>NW_028318083.1:12945000-13266250 GCF_062004578.1 Staurois parvus | reverse complement strand
CCTAGATCAGAATTAATTTAAAATATAAAAGGTAAGATGTTTGAAATGTCCTTTTTTTTACCACAGAGTCAATTCCCAGAAATCTTACCATAGAAAATCTATTTCCTACCTACACAGATTTCAAGGTTCAATTCCTCAGAATATATTCAATTCAACAGAGTGACAGAACAGAGGTACTCTAAGATGTCATTCAGTTGAGCACCATAATGTACACTATAGACTGCTTGTAATAACTGATTTACATTTCCATAGGTCATAAAGAGAAAGACAAGCACGTATTCCTATTATTTCAACTAAATCTGGATAATGGATAACTGGGTTGCTGTTACCATATACAAAAGGTAATGAGAATGTGAAGGCTACAGATACTAGTTTCTTTAACGTGCTACCAAGGAAGGTTTCTAAAAAAAATATATATATATATATATATATATATATATATATATATATATTGTGACAGTATGAACGGCAAAGTGATGGATGGAAGATATGTGTCACCTCGCATGAGGTCATACTGTGAGGTGTAAGGTGGAGTCCACTCCGGGTTTTCGGGGCCACAATGGCAGAGGTGGTTCCGAACCAGAGTTTGAACTCCACTAATGACCACCAACAGGTGATACAAAAAGGGCAAGGCGGGAGCAAGGAGTTGCTCGTGGCCTGGGACTCAGAGAGGTATTCTGAGAGAGCTGTGTGTATGGACTATACCTACAAGAAAAGGTTTGCTGTTATTTTGTTTTGGTGACAGGGAGAAGCCCTTCACCTCTGAGAGAGGAAACATCTTCTGTTTAGTTAGTGCCTGGGTGGCAAGGGTTTATTTTGATGTTTTGTTTATTTTGATATTTCTTGCAAACCTTTTTAATAAAACTGACAACCAGTCAGATTTTGCCGAAAGCCTGCTGTGCGGTCTACCTTGGTCCCAGGGAAGGAGATCCCCCCACCTGAGCTAACCCCCACATATGGTGGATTTGGCGGGCACTTCCTAAGCAAGTGGGAAGATGGAGGAAATAATAAGAGCCTTGCTGCAGGCCAATGCAGCACAACGGGAGACAAATCGCCAGTTTGCGGAGGCCCAACAGGCACAACATGAAGCCCAACAGGCACAACATGAAGCCCAACAAGCACAACATGAAGCCCAACAAGCAGACCGAGAGCTCCTTAAGCAGGTGGCCCAACACCTATTAGAATTAAAGAAGGAATCTGCAGATTCGCTGCCAGTGGAGCAGAAAATGGCGCGGGCCAGCTATGTCTTGCAGAAGATGACTCCTGCCGATGATGTGGAGGCCTACCTCACAACTTTTGAAAGGGTTGCTGTTCGGGAAGGATGGAAAAAGGAGCAATGGGCAGGACTGCTTGCACCATTTTTGACAGGTGAATCCCAAAAAGCCTATTATGACCTGGAACCAGGGGATGCCCAGGACTATGAGAAACTGAAGGCTGAGGTCCTTGCACGCCTGGGCGTCACCATTGCAGTCCGGGCTCAGCGGGTGCATCAGTGGCATTACAGGGCTGACAAACCACCCAGATCTCAGATGTTCGATTTGATACATCTCTCCAAAAAGTGGCTCCAGCCAGAGGTATTGTCTGGCCCTCAGATTGTGGAGCGTGTGGTCATGGACCAATACTTGCTTGCACTCCCTACCACTTTGAGGAAGTGGGTCGGCCGTGGAGACCCTAAATCTGCAAACGAGCTGGTGGACCTGGTGGAGAGATATGCAGCCGCAGAGGACTTTTTTCATTCACCTGGGCCGTACCCCAATGTCACTAGGGGTGGAAAACTATCCATAAGATCCGGTAAGACTGTTCCATGGGCCAAAGGCTCAGAAAAAAACGATAAGACTATTGTGTCAGATAATGAGACTGTAGGCTTAGGACCTAGAGACTGGCCAAATAGGTCAGGAAGGTCCCCAAAGCCATTTAGAGGTTTAGGTACTGAACATATCAAATGTTATCGGTGTCATGCGTTGGGTCATATTGCTGCAAACTGTCCTTTAAATGGTGAACCTATGCAATGTGAAAATGCTTACTTAGGAAAACGCATGTCTCTTTTTGCACAGGTGGTATGTACTGCAGCATGTCAGAAACGCATGGAAAAGCAAATGTGTGTGATTGCCATTGATGAAAAGCCAGTAACTGCTCTGCTAGACTCGGGTAGTGTTGTGACCTTAGTTAAAAGTGATTTGGTAAACCCTGCCAGCCTACACCCTAGCAGGATTGGGGTTATTTGTATTCATGGTGATACACGTACTTACCAGACTGCTCTGGTGGAGATTGGTACTCCCTGGGGCCCTGTGACCCATTCTGTGGGTTCATGAAGCCATAGTGGGGAGAGATTTTCCCCATTTCTGGAAGTTATGGGATAAGGAGGGGAGTCAGGAAGACCGAGCTCCCCCTGCTGGGGAAACGCTGGAAACTCCTGAACTCACTCCTGACCCCTTTGACTGCCGAGTGGAAGTGGAAACTGTGGGTGTGTCCGAGGAAGGCGTAGATCTTTGCCCTTTCTCTGTAATGGCTGGGGAGCAGGAGGAGTTGGATCCAACCCCAGACACTGAGGATATAGAACAAGAGATGATCGCTGGCTCTAGTGAGAATGGACAGAATGTGGTGCCTGACCTGGAGGTCAGAAAAGAGGATTTTTGTACGGAACAACTGAAAGATTCCACACTTAATAGAGCCCGTGAAAACATTAAAATGATTGATGGGGAACCAGTGGAAAATGATGTAGCGGTGTCTTTTCCCTACATGGCTCTTAACAATAACTTGCTCTATCAAGTGGTAAAGCAAGGGGAGGAGGTGGTAGAACAGTTAGTGGTCCCCAAACCCTTTCGCCGGATGGTACTGGATTTAGCCCATGGGCATATAATGGGCGGACACCTAAGTGTAGAGAAAACAAAGGAGAGAATAACCCAGAGATTCTTCTGGCCAGGCTTACATGGAGACATCAAAGCGCATTGTGAGTCATGCCCGGAATGTCAATATTCTGCGCCCTCACCCCATTTTCGCAGTCCGCTAGTACCTCTACCCATAATTGAAGTACCGTTTGAAAGAGTGGGCATGGACCTAGTGGGTCCAGTAGTAAAGTCTGCCCGGGGCCATCAGCACATACTGGTTATACTTGACTATGCCACCCGGTATCCTGAAGCCATCCCCTTGCGTAATACCTCTGCTAAAAATATCGCAAAAGAGCTTGTCCGGGTGTTTAGTCGTGTAGGTATTCCAAAGGAGATATTAACGGATCAGGGCACGCCATTTATGTCTAGAGTTATGAAAGAGTTATGCAAATTGTTCAAAATCTCCCATCTCCGTACCTCGGTCTACCACCCCCAAACCGATGGGCTTGTGGAAAGGTTTAACAAGACCCTTAAGAATATGTTAAAAAAGGTGGTGGACAAAGATGGGAGAAATTGGGATTTTTTGCTACCATATCTCATGTTTGCTATACGGGAAGTACCTCAGGCATCTACAGGATATTCACCTTTTGAATTACTGTATGGTAGACATCCCAGGGGATTGCTAGATGTTGCAAAAGAAACCTGGGAGACAGAGTCCACGCCCTATAGAAGTGTCATCGAGCATATCTCACAGATGCAGGATAGAATCGCAGCTGTCATGCCACTTGTTCGGGAACACATGGAGCAAGCCCAGGAGGTCCAGAGAAGGGTTTATAACCGGGGTGCCAGGATCCGTACCTTCAACCCTGGCGATAGAGTGCTGGTGCTAGTCCCCACCGTGGAAAGTAAATTCCTCGCAAAGTGGCAAGGTCCCTTTGAAATTAGGGAGAAAGTGGGGGAAGTAAATTATAAAGTTTACCAGCCAGGAAAAAGGAAACCCGAACAAATCTATCATGTTAATCTCTTAAAACCTTGGAAAGACAGGGAAAGTTTGTTGGCAGTTCCAAGCCCCCAAAAGGACGTGGTTGCCGCGGTCCCTCAGGTACCTATAACGGAAACCTTGTCAGTAGCCCAACAAAATGATGTTCAGGAGTTTGTGAGGAAAAATGGAGATTTCTTCTCCCACCTACCTGGACTGACGACGGTCATACAGCATGACATAGTTACCCAGCCCGGGGTCCGCGTAAATGTCAAGCCCTATAGAATACCCGAGGCCAGGCGGGAAGCGGTGGCAAAGGAAATAAAGGACATGTTAGAGTTGGGAGTGATTGAGGATTCTCACAGTGAGTGGTCGAGTCCCATAGTGTTGGTCCCAAAACCAGATGGAACTATTCGTTTCTGTAATGATTTCAGAAAACTGAACAGTGTGTCTAAATTTGATGCGTACCCGATGCCTCGGGTGGATGAGCTCATTGACAGGTTGGGAACGGCTCGGTACATAACCACCTTAGATTTAACCAAAGGCTATTGGCAGATTCCTTTAACGGAAGCTGCGAAAGAAAAGACGGCATTCTCTACCCCCGAGGGGTCCTTTCAGTATAAGCGGATGCCGTTTGGTCTACATGGTGCTCCGGCATCATTCCAACGAATGATGGACAAAACGTTAAGACCACATCGCCAATATGCAGCTGCCTATTTGGACGATGTCGTCATCCACAGTCCAGACTGGGAGTCTCATTTGTCCTGCCTGCAAGCGGTAGTAGATTCGCTGAGGGAAGCAGGTCTTACCGCCAACCCCAGAAAGTGTGCCATAGGCTTAGAGGAGGCCAAATATCTGGGCTACATCATTGGTCGAGGTCTCATTAGGCCTCAGATCAATAAAATTGAGGCGATTCAAAAGTGGCCCCAACCTGTAAATAAAAAGCAAGTCCGGGCATTTCTTGGGATCACAGGATACTACAGGCGGTTTATCCCCAATTTTGCCACCATTGCAGCCCCACTGACAGATCTGACGAAAGGTAGGGGGTCGGTCATGATTAAGTGGAATCCCGAGGCGGAGACCACATTTCAAAGGCTGAAACAAGCTCTCTGTGCCCAACCTGTGCTTGTGACTCCAGATTTCACAACAGAGTTTGTGGTACAGACTGATGCCTCTGACGTGGGACTAGGTGCGGTACTGTCCCAAATCAGAGATGGGGAGGAGCACCCTGTGGTCTACCTAAGTAGAAAACTCAACAAACATGAGAGAAACTATGCCATTGTGGAGAAGGAATGTTTGGCCATCAAATGGGCCTTGGAGGCCCTGAAATATTACCTGTTAGGAAGACCGTTGAAGTTGGTTACTGATCATGCCCCGCTCAAATGGATGTGTGATAATAAGGAGAAAAACAGTCGAGTGACAAGGTGGTTTCTCGCGCTACAAGTGTTCAAATTCACAGTGGAACACAGAGCGGGGAAACTGCAAAGTAATGTAGATGCCCTTTCCCGGGTCCTTTGCCTGGTTGGGACAGCTGCTCAGCCGCAGGGGCTTGAGCAGAGGGGGGGGGGGATATGTGACAGTATGAACGGCAAAGTGATGGATGGAAGATATGTGTCACCTCGCATGAGGTCATACTGTGAGGTGTAAGGTGGAGTCCACTCCGGGTTTTCGGGGCCACAATGGCAGAGGTGGTTCCGAACCAGAGTTTGAACTCCACTAATGACCACCAACAGGTGATATAAAAAGGGCAGGGCTGGAGCAAGGAGTTGCTCGTGGCCTGGGACTCAGAGAGGTATTCTGAGTGAGCTGTGTGTATGGACTATACCTACAAGAAAAGGTTTGCTGTTATTTTGTTTTGGTGACAGGGAGAAGCCCTTCACCTCTGAGAGAGGAAACATCTTCTGTTTAGTTAGTGCCTGGATGGCAAGGGTTTATTTTGATGTTTTGTTTATTTTGATATTTCTTGCAAACCTTTTTAATAAAACTGACAACCAGTCAGATTTTGCCGAAAGCCTGCTGTGCGGTCTACCTTTGTCCCAGGGAAGGAGATCCCCCACCTGAGCTAACCCCCACAATATATATACACATTATATTGCCAAAGTATTGGGACACCCCTCCAAATCTTTGGATTCAGGAGTCCCAATCACCTCCATGGCCACAGGTGTATAAAATCAAGCACCTAGGCATGCAGACTGCTTCTACAAACATTTGTGAGAGATAGGTTGCCAGCTGTGCAATAATTCCATCCATTAAGATTTCCTTGCTACTAAATATTCCATGGTCAGCTGTTGGTGGTATTATAACAAAGTGGCAGCAACAGCAACTCAGCCACAAAGTGGTTGGCCACTCAAAATGACAGAGCAGGGTCAGCGTATGCTGAAGCACACAGTGCGCAGAAGTCACCAACTGTCTAATAGCTAAAGACCTCCAAACTTTGTATGGCCTTTCAGATTAGCACAACAGTGCATAGAGAGCTTCATGGAATGGGTTTCCATGGCTGAGCAGTGGCATCCAAGCCTCACATTACCAAGTGCAATGCAAAGTGTTGCATGCTGTGGTGTAAAGCACACCGCCACTGGACTCTAGAGCAGTGGAGACGTGTTCTCTGGAATGATCAATCACGCTTCTCTGTCTGGCAATCTGATGGACGTGTCTGGGTTTGGCGGTTGCCAGGAGGACGGTACTTGTCTGACTGTATTGTGCTAAGTGTAAAGTTTGGTGGAGGGGGGATTATGGTGTGGGGTTGTTTTTCAGCGGTTGGGCTTGGCCCCTTAGTTCCAGTGAAGGGATTTCTTAAGGCGTCAGCATACCAAGACATTTTGGACAAATCCATGCTCCCAACTTTGTGGGAACAGTTTGGGGATGGCCCCTTACTGTTCCAAGATGACTTCGCACCAGTGCACAAAGCAAGGTCCATAACGACATGGATGAGCGAGTTTGGGGTGGATGAACTTGACCTCAAACTGACAGAAACACCTTTGGGATGAATTAAAGTGGAGACTGCGAGCCAGGCCTTTTCGTCTGACATCAGTGCCTGGCCTCACAAATTCACTTCTGGAAGAATGGTCAAACATTCCCATGGACACACTCCTAAACCTTGTGGACAGCCTTCCCAGCAGAGTTGAATCTGTTATAGCTGCTAAGGGTGGCCATCTCAATATTGAACCCTATGGACTAAGACTGGGTTGCCAATAAAGTTCATGTACGTGTAAAGGCAGGCATCCCAATACTTTTGGCAATTTAGTGTGTGTATATATATATATATATATATATATATATATATATATATATATATATATTTTCACTTAAATAAATCTAACCCTTACTTTAAAATGTATATTTAACATTTTCTTATAATATTTTGATTACTAGATTATAACAAAAGTTAAAGCAGAACTACACTTCATCTGAGCACAACAAACCAAGAATGTTATCTAACCACTTGCCGACAACCCACAGTACATTTACTGCAGGCAGGCGGCACATGCAGGCTGGATCACATACATGTATATTATCCAGCCTGCGCAGGTTTAGGAGTGGGCTGTGGGATCATGTGTATCTCATTCATAACAGCTCTGCTTCCTTTACCAGTGAGCTGTGATTGGCCTTCATCTATCACATAGTACCTGGGCCAATCACAGCACCCTGTACCATGTGATTAGTTGGAGCCAATCACAGATCACTAGTAATCACAGTTGTTATGAATGAAACTCATTCATGACAGTTCAAAACATTGCTGTTACAACGATCACCATTGTAACAGCAATCAAAGTGTTAAAAAAAAATTGATCACCCTCCGAAGTGGTACAGTGTTACTATGGTGAACTTTGATCAAACTATGTAAAAAAAATAGTAAAAGAATTAAAACAGTTAAAAAATGTTTAAAAATTTAAAAAAATGAATAAAACATTTTTTTTCTTAACATACTGTCTCTGGTTAGTGTCCCTGACCACCACCACACTGGTCATATGATGATGCTGTACTGCACTGGTGACAGTGGGCTTTATTCACAAAAGCAGAATGCTTGCAGAATTTAGGTGTTTTCCCAAATAACATATGTGATCCTGAAAATGTCAATTAACTATTGCTTTATACGGTATTTACCCCATAAAAAAAACACTCGGTCAATACAGCAAGAAACGGGGGTTAAAGTCAAATTTAAAAAAAGTAAATAAATAAATGCATGCAGTAAATAAGTAGTGGTCCCCGCATGTGATAGTTATTGAGCCAGCAGCTGCTAGCATTTTTAACAACCAGTAAACAAATTAGTTGTTAAGGAGCGGACAGCCATCGCATCCTTAACAACCAATGAGTCGTCAGCTGTCAGTGGGGTTCCCTGCTGACAGTTGAATGTAAAGAAAAGACTTGCCAGCATTTTAAAATTGCTGGAAAAAACATTGTGGGGTTCCCCCCAACCCATACCAGGCTGTTCGTGTCTGGTATGGATTTTAAGGTAAACCCCAGGCCAAATTAAAAAAAAACTGTATGGAGTCCCCCAAAATTCAGGTCAGGAAGGGGGGGAGAAAGCAATTGCCCCCCCTCCTGAACCATACCAAGCCACATGCCCTCAATATGGGGGGTACTTTGGGGTATGTTGATGAGGACAAGGGCATCTTCCCCACAACACTAGCCGGTGGTTGTGGGGGTCTGTGGGCAGGGGGCTTATTGGAATTTGGAAGCCCCATTATTAAGGGGGCCCCCAGATCCAGGGCCCCCATGTGAATGGGTATGGGGTACATGGCACCCCTACTTGTTCATCGAAAAAGTGGTAAAAAAGAATAAAAATGCAACAATTTTGGAAAAGTGGTAAAAAAGAGTAAATGCATGTTTTTTGACAAGTCTTTTATTAAATAATTTTTCAAAAAATTGTCCCCCTGCTGTAGATCCAATGTCAATCATGATGAACGCCATCTTTCGCCCCGAAAAAAGAGGAAAGAAATGGGCCTGGTCCTGGGGAAGGATTTGCCCCCTTATGACATCACCGACTGGGCATGCTGGCCATCTTAAGAAAGAGCAGATGACTGATGCAGCATTTACTTCCTGGAATCCATCTCCCCGTAGCTCATACATGCAGGGACGAGAGTGTACTGCTGAGAAAGCTGAAAAAAGACAAAGAAGGATCCATTCACCCCGTGGGACACAGCCCAGGGTAAGGCAGAAACCCCTTAAAAAAATTGGATTTTTAAATCTGTCAACATAGGAGATACAATGAGTACAAAGATTAGAAGCATTTTTATTACAATGAAACTATTAAAAAGACATTAAAAGCTGAATATGATTCCAATTACAGTGTATGCCATATTTAAGCATTTTCTACAGTCATGGTCAATCAATAACTTATGTAAGAGTATAGGACCAATGTGTTTCGCATGACTTCCTTCCTTTGGATCCACACTTGTGCATACACTCACTGGCGACTTTATTAGGTACACTTTACTACCTGGTGTGGTCTTCTGCTGCTGTAGCCCATCTGCTTCAAGGTTCGACGTGTTGTGCGTTCAGAGACGGTATTCTGTATACCTAGGTTGTAACAAGTGGTTATTTAAGTTATTGTTGCCTTTCTATCATCTCTAACCAGTCTGCCCATTCTCCTCTGACCACTGACATCAACAAGGTTTTTTCGTCCACACAACTGCCATTCACTGGATATTTTCTCTTTTTTTGACCATTCTCTTTAATCCCTAGAGATGTTTGTGTGTGGAAATCCCAGTAGATCAGCAGTTTTTGAAATACTCAAACCAGCCCGTCTGGCCCCAACAACCATGCCATGTTCAAAGTCACTTAAATCCCCTTTACTCCCCATTCTGATGCTCAGTTTAAACTTCAGCAAGTCATCTTCACCACATCTAAATGCCTAAATGTATTGAGCTGCTACCATGTGATTGGCTAATTAGCAATTTGTGTTACCAAGCAATTGAACAGGTGTACCTAATAAAGTGGCCGGTGAGTGTATATATGAATTATACGTATCAATTATCCAATAGCATATTTTACGAAGAGGGATTGTGACGGTGATTAAAAACATGGGCATGTCAACAAAAGACATCTGCTTGAGAAAACTAGGCATCGGTTTCTCCAATATAACCCATAATTGCTGGTATTCTCCCAAAGATTACCAAATGGGATAGTACATTTGCCAGTTTCTAAAGTGTACTGGCCTCAGAAAGTACCTCATCAATCCTCTGTTCTCACACAACATCAACAATTGACATGCCTCTCCTCCCCTCTTGATGACTCCTGGGATGGATGACATAATTTTCTTAGGCCTAGAAACCAGGAAGTAACTGAAGAAACAATAAAAAAAAAGTTTAAAACAAGTAGATATAATATATCTTTCTATCTATTTACTAATGCTAGCAGAATAAGAAATAAAGTAAGAAATGCTGATTGAGAAAGTGAAGGCCCGCTTTAGGCATTACAAAGAAAAGGTTCTACCGTACAGGGCAAAATGGTGTTTGATGTCAAACCCAGAACAACACTGCAAATGTTAGGAAGCATTATAAAAGGAATTAAATAGAAAAAAAAAAAGAGAAACTTTAAACAGTATGAACAATTAACTTTTTCACTTGGGCTTATATCAAACATTGTGTGATTCTTGTGAGATGGAGGAACACATTTATCATACATTCTAGCATGGTACAGGCAGCACATTTATTGATTACAAAAACATTACGTAAACACACATTATTTTAAGGGTAAGAAGTTAATTGATTTTCCTGTGGATAATGAGAGAGTGATATGTATGCTAATGAATATTGATGTCGTACACAGCATAATTATTTGTATAATAGTAATATAAAAGCAACAGCATATGTTCTGCTTGAGAATCTAGCTGTATCACTGACTGTATCAAATGAACAGTTCTCAAACTTAGGAGAATAATTTGTGATTTAAAGCCGAGTATATGGAATTGCCTCCAGCTATATTTCACATGGATTACTTGGAAGAGAACACAACTTCAATATATGGGATAGAAGCACATTTTTGCTAACAGGAAATGGTTAAAAATTTGTGACACTAAAGTGTCACTGAAATAGAAAAGTCACTCTGACGACAGCAGTGATTCCATTTATTCTCAATGAATAGGGATGAGCTTAGAATTTGAAGTCATGCTGTCTGCAGTTCAAGAAAATTATGAGCCTTTGTGATCATTTCCTACCACAGCAACCATTACCAACCATGCACTTTCTGGCCTCCAAACTATGGACAGATATCTTGGAAGGGTCTGTCATAGATGTTTTCCAATATGCCATCCCTCTCCCTATGACAGTCAGTGTTCCCGAGGCCATTGGTTCACTCAGTGTACTGTAGCAGATATGGAGTAGTAGGGAAAACTCACAGAAGGTAGGAAAAGTGTTCATATTGGTGGTCAGTGCTCGTTGCTAAAGAAAATTTCTCTATGTTTACAGCAAGTCCAAAGCACACAAAATGCTCTCCGGCAGGTCTGGAGGAGATTTGTGACCTTTTTCTGGGGAAATTAGGAGCTGGTAAAAGATAGCTAAAAAAACATATATCTATTTTTACATACTATACTGTTACACAGTTAATATTTATGTTAATGTACATGAGAATTCATATAGTTTATTCTTTGTACCATTTTCTATGGATATTTCTATAGTTAGTTATATGCTGCCATCCAGTGGCCTTATTTGGTAATGCACTTGCTTTTTATATTACCTCCCTGAGATCTATGACACAGTTCTTTGGATATGAAGCTCCTCCCTTCTTCTTGAGTACAGCACTTCCTGTGTCATGGAGGCAGCTAACAGTCCACATGTAACAGGGACACATGTATTCTGCATAGTACGCTACAGAAAGTATCATCTTTTGACCGCATAATACTGGAAACCATTCATTCTGCTGTATCGTGTTGTCACATGTACAGAATAAAAGCAACTTCTGGATGAACACAGTATTGGTGAGTTCAAGCTATCTGATAAGGATTGTCCACAGTGATTATATCTGCTTATACAGGCTAGGCAGAGAGGTCTCACAAGGGATAAATTGCTATCACAACAATCTGAGTCAGAATACATACAGTCACAGACACACAGAGTTTATTTTCAGATGTGACAGCAGATTAGGGATAGCTTTTCAGAGTGTTGTTATCAAGGACAGTTACAGTCTAGTGGTCATTGCTGAAAATGTCCATGTTTATATTGAGACACAGTAGGGTTGCCTTACCAAAGGCAAATAGGCTGCTCACTTTGCAAGGGAATTTTCACAAAGCTTTTCACATTCACTAAGCTCTGGGTAACATTCTCTTGCCAAATGCTTCACCTGCAAAGGGAACAACCTGTTTTTAGTGAATCAAGTTCCATGTGTGTTTTTTACTCTCTTATACTATGACATTACTACCCCTCCTCTCCTCCTTGCCCTGACAGAGTACATGTTGTATTCAATAAAATATGCAGGGCATTTTATGAATGATAGCAGTGCTGAGCGAGTATTCCCCACTAGTCAGTGTGCAGCAATCGGAAGCGGAAGTTGTCCTCCCTTCCTCCCTCCCCATAGTCTTGTGGGACACGCGACAGATCCCAGAAGACTACGGGGCCATTTCCTCATCAGAAATCCAGGTTAAAAAAAAAATCAAAGGACATCTCATAGTGTAATATGTCCATGTTTAATGTATAAAAACCAGGTATAGAATACTCAACTTTTAAAATCAGTCCAGCAGACTCATACAAACATTGGTAATAAAATACAAAGGAACAGGTATACCAAGATGGCAGCTGCCGTATGACCAGAAATGATGTCACCACTCTTCCTTCCTACGTGTTACATCACGGATCACATGACTTCCTCAGGGATTGATCTTTGAGGGGGGTGCGGGTACCCGAATTTGCCTAGGCGATCGGAAGCGGAAGTTGTCCTCCCCCTCCCTGTAGTCTTCTGGGACACAAGACAGGTCCCAGAAGACTACGGGGCCATTCACAAAGTGCAGTGGGCACACGGCTGTGAAGCCACAAGCTGTCACAGCTGGGTGCCCACAATAAAGATGCTAGCACTAGGGAGAGAAGACGGACGGTGAAACCAGTGGTGGCGAGGACACTGCTGGACCGAGGAACAGGTAGGACCGAGGAGCAGGTTCTGCTGCTCAGAAGAACCAAGCAGCCAGCCTGGTATTCTAACATGGCAGTGGTAACGGAGGGAATACCAGGCCGGCCACTCCATATTCGCTCCATAAGATGCACAGACATCTCCCCCCATTTTTGGGGGAGAAAAAGTGTATCTTATAGAGCAAAAAATATGGTATTTTTATTTTAGCCTTGATATATATCACTCAGATTGTCCATTTGCACATATGTTGAAGTTTCACATATTGATTTGTTCATATTTGGTATTGCCTCTAGTCTTTTTAAATATTTTCATTCACTTGCGTTCGGTTATTCTCTCGGCATACACTTAAACACCTGACAGAGTCCCTAACTAAGATGATATAAGTGTGAGAATGCAGTGATCACCACTGATCACTGATTTCTCACAGCCACTCTGAGCAGAGAGCTGTAACTGTCAGTCATTGCTGTCTGCTCTGCCCCTCCCACGCTCACTGGAGCGCTGGGCTGTGAAGGGGGAGGGAGTGGCTGGCTAAGGCTCTCAGCGGCTCACTGAGAGGCTAAGTCAGGTGCCTCTCCAGACTCTGGGTGGATCCCAAATTTGAAGTCCAGATCTTTCCCCAGCCTGTACCGGCTGAGTGATGTCAACGGGCTACAGCAGTGCAGAGCGAACTGTGATCCTCAGGAGAAGTACAGCTGAAAGATCTTTGGCTGTACTTCTCTTTTTAATATGGAAGGGGTAAAATATAGTCCTTGAAACCACCCAAAGTTTCTTCATCCTTACCTCCTTACCTCCAGCACTGCCAAACCTTCTCCTCCTACCAGCACCACACTCATTTTTCTCTTCCTCTGCCTGCTTTGCCTCTGCCTCACAGGAATTGAGGCAGTAGTAAATAAATCTTGTGGGTCCTGAGGCATTATGATGTTTTCCTCTTCTTTCTACTGCGGTTCATCCAGTTCTTAGTCTTTTACAGCATGAAGTGTGTGCTCCAGCAGGAATGCCATAGGGATTCTGTTGCAAATCACCTCATTGCAGCTCACTATTCTGGTAATTTGTTTTCAATTGTCTTTGCTATGTATTCCCAATAAAACCAAGGAAATATACAGTATGTATCCAAAGTTCCTACCAAATTAAAGTCCTATCTATACTGAAAACATGTATAAAATGTTAGGGTAGACTACAAAACCCAAAAGATATATGGTGCAGAATTGAGACATTGCCCTTATGAAATGGATGCTCTGGGACTGAGGATTTTGAGAGAAATTAACCACTTGCCCAGGCCAATTTTCAACTTTCAGTGCTGTTGCATTTTGAATGACAATTGTGTGGTCATGCCATGCTGTACCCAAATAAATGTATATCTTTTTTTCACACAAATAGTGCTTTCTTTTGGTTGTATTGAATTATCATTGGGTTTTTTACTTTTTTACTAAATAAGCAAAAAATACAGAAAATTTTGAAAAGTGAGTTTTCTGTCATACAAATTTGCAAATAAATATCTGTTCTTCATAAATTTAGGCCAAAATGTATTCTGCTACATTTCTTTGCTTAACATAATGCAAATCAGTGTTTTATTATTTAGTCTGTAGAAAAGTCCACAAATGGTATATATCTGAAAATCGATCAATCCAGATGTACTGATGGCCTATCTCATGTCAGGAGGCCAAAAAATGTCAGGACAGTACAGATATCCTCCAAGTAACACCATTTTTAGAAAATAGACAGTCCAGGGTATTTAGTAAGAGGCTTGGTGAGTTTTTTGAAGTTTTAATTTTTTTGTATTTTTTTTTTTTAAAAGTAAGAAATTAAAAAAAAAATCACTTTATTTACATACTGTCACCAGTGCAGTACAGCATCTTTACATAACTGGAGTGGCAGTGATCAGGGACACTGACTTGAGACAGTATAAAAAAAAAATTAATGATTTTTGAAATTCACTGCTATAAGCAAGCATTTACTAAATGAAATTGATTCATTCAGTTTGTTTTGTTGTCATTAGCTGTGATTGGCCACAGATAATCACATGGTGCAGATAGGCTGTGATTGGCCCTGTCTGTACGATGGGACCAGTCACAGCTAATAACACAATTTTAACAATGAAGATTTACCCCCTTCATGACCCGACCATTTAAAGGAGTTCCTCAAACTCTTGGGTAAAATAAAAACAAATTTACCCTCTGCAGACTCAGCAATAGTAATCAAGATGCAGCCAGGACGTGTGCAGCTCTCCCTTAAACTTGTCTGACCAAGGTCTTGGAAACAATCTGTACAACAAAAGCAACTAAAAGTGAACTAAAAACTAGCTCAGTAACTCTTTAATAAAATAGACTAAAACAATAATATTGCACTCACGTGGTTCTAACATATTTGCAGTCATAACTCTATAGATGGTGAACATCAGATATGACAGCCTTTTCCAACACAGCCAGATCGCCTAAAATGTTGGCTGGATGTCCTGTGCTCAGCCCATGCAGCTTCTTCCAACCATCCTTAAGGGAGAGCAAAGGAGCAGAGAGAGAGAGAGAGAGAGAGAGAGAGAGAGAGAGGATGCACACCTCTGGCTTGTACTGACAGGCAAGAGCCAGGATCAAACTCTTGCCAGACTTACATTACTATTGCTTGAGACTGCAAATGTAGTAGCAGATGGAGATTCTTGTAGAGTGAGAGTAGAGGTGGAAATGGAGGAGTGTGGAAGAGGAGTGCAGGCCTTTTGCTGCCCACTGATATCATTAATGTGCTGCTCCCACCAAGTTTTGCGATGAATAGTCATGTGTGTCCTTACACATGTGGTACCAATATGATGGGTGGATTTTCCAGGCTTGATACACAGTAGACCAAGACTGCAAACCACTATGGTGCTGCTTGCAGAATATGTCCTAATAAAGACCCAAGCTGAAGAGCTCAGAGGAGCAGAACTGGGGATAGCGATGTCCTGAACCCATGGAGAAGTGCCATCTGGTGGAATAGGGAGGCTTCTTCCTATACTCATCTGCAAGCTGCTCCTGGATGATATGCTGTCTCACTGATGCTATGACTCCTTCCCTTTCCTCTTCTTTTCAATCTCATGCACCAAAATGATAAGAGAGACATGCTCTTCCTTTCAAAGTTATGGCCTTACCATCGCATTTCTGAGGATACAGAACTTGCTGGCTAGCTATAAAATATTTCATCTTAAAAAATATATATCTAAAACACCAAACACCAACCCTAAAACACTATGACCCAAACTATATTTTGGGAAAATGGGGGGGGGGGCACTCCACAGTCCACACTTTGTATTCCACCATACTGCAATTCACTGTTATGTAGCAGAATACACACCATACATTGTACTGTGGTGCGTTGTTTGTAGCACTATATAGTACTGTACAGCAGTAACTACTTCTTGAAAACACAATATCGGCTATTCCTATTTACTCCAACCTCAATGCACACTGACAAAAGGCTGATGGGAAGCCTTTTATAGGTAGGGATCTAACACATTAGAAAACCCCCATTAATGATCCTTCTATGCCATGCAATTCAACATTCATGATTGGCAGATCATTAATTCCCCATTTTCCAAAACTGTGACCTTCAATAGTTCAGGTCAAACTCATGGTCAAGCTCATCTCTATTCAGGGGGTATTAGTTTTGGAGTATACTAGTGTTTATTGTATGCTAATGGGGCATTTTATTAAATAAAACTGTTTCATGTGTAGTGTTGGGGATTTTTATTTATTATTATTGATGTCAGGGATTTTTTAAGTTTAAGGTGATTAAAGTGCAGGATATATTTGTTACTGACTAAATAAATGCATGAATAGGTAGGCGCTGCATTAACTGTGCATCAAAAGATGAGAACAACTAAGCAGCTATGTGAACTCTCATCATCCAACAAATTAATTTCTGAACAAAATACAATGTGGTAAACACAATATATATAGTGACATTCTCATAAAAATATAGTCCTGTAAACCAAAAGGTATGCTCTTTCACCGCGTGCAGACAATAATTGAATTTCTCACTCACCAGAAGAAATTGACCCCGGTTAAGGTGGTCAAGTACCGCTTTGTTATTATGAGTGTTAACGACTAGCAACAGGCTCACCTGGATTAAACCTCCTGGTCTCCTAATATGAGATATAGATCCAGGGAATCAAAGATATCTGCCCTCCTGTTGGATGATCAGAAGACTCTGGGTACACCAAAGGTGGATAGATTCACAATCCCAGGCTC
The DNA here is from genome assembly GCF_062004578.1 of Staurois parvus. Taxonomy (NCBI): domain Eukaryota; kingdom Metazoa; phylum Chordata; class Amphibia; order Anura; family Ranidae; genus Staurois; species Staurois parvus. Next base: position 13,249,169 of record NW_028318083.1, on the reverse strand, counting down.
TCCTCAAAACAAAGGTGATGCTCCAAGCAGCTCAAATAAACCAATTCTTGAGGGCGCCGCCAGGCGAAACGTACGTAGAAGTGTATCCCGTCACTTCCGGGTTCCCGTGATGCCACATCTGGCCTATCGAAAGCGAGGCTTGGAACACACGCCGGCCATACTATTGGTATACATACAAACACAGGCTGCATAAACTGGTGCCGGTTCTTTGGGCACCATTACATGTGAGTGTATTGCTATACATATATTTGCTATGCAATTTACAATAAATATTACACTTAGAATGGTTTAAATGTATGTGGTTTATTTGAGCTGCTTGGAGCATCACCCTTGTTTTGAGGAGAGCCTGGGGTTATGAATCCATCCACCTTTGGTGTACCCAGAGTCCTCTGATCATCCAACTGAGGGCAGATATCTTTGATTCTCTGGATCTATATCTCATTTTAAGAGACCAGGAGATTTAATCTAGGTGAGCCTGTTGCTGGTCGTTAATACTCATGATAACAAAGCGGTACTTGACCACCTTAACCGGGGTCAATTTCTTCTGGTGAGTGAGAAATTCAATTATTATCTGCACGTGGTGAAAGAGCATACCTTGGTTTATGAGACTATATTTTTATGGGACTGTCACTATATATATTGTGTTTACCTCATATTGTATTTTGCTCAGAATTTCATTTGTTAGATGATGAAAGTTCAATAGTTGCTTAGTTGTTCTCATCTTTTCATGCATGGTTATTGCAGCGCCTATCTATTCATGATTTTATGTGTTCAAGTGTATTTCACTTTTTAGGCACAGCTGTCAAATTTCTTTGCCGACTTAATGTGGGCAACATATATTATTGTTTGGACACATAGGCGCCACAATATTCTATCTATTTACATTTGTTACTATCTGTTCCTGGAGCTGCTGCATGCTGCACCATCAATAAACTGCAGCATCATTAAAAAAAGTGCAAGAACAGGGTGCACCTAAACCACCTTACATTATAATGCTCATATTCCCTGCATCTACTACCCTTATAGATAAAGTTAAAGTTAGAAATGTACTGGTTAGGGTTATAATCCCTGGATAAAACCAAGCTGCTGGTGGATGGTTTTACACTGCTGTGTCTTCTGCATTAGGGATGATTGGCCCGGGCAAAGATTGTTTGCAGGAGGTTCGGGGAAGCCAGGAAAAAAATGTGCTAAAGTCAGACACAGAACTGATCTTGTCAGAGAAAAATTATGACTCAAACACCCTCAAAAAGAAAAAAAACATTAACCTACTGGAAACCTATAAGCCTTCAGAGTTTGATAAAATCTGCTCCATTGACTTCCCATAACTCCTCAGACTTAAGTTAAACATGCTTAAGAGTTGACAGCACTCACCCCAGACAACAGAAGAACACAATTGGGAACATGGATAGAATGTTGTAATGCTATAGCAGGAAAGGCCCATATTGTTTTAATGAGGCTGCAGATTTAAAATATTAAAATAATTTCTGAAATACAATAACTTGGTAAATGTGTGAGATTTTAGTGATTAGATTTACAAAACAAAATGTTAACATTACCTTGAAATGAATTGGATGTATGAATTTAATACAAGTTTACTAGATTCGAGTAAAAATACTTTTTCAGTAAATCAGGCTTTGTGTGGCCTGGAATTTATTGGCCATTTACATTTATCCAAAGTAATCTGTATCATATCTGGTATTGTCTGATTTCATAGAGAACTTGACAAACGTAGCTAAAAATCATTAACATTAAGTTGCAGCACAAAAATAGTGTTTTTTTTTAACATTTGCCCAGTTTTTAAAAATCTGGATTTAATCTCAGACTTTTTACTTTCCTTCTTGGGGAAAAAAAAAACACACACAAAAGAAATAACAGAAGAGCTGTCCTATTTTCTGTCATTCTTACATGTTGTTTTTCAAGAAATTTCAGTGCAGTCTGAACACCAGTCTAATTTGTACAATATCCCATGTAGGTGCCATGCAGATAATTAAGCCAAACAATTCATGTTCATGCACATAGACACATAAATACTATACTACCTCAAGTAGTGTAAGGTGTAGGAACTAATAGAAGAAAGAAACAGAAAATCACTCAGACTCCTACACAATAATTTTGACCATGACTTCAGGATGTCAGTAGAACATTACATTGTATACATCACCATTATGAAATAACCAAGAGCAAGCAACCCAGTAAGTCATTTATATTAGGCACAAACTGTCAGGCTGACCTGGTTTTCACCCTCTACATTTATGTGCAAAGAGAAATGGGAAAGAATGAGATGAAAGCTACAAATACATGTGCACATTATTATGCTGCAGGATAAGATTTCCTTATGCATGGGAGATTAATCTGGAAGCCGATAAATTTATTTGTATATCATTACATTATTTTCCAGACATTATGTGCTGAAACTTTATATTGGTTATGAGGCTTTAATGTTTCAGCAGAGTAAAATTTTCACTGTGTGAGTGATTTAATGAAGAAATAAAGATGTCAATTATAGGATTGCATTGAGCTGAATTACCCAAACAACTATTGTTTTGTAATTTTCCGTGCAGGGTATTATAATAAGCTCATGACAAATTAAAATGGTACAGTTACACTAAACAGTGTGGCAATCAAAGCGAAAAACACTGACCACTTACAATCTACCATTGACAGCTGGTTATGCCCCAAAGACTTCTATAAATCTGTTGACTTCTGCTTGCCAAGAAGGTTATAATAGGTCAGTATGAATATTCCTTTTAATGACAGCTTAAAGGAAAAAGAAAGAATATTAGGGCATATATTTGGGCTCCCTAAGCTTTTAATCATCTTGATAAATTAAAATGCAAACATTGGAATCTTATCAGCACTCCCAAAACAAATATATACAGCTAAATATATTAAAGTATGATTTGGTATGGGATGAAATCCATATAAATCTTGTAAATCACATGTGTGTCACATGCTTCACACTGCTGTGCAATGAGTAGTCATGAATTAGACAGACCGTGAAAGAATATTATGTACAGAAGTAATTTTGTTTCAAATATACATATTTACTAGGGCCCATTTAAAATATGCAAAAAAAAAGTTTTATATTTCTAGATACATGATTTCAATAATAGTAACATTCTTTCAGGTACAGGACCACTGCATAGCATGGACATACTGTAGTTTCCCTATTTAATGCAAAATAATCATTTGTACCAGGTAAAGCTAATGAAATAGTAATTTAATGTGATTATATATGAATTACACTGGGGCAGGGTAGCACAGATTTAACTGGGACAGGGTAGTACAGAAATAAAAATTGCCTACATGTTCTGCATTTTAGCATACCCCACTCCCTTTTATCAATAATAAAGTGATCTGAATACCCCTGCTTGTGAAGACAAATTACTATTCCCAAACACATCCAATGCAAGCCCGTTACTTTTTGTTGACAGTATCACATTTCTCACACCACCATTCAGATTTAAAAGTTTAAGTTCACCTTTTGTAAAAAAAAAATAAATGTAAGTTAAAAAAAATGTGCATTTATAATTTTTTTTTACATTGCAGCCTGTAAAGCTGTAATTAGCAGATCGCAGGTGCAATTCCAGGATCCTGCAGACTCCCATTCAGCTGTCTGCCCATACTTCCCATATGGGCAAGCAGTTACCGCTTGGCAGGAAGAATCAATGAACTATGAGAGAGCACTCACCCATGCTCTCACAGTTCATTGAAAACTACAAGCTGTCAGCCACAATGACTAATGGTACTTGTAGTCTATCCATTCACAGTTTCCAGTGAATGAATAATGTGACTGTGTGGGTGGAGCCTCATATTGCCACACTGTTTTCAAATTGTGACAGCAGATACAGGGTGAAGACCCCCCCACACGCTGTCACAGAGTTGGAAGCACTGCCGGTGGTAGGTGGGTGCATTTGTTTTTCTATGCATGCAGTCTGCTTGTATTTAAAAAAACTTACATTAACCACTTGACCTCCATGAGGTTTTACCCCCGTTCATGACCAGAACATTTTTTGCTATTCAGCACTGCACTATTTTAACTGGCAATTGCTCAGTCATGCTGTACCACAAATTAAATGCTTTCTTTTGGTGGTATTCGACCACCTTTGGGTTTTTAATTTTTTATAATATAAATGAAGAAAATGTAAAAAAAAACAATGTTTTACTCTCTATTAAAAAAATATCCAATAAAAAAAATCAAATAATATGGTAAATATAGTGGAAGTAATGCAACTATGATGCTATACCGGTTATGGTGGTGATCAGTGACTTATAGTGGGACTGTGATAGTATGATGGGCAATCTGGAGATAAGAGTCTCTCACTGGGAAGTACTGTACATTAACTGACTGACAATGACGTCGCTAGTGACACTAATACAGTGATCAGATATAATACTGTACACTGTCACTGTACTAATGGCACTGGCTGGGAAGGTGGTAATGTCAAGGGGCAACAAATGGGTTAACTGTGTGCATAACAAGTGTAATGTGTGTAATTTGTGCTGAATTTTACTAAGAGATCTGGATGTTTTTTCTCCCTGCTTTTCAGAGCGAAGAAACAGCAAGATCGCTGCTCTGTGTACTTTTTGTAAACACAGAACTCACAGGACACAATAAATCATTGTCTAAAACCTTCTGAAATAATCCCCCAAAGCCGGAAGCAAGCCAGAACCGTAGTTTTACATTCGCTGAGACTGTCACTTCCCGCCCACTCAGAGTAAATCTACTGTGAGTGGGCGGGAAGTGGTTAAATGATGGCTTACCAATTACAGAGTAGTATTAATATGTTCCTTTAAGAAGAAAAGGTACCACTTGAACCTACCACATAGGGCACAGATTACGCTGATTTAGAACCTATGCCCTGATGTCACTAATCCTGATGTCTGGTTTTGGCCATTTACCAAATGTGATTACAGTATATCAAATAGCATTAAATTTCACACCATCTCATGCATTTTTCAAATGTAATATCTGGTAACGTATTAATGGATAACTTGTGTCAGGAAATACGCAGAATCCTGTGAAAAGAATAGGTAATGGAAAGACTTGACAATCTTTATTGGCATTGAAATGAGCTACAAATAGTTGTGTCCTCTTTTAGGCTTAAAGCTACTTGCAATTCACATAACAGTATGTAATATTTATAGCATTTGTGTCAGAAACAGTTTGTGATTTCTACTGCATTCCATGAATATGATGAATGCTTTACTTTCATTTAGATGTTCAGAATCTTTAAATATTTTCTCAGGTGTAAAAAGGAAGACATTGCAATGTTTTCGTGAAGATTGTTTACCTGGTCCCTTTTTTTAGATTGCAAAGTACATAGAAGAACAAGCAGGAGAAACAGCCCTTAGGCGGAAGTGCCTCTAAGGACCATATTCACATAACAGGCTACTGAATGTAAGTAACTGCATCCCTCTAACCATACTTACATGTACTTGAACTGTGATATGTTACATTTAAAGGACAGAAGCTGTAATATGGTATAATAAAGTGACAGACATCCTATCTCACAAGATACCTTTAACATCATTTTAGGCAAGAATATGAATACATATTTATCACTGTTGACTTTTACTTAAGTTGCCAGTTTGAGATATCCACATGCCCTCTAGATTTACCCCCCTTCATGACATGGCCATTTTTTTTTTGCTATACCGTGCTGCGCTACTTTAGCTGACAATTGCACGGTCATGAAATACCCTACACAAATGATATTTATATATATATATATATATATTTTTTTTTTTTTTTTTTTTTGTTTTGTTTTGTTTTTTTCACATGAATAGAGCCTTCTTTTTGTGGTACTTGATCACCACTAGGTTTTTTTTATTTTTTACTCTAATAACAAAAAAGACCAAAAATTTTGAAAAAAAAAAACAATATTTTTTTTCTTTTTGCAATAAAATATATCCCATGGAAAATAAAAAAATACAATTTCTTCATAAATTTAGACCAAAATGTCTTCTGCTAAGTGTATATTAATTGGTTTGAGTGAAAATTATAGTGTCTCCAAATGGCAGTATATATAATGGCATTTTTTCTGTTTATACTAGTAATGGATGCAATTAGCAACTTATAACGGGACTGTGAAAGTACGGTGGGCATTCTGACACTGGCTAACTGACACTGACATGACCAGTGACACTAATATAGTGATCAATGCTTATAAAATGCACTGACACTGTACTAATGACACAAGGCAGGAAGGGGTTAACATCTGGGACAATTAAAGGGTTAATTGAGTGCCTAACTATATGTGATGTGTTCAATATGTGCTGTTTTATTAGGGGATGTGACAGTTTTTATCTCCCTACTTTGAAGGGAGACGAAAAAAATCACATCTCCCTGTCAGTAGAGAGATCTGTGTTGTTTACCAACACAGATCTCTCTCATGTCACTAGCTCTGATGATTGGCAAGTCCACAATCATTGGCCGGGAACTCCTGATTGGCATGTCAGGGAGCCAATGACAGCGTGGGTAGGTGGGCACGCACCCCCTATCTGGAAAAGCAAAATCACATACAATATATATATATATATATATATATATATATATATATGTGTGTGTGTGTGTGATTTTGCACAGCCAGCCCACAGAGACTCTGGAATAGATTTACTAAAGGAGTAGAGAATGTTTACTCAGAAAAATAAATGTTCACTTTAGTGAATAAAACAAACCTATTAGTTAGAAAGGTTGGATTCATGGCTGCATATGTGCATATTGCAGTCCATTATCTAATCCTAAGGGTCATCACTACACACATCTCAGCGTGAATGAGTGTGCACCTCCAGCACTGGCTTTGCCTATTTAAAGCTTAGGAGAACCTAGAGAATTTGCTGAGTGGTCATCAACTACCATGGCCTATGATGTTTCCTGCATTTTTGCTATGTTTTGTTTGACCTGGTTTGCCTCCAGTTTACCCATATATCCACTGCTAATCTTGGATTGTATCCTGGCTTTATCTTCTGCCTGCTGCCCTGCTACCTGCTGCCCATCTGATCTCAACCTTATAATGGAGTGCTTCTGTTTTCTCAGTTGGTTTCTCTGCTTCCAGGCTGTTGCTGATTTTTACTATCCTTAAAGCAGAGCTCCATCCAAAAGGGGAAGTTTTGCTTTAAGGCCTAATTCCCCACTTACTCCCCATGAAAGATTAGCACCTTTGTGGAGCGGGGGGGGATGGGTACCCAATTTTGACAGGTACCCACTTCCCTGCGATTGCCTAGGTGATCAGCAGCAGAAGTTGTCTTCCGTCACTCCCTCCCTGTAGTTTTCTGGGACACGTAACAGGTCCCATAAGACTATGGGGCCATTCACAAAGTGCAGCGCTACTCGTGCTACAGCCGGGTGCCCACACGTAAGATGCCGGTACCGGGGAGAGAGGACGGCTGATGAAACTGGTGGCGGTAAGCACACTGCTGGATCAAGGAGAAGATGAGTATCTGTTTTTTTTTTAAAGTCAGCAGCTACAGCTTTTGTAGCTGCTGACTTTTATTTTTTTTAGCTTTTGAATGGAACTCTGCTTTAGCTGCAATATTTCTTTTTGTTCCCCTGTGCTCGTGTGCCCAACCTGTGAACCAACATTATGCACAGATCTGATCCAAACTTTACCAGCACCTCAGCAGTGTCCAAACTCTCTCCAAATCATCCGCTGCATCTGAACTTACCACAGGCACCCATTTTACCACAGCTATGTTATTTGTGCCCTTGCAGAACACGTGCAGAAAAACTCACATCTCTGCACATGGTGTGAACAAGGCCTTACATTCAAGGCATTGTGTGAATAACTGTCACATTTGCTTGTGCTCTCAACCAAACTGTCAGGCCATCAAATGGCTGATATCAAAACTGATCATATGTCCAGCACCATGGCAACTTCAGATCAAACAGAGGCTAAGTGACAGCTTTCTTGACTGCGAAGTATAGGAGGGTTTAGTTTAACCACTTGCCTGCCAGAAGATATAACCCCCCTTCCTGACCAGGCCATTTTTTGTGATACTGCTCTGCATTACTTTGACAATTGTGCGGTCATGCAACGCTGTAAATAAATTACTTTTCTGTAATTTCTTCCCCACAAATAGAGCTTTCTTTCAGTGGTATTTGTTCACCTCTGCGGTTTTGATTTTTTGCACTATAAACAAAAAAAGGCTGACAATTTTGTAAGAAAACAAAACTATATTTTTGACTTTTTGCTATAAAGCATATCCAATAAAAAAATAAAATCCCGGGGGCGTGGTCTGCCGCGGCTGGAAGATGGCCGCATAGAGAGGGAGCTCCCGCCGGCCGGATCCCCCTGTGTTGCTACACTGCGGAGCGGGGTGAGAGGGAGCTGTCACATAATGGGGAGGACTGACCGGACCTCATCCGGTACCCAATCGCGCTCCCCACGAGGCCAGGGTGTGCAGGGGAGACACATAACGGAGCTCTTCCGTCCCAACAGCAAAGGGAGGGGCCGCAGCCATCTTCATCTCCTTCTCCTGCTGCATCCCCCTCCCCCCCCCTCCTCTCTACGGCTGCTAACATAATTAACCCTCCCTGCTCTGATATGCAGGCAGCTACAGACACAGTGCCTCAACATGATGTCCCCTCTGCCTCACAATCTCTGTCCCTGAGGGATCTTCAGGCTGTGGCTGCTGACATTAAGGCCACCCTGACAGCCACACTCACTGCAGCATTAGGGGACCTGCATAATGATTTAAGGGCCATGGGTTCACGATTGGATCACGTGGAATCCGCATCCAGGCAAAATGGTTCCGCAATTCTTGATTTACAACATCGGTCAACGATACACGCGTCAACTATCAGAGAGCTCCACAGGCATATTGAGGATTTAGATAACCGTGGCCGCAGGCGTAATATCAGAATCCGCGGTCTCCCAGAATCAGTAGAAAATACCGATATTCCCAAGGCAGCAATGGCCATATTCAATAACCTCCTTGGTCGCCCGCAAGCAACCCCGATTGACATCGAACGTGTGCACAGAGCGATCCGCCCCAGGAGGAGAGATGCAGACCCACCCAGGGATATCGTTTGCTGCCTAGTCAGCTACCCGCTCAAAGAAGATGTCCTCCGCTGTGCTAGAGACAGAGGGCGCCTTTTATATGAGGGAACAGAAATACAATTGTTTCAGGACTTATCCAGCACCACCCTGCGCCAACGGCGCGCTTTACGCCCTCTTCTGGATATGCTCCGATCGCGTAACATTCCGTACAGATGGAGGTTCCCCTTCTGTCTCTCTGTACAAGTTAGTGGTTGTTCCTACAACTTGCGCACCCCTGAAGAACTGCCCTCTTTTTGTGCCTCCATAGACATCCCGCTGATTGACCTGCCTGATTGGTTCAGCTCCATGAGATTGCCGCTATCCCAGGATTTGGCAGCCGAGGATAATGCTATGGATTGGCGCGGTCAGTGCTCTCGTAGAGGGCGGATGGCCCCATCGACCCCTCCGAGACCCCTCATGGAAGACGCCACGACTGCCTTTAGTCCGACGGCCTCGCCAGCACACAGGAGGCCACGACGCGAAACCTAATGGTCCCTGTTCTTCCCTTCACATTGCTACTTTGATGCATACCCTGCTGAGTACGTTCTACTGTTACTGCACACCTTTTTTCGTCCACCCGCCTCATATGTTCTAATTGCGCACTTGCGCTCTCTGATCAATGCTCGTCGGACTCCTACTTTACCACCTTTACTATTTATCCGTCAAGATTGCGGCCTGTGCTTCACGGAACTCTGTCACTGCCCTATGCGCAAATAGTGGGCCTCCACAGCTCCTTCATGCCTTACAAGGGGTTGGGAGTCGGCACCATTCTAGCTGTCTCGTCCTCATACATGGGGGATCAGTTTTTGGGCTCTGCCTTACTAATTGTCACCTAGTCCTCCGCACTCCACAGCGAGTCCTCCGCCTCCTGCTGGTTACCGATTGGTGCCTTGTCCTAGCCTTCTATTTCCTATTACCATCTGGAGGCATCCTGGGCGATGAACATCCTCCGACATCGTCTTGCTGGTACGCTCTGAACTTCACCATCACATCTTTGCGGACGTCCTGCTGCTCGCCTGGGGCTGTTCGGTGATGGTTTGTTCGCCCCCCACATCCTCTCCGTGGACATTGGAACGCTTGGCCTTCCCGATCCTATGGCAGTGCTCCCTGCTCAATTTGTAATGTATACTTTCTGCGTGCATATGTTAGTGTCTCTAAATTTCGACCGGGGGGTGGTTTTGGGGGAGATGGTTATTGTTTGCGGGGATGGATAACTGTTTTTTTTTTTCGGGGAGTGTACATGTGCTTTTAGTCAGTGAATTTGATTGTGTGGACGAGCATCGCCTCTTCCCGCTACTGGCTAGATATTTCAGAATGGTACCATGTCATTCTCTTCAACCCGGCTTTTACTTGGCCGAAATGGCGTACCTGTGGGCCTGCGTGCCTTTGATCACTCCCATGCTCACTTCCCTCCTCCTCCTCCTCCCCACTCTTACGCCATTCCGAGAGAGGTGATGCTCATACCCTTTGTTTCCCTGGGGACGCTAGCTAATATCTTTGTGTGGGGGGGGTAGGGGGAGGAAGGGTTTTCTATGTCTTATTTAGTCCCCTTGATACTCATATATTTGTGGGATGATGACGGGCCTTGATCTTAGGGGGCTTCATTAGTAACGGCTGAATAGGGGCTTATTGATGTTTTATCTGATTTTGCCATGCTCATTCATGTTTTGATATTGTTGACTTGTTATGTTTGTGCCTTGTGCTGTGGTTTGCCTGTAATATATGCAGGGGTCTTCCGATATTCTCCGTTCAGTGAGGTGCCCCTTTACTATCTCGCGCCCACCTTGGCGTAGGCTGCTCTTCCCAATGCGGTCACTCTGTAAGTGTCTTACACTTCTTTCATACTAAGCGTAGCTGGACCCCTCGCTCGGCAACATTTCACGTGTGATTCATCTACTAAAGTTGCCCAGGTCTTCTTCCTCTGCATGTCACATGCCACTTCATCTCCCATGGAAGACCGGTACCCAAACCTTTATATGCCCCACCCCTGCGGACTTCTGACATCACTTACATCTCTCGAACCCCGCCCCCTTGTTCTTGCCTTTTGTTTTATGATTTCTCATAGGGGGCTACCGGCCGGCGGATGCGCGCTTCCTGGTTTCACGCCGACCTCGTTCCCCACACAGTGAGCTCGGCGAGCTTCCACTGATCCTTTTCATTCGGCTTCTATCCGTATCTTTTTTCTGAGCTTCTCTTCTTTCTTTCTGCTCCTCTTCCTTTTCCCCGACCCTTTCCCCTCTTCCTGTTTTCTTTCTCTCACGTGGAACAGCGGGTCTGTTCCTCTAGCCGTATACTTTCTATATTCCTTTTTTTTTTTTTTCTCTCTCTCCTTCCCCCCTCCTTTTTCCCTTCCCCGGATCCTCGGCATACCGAAGCCCCGGACTCAGGCTCCGCCTTCCTACAGCCATGCTTTCTTCCGCTTCACAGACGGGACAACTGTCTCTGAAACTCCTTTCACTTAATGTCAAAGGTTTGAACATACCCGAAAAGCGTTCCATGCTCCTCTCTTACTTACACAAACAGAAAGCGGAAGTGGTCTTTTTACAAGAAACGCATTTTCGCCAAGACTCCATTCCAAAGCTTTACAATTTCTACTTCCCCACGGTCCTCCACGCCGCCAACCCCCTGGCTAAGTCTAAGGGGGTTGCAGTATTGTTCGCCAGACACCTCCAGTTTCATATAACGGATTCCATGGTGGACCCTGAGGGTAGATACCTGTTTATAAAGGGAGTATTCGCTAACAGACCTATCACATTCGCCAATGTCTATGCCCCCAATGTTCAACAGGTCTCCTTCATGCGCTCAATCGTCTCTGCCCTAGCTGCTTTCCAGAAAGGGTTACTGGTACTTGGAGGCGATCTGAATGTCCCCTTAAGCCCTCTGCTAGACTCCTCCTCGGGAAGTTCTTTTCTGCCCTACAAGGCTCTCAGGCAAATACATATACAATTACAGCTTCTACAATTACATGACACCTGGCGTACACTTTATCCCACTGTTAAAGATTATACTTTTTTTTCCCCACCACACAATAAGTATTCTAGGATAGATTACTTTTTTTTGTCGCAACCAGATCTCCCTCTCCTCCATGCTGCTACTATTGAACCGATGGTCCTTTCCGATCATCATCCCATCTCCATGACGCTACGGTTCCCCATCTCGCACCCGCGCTCCAAATACTGGCGTTTGGATGCTTCCCTTCTTACGGATGCCGCTATTGTTCAGGAGCTCCGCTCTAATATGGCTGAATATTTTTCCTTGAACAGCTCGTCAGACACCTCACCCATCACACAATGGGAGGCCCACAAGTGTGTCATACGGGGTAGCCTCATAGCCCTTGCGACAAGACGTAAGAAAGCCAAACAGGAGCGTCTGAAGCTCCTCTCAGATAGGATCCGCTCTTTGGAGAGAGTACACAAACGGACTCTGGCTGCGTCGACCCTTTCGGAACTCACGCATGCACGCACACAGCTTCTCACGGAACTGGGTAAAGCGGTTAGAAAAAGATACATTCTTACTCATAAGCTCTATTATGAGTTCGCAAATAAGAGCGGGAAATTTCTAGCTAGAGCTCTTCGGGAGAAACGGGCTAGTATGACGGTTCATAAAATCAGGGGCTCTGATGGCATTGAGGCTACATCTAACCCCGATATTGCCGCCCATTTTGAACGCTACTATAAATCCTTGTACAACCTCCCTCCGGAACGTCCCCCCATACATTCGGACAAATCTAGAACTACCTTGATCTCTGAATTTCTCCATCTCTACGGTTCACCCGCCCTCTCCGAGGATCTGGTACACGCTATGGAAAATGATCTCACCCTACTTGAACTGCAATCTGCAGTAAAACAGATGAAACCGGGGAAGAGCCCGGGCCCTGATGGTTTTTCAGTAGCCTATTATAAATCCTTTTTAGATATACTGGGTACTCCATTTCTTGCTGCTTTTAACACTCTCGCTCAACCTTCAGGACCGCCTAACCACCTGTTGGAGGCTCACATTACAGTTATCCCCAAAGACGGGAAGGACAACACCCAGGTTTCCAATTATAGACCCATTTCCTTGCTGAACGTGGACGTCAAACTATTCGCGAAGATCATTGCTAATCGTCTTCTTCCCTCGCTTCCCTCCCTGGTCGATTTGGACCAAGCAGGATTTATCCCTGGTAGAGAAGCAAGGGACAACACTATCAAGGCCCTTAATCTCCATCACTGGCTTCGCAGGTCTAACACGCCGGGTTTTTTCCTCTCCTTGGATGCAGAAAAGGCCTTTGACAGGATTGCCTGGGATTACTTGAACGCGTCTTTGGTGGCACTGGGTTTGGGTGAGAAGATGCTCAACTTTATCATGGCCCTCTATTCTGCCCCTACTGCCCGGGTCCGGGTGAACGGCCATCTGTCCAACTCCTTTCACTTACGGAACGGTACACGCCAGGGATGCCCCCTCTCCCCGCTTTTGTTTGTCCTATCCCTTGAGCCCCTGTTGCGGAAAATTCGTTTAAACCCTGATGTTAAAGGAATCACGGTGACAGATAAGGAATATAAGCTTGCAGCTTATGCGGATGATATTCTTTTGTTCCTGGCGGACCCTCACATCACTCTTCCAAACCTACTGAAAGACTTTGCCCTTTTCAGATATTTGTCGAATTTTAAAATTAATTTTTCCAAATCTGCCGCCCTTAACATTACTTTGTCTGCGGAGCTAGTCTCTGCTTGTGAGGCCCAATTCCCATTTCACTGGGAAAGGGATTCCCTAACTTATCTTGGTATCCAGCTCACCAGCAACCTTGATGACCTTTACATGAAAAACTTTCTTCCCGCTCTTCGCTCTATGCAAGAAGACCTCAATAAATGGCACCGTCCTTGTTTCTCGTGGTTTGGAAGGGCAGCGATCATTAAAATGAATGTACTTCCCCGTCTCCTGTATCTCTTCCAAACATTACCAATTCACTTACCTCCTGCTTTCTTTGCTTCTTGCAAAAGACTGTGTTCACTGTTCCTTTGGAGCCACAAACGTCCGCGTATTGCCTACTCCCAATTAACCCTCTCTAAACTTAAAGGGGGTATAGGATTCCCTGATCTTTACCGCTACTATTGGGCGTGTCATCTTTCCCGGATAGTTGATTGGCACGTTCACACTGCCTCTAAAGACTGGATATCTATAGAGAATGCTTGCTCGCCCTTCCCCCTGGCATCGATTCCTTGGCTTTCGCCGAAACACACGCCACAAGTTCTTCTCACCCATCCTTTGGTGGGACCTACGTTAAAAATTTTCCGTTCGGCTTGTAGATCTGCAGCCATTTCTGGCACTCCCAACCCCCTGACCCCCATACGCCTCAACCCTGACTTTCCCCCTGGCATGCATAAAGACTTTTTAATGAAACATTGGCCACACAAACAGCTCTTAGTGAAACATTTTCTCCGCAAGGGCAAGGTGAAAACACTCCGAGAATTGCAAGAAAGCCTGGGTATTCGCGAATTCCCTTTCTGGGTATATTTCCAGATCAGACATTATCTGCTCTCTCATAAACCCCCTCATAACTGGCATCGCTCTCTTACCCCATTTGAATCTGCATGCGCGAAGGCTGAACCGCGGAAACATCTGATCTCGGAGATCTACCCACTTCTAGTGGAGAGCCGGTCTTATGACTCCCTCCCCGCATGTCGGGCTTGGAGGAGAGATCTTAATACTGAGCTGTCGGACTCAGACTGGGACCTGGTCTTCCAATACTCTCATAAATGTTCCCTCAATGTCTCGACACAAGAAAACAGCTACAAAATAGCCTCTAGATGGTACCGAACTCCTTCAAGACTTCATAATTTTAACCCCGCCTTCCCCAACAGCTGCTGGAGATGCGGGACTCCGGATGGGTCCTTTCTTCACATTTGGTGGTCTTGCCCGATTCTTCAACCATTTTGGCAGGAGGTCCACAGGTTAGTAGTGTCTATAAGTACCTTACCCTTAGCTCTCTCTCCTGCTCAATTCCTCCTCCATCATTCTTCCCTTCCCAGGGCTCAGTACTTTAAATCATTAGCCATGCAAATGATCAACGCAGCCAGACTCTGTATCCCGGTTCTGTGGGGCTCCACTCGCTCTCCCTCTATACGTGAATGGCTCACCCGAGTGGGTAAAACGGCGGACATGGAAGAACTGGTTGCGACTGCTCTCGACACTCCTACGAAATTCTCTCACGTATGGGCCTGTTGGACCCATTTTCTGACTACCCCGGAGTATCGATCCCTCATGGACCAGCCTGTCTGAACCTGATATGGACTTCTCGATAGTGTCATTTAGTAGTATTTGACCTGAGGGTGCTGTCATACTCCCCCCTGTGTTACATGCGCATTCTTTCGACGCCGATGAAAGCGTATGTTCCACCCACTCCCGTTACTGTTTGTATTGAGGATAAGATATTTTTGACAGTTGTCCCCTCTCTTATTTTACCCTCCATATTTGCTTCCCTTCCTCCCTCCCCCCCTTCCCTTCCCCCCTCCCCTCCTTCTTTTTTTTTTTTTTTTCTCTCTCTCTTTCTTTCTTTCTCTTTTTTCTCGGCTTCTCTTGTCTTTTCTTTTCATATGCTTACACACGTCTCGGACAATTTTTCCAATAGAACATTGAGTAGGTGGTCAGCATCACCTCCCGCAATTCGTCAGCGGTTCCCACGACAATTACTCCTACATTCGCACAATTCCATCATCGTATTCTGTAGTATTGATTTCTACTTAGGTATCGTATTTGCTCGTCTTCCCCCTACAGATTTTTACCGCAAGACAATATGGTAGGAGGCCAAACGTCTCTTTCTTTTTAGCACTTGACAAGCCTACCTAAATATTACAGGCACAACCCTGTCGTGGCCTAGTTCATCCACACTGTTTGGTTTTGCGTTGGACCTCATTTACCTTTGTATGATACATGCTTTGCTGTATGTCCTATGTACACTTCATCTGTACATTTTCGTGTGATCATTTGTATCTTGTTTTCAATAAACTTTGTTTTTTGGAAAAAACAAAAAACAAAAAATCCCAATAAGTGTATATTAATTGGTTTACGTGAAAGTTATAGCATCTACAAGTGGCGGTATATATACTGAAATTTTTACTTATTTAGTTTTTTATACTAGTAATGGCGGCAATCAGCGACTTATATCGGGACTGTGGGACTGCAGCAGGCATTCTGACACTGGGGGGGAACTGACTAACTGCCACTGACATCTCCAGTGACACTAATACAGTTATCAGTGCTAATAAAAAGCACTGACACTGTACTAATGACACTGGGCAGGGAGGGGTTAACATCTGGGGCGATCAAAGAGTTAACTGTGTGTTAAGCCAGCCATACATGGGTTGAATTCCGAAAGAATTTTAGTTCGAATTTCGCACCATTAATGGGTCACAGAAACAATTTTTGTGTGACCATCCAATTTGAGTGATCGGGCATGTTGGAAATTTTTTTAAAAACGAACTAATCAATGATGGGAGAATTGTGCGAGAAATATAAACAAAAAGAAATGAGCATACGCTGTGACCTGGAAAGAAAATTCTTGGTCATTTATTTATTTCAGGTACTTATATAGCGCCATCAATTTACACAGCGCTTTACACATATATATTATACATTCACATCAGTCCCTAACCCTCAAGGGGTGTACAATCTAAGGTTTGACCTTACATTCATACATACACATATTAGGGCTAATTTAGACAGGATCCAATTAACCTACCAGCATGTCTTTGGAGTGTGGGAGGAAACCAGAGTACCCGGAGAAAACCCACGCAGGCACAGGGAGAACATGCAAACTCCAGGCAGGTGGTGCCGTGGCTGGGATTCGAACCAACGACCCTAGTACTACCAGGCGGAAGTGCTAACCATTTAGCCACTGTGCTGCTGGTCATGAAAATTCTTTTCTGTAGCAACATGAGATGAAATTGAAGGCTTGGTTGGCTGAATCTCGAAATCATTGGTGGCACCATCGGATTACGAAACGCACAAACTTCTAAAGAAAATTTGTTCGGAATTCAATCCATGTATGGCCTGCATTAGGGAGTGATTAGATTGTGCTGTGTTGTGCTTTACTAAGGAGACCTGCTGCTTTCTATCTCTCTATTGTACAGAGAGATAGAAAGCAGCACATCCCCACTGACGGGAGAAAGACTTGTGTTGTTTACACACAGGTCTCTCCCCTATCAGATTTAACAATGATCATTGCACGTACCCACACATGATTTTGCACAGTGCAGCCTCCTTGTAGCAGTACATCTGCTAAGGGGCGGTGGGCAAGTGGTTAAATTTAATTCACTTAGCTAAGTAAACAAAAGTTTGTCAGTAAATTATCCCATTGTGAATATCAGACTTGTTTTTTTTTAGAACTTACTGCATTTAAGTTACTGCAGTCAGATACATTTTAAATTGTTCTCTGTACACCCAGAAGTACTTCAGCTAACATCAGAGGGTTTCCAATAATACTGTACACTTGTCACAGTGTTAATTGCTTCTCTGTGTCACTGAAGTTTGACAGCCCACAGAACAGGCAGAATCAAACAAGATCATAAGGCAAGACTAGAATAGTCAGACAGGCTGAAGGTCTTGGCAAATGGCTGTAAAGAAAGGTCAGGAAACAAGATGAGATGAGGAGGAAAGAGCGTAATAAGAGTTAACCCAGTTAATAATACAGAAAAATCCAAAGGCATGATGCAGCCATAAAAATAGCAAGATACTCCATTGATCAGACATTGAATACAAGTTCTGACCTCAATTTCGTCAATGTTGATACAAGTCAGATGTTCAGCTGTACCATGAAGATGCAGTGCCAAAAATCAACTAGCAGGTGGCAGAAGCTAAAGACTTAACAATACAGCACTCAGAACCCAAACAAATCTACAGTCCAAATAGCTTTGCTACACTTCTTTAACTTAGTCACTGCATTGTGTCTGCTATGGTAAAAAGAACTGAAGGTAAATTTAGATGCGGCAGATCTGGGAAGAATTTTAAAGAATGTTTGGGATACAAAAAGGCACATGGAGGTGACCCATGTGCAAAACAATACCCGTCAAAGACAATACTATGGAAATACCCCACAAAAGTAATTCACAGTGTTGATTGCAGGAAATGAGCAATTGGTGGGTACTATGCTGCTTTGGCAAATAAACTGTAGTCAGCTATAGAAATTAGCTGGATCTACCTGGATTCAATTTAAAGGGTTACTAAACCCACAACAGTACACAGCTCCTGAGACCCGCCAGCGATAGCCATGCCTAGGAGGGTTTGAGATACCTGGGTATCTTGGGCTGTCCTGCTTGGGGGCGTCCTGCTCCTGTGTTTTGTCCCATGGCAGTGGTGCAGGCGGAGGACGGTGTGCTGGGTGCCGGTCAGAGAGGAGGTGGATGCCGTAAAACCACGTGGCCATTACAGAGGAGAACTGGGAGGCACCAGTACCAGCCAGGTAAGAGCGGAGGAGAACTGATATACAGTGGGGCAAAAAAGTATTTAGTCAGCCACCAATTGTGCAAGTTCTCCCACTTAAAAAGATGAGAGAGGCCTGTAATTGGCATCATAGGTAGACCTCAACTATGAGAGACAAAATGAGAAAACAAATCCAGACAATCACATTGGCTGATTTGGAAAGAATTTATTTGCAAATTATGGTGGAAAATAAGTATTTGGTCAATATCAAAAGTTCATCTCAATACTTTGTTATATATCCTTTGTTGGCAATGACAGAGGTCAAATGTTTCCTGTAAGTCTTCACAAGGTTGGCACACACTGTTGCTGGTATGTTGGCCCATTCCTCCATGCAGATCTCCTCTAGAGCAGTGATGTTTTGGGGCTGTCGCTGGGCAACACGGACTTTCAACTCCCTCCAAAGGTTTTCTATGGGGTTGAAATCTGGAGACTGGCTAGGCCACTCCAGGACCTTGAAATGCATCTTACGAAGCCACTCCTTCGTTGCCCGGGTGGTATGTTTGGGATCATTGTCATGTTGGAAGACCCAGCCACGTTTCATCTTCAATGCCCTTGCTGATGGAAGGAGGTTTGCACTCAAAATCTCACGATACATGGCCCCATTCATTCTGTCCTGTACATGGATCAGTCGTCCTGGTCCCTTTGCGGAGAAACAGCCCCAAAGCATGATGTTGCCACCCCCATGCTTCACAGTAGGTATGGTGTTCTTTGGATGCAACTCAGCATTCTCTCTCCTCCAAACACGACGAGTTGTGTTTCTACCAAACAGTTCTATGACATTCTCCCAATCCTCTTCTGGATCATCCAAATGCTCTCTAGCAAACTTCAGACGGGCCCGGACATGTTCTGGCTTAAGCAGGGGGACACGTCTGGCACTGCAGGATCTGAGTTCCTGGCGGCATAGTGTGTTACTGATGGTAGACTTTGTTACGTTGGTCGCAGCTCTCTGCAGGTCATTCACTAGGTCCCCCCACGGGGTGAGATCTTGAATGGAGCCCCAGATCAAGGGAGATTATCAGTGGTCTTGTATGTCTTCCATTTTCTAATTATTGCTCCCACAGCTGATTTGTTCACACCAAGCTGCTTGCCTATTGCAGATTCAGTCTTCCCAGCCTGGTGCAGGTCTACAATTTTGTTTCTGGTGTCCTTCGACAGCTCTTTGATCTTAACCATAGTGGTGTTTGGAGTGTGACTGTTTGAGGTTGTGGACAGGTGTCTTTTATACTGATAACAAGTTCAAACAGGTGCCATTGATACAGGTAATGAGTGCAGGACAGAGGAGCCTCTTAAAGAAGAAGGTACAGGTCTGTGAGAGCCAGAAATATTGCTTGTTTGTAGGTGACCAAATACTTATTTTCCACCATAATTTGCAAATAAATTCTTTCCAAATCAGCCAATGTGATTGTCTGGATTTGTTTTCTCATTTTGTCTCTCATAGTTGAGGTCTACCTATGATGCCAATTACAGGCCTCTCTCATCTTTTTAAGTGGGAGAACTTGCACAATTGGTGGCTGACTAAATACTTTTTTGCCCCACTGTACTTGAACCATGAATAAGCAGAATCCTGTGGACCCCACAGAGGGTGACCCCCCTAATAGTGATTAGACCACCTCAGAATACCCATGAATCCTCCCGGGGCGAAGGAAGCAGAACTGTAGCAGCATTTTGTATATAGGTAAACAGCAAGGATACAGCGGTAGCAGCAAAAAGCGGATGAAGGTAGAGTGGAGGGGATGCACGAGGGGCTATGGAAGATGGTGAGTCAAAAAGTTTAAATGGACTAGTACTGTTAAAGGAACGTTTGGGGGGGTTCACCCAGTGGGCTCAGAAGAAGTGGAAAGTGGAGACACAAGAGAGAAAAAAGGGCATAGAGACCCTAAGGGAGGAAACTGATGAAGGGTTAAACAGGAAAGTGAAGGGATACTACACCATAACCCCAATCTATTCTGCAGAAGTAACCCTCTTTCCTTGGATTTAAAAAAGATAGAGACATTACACAAGCATCATGAGTAACGCTGCGAAAGAGGGAGGGTCTAAAACATCCCAAATAAGTACAATTAAAAAATATATGCTCGCACAAGAGAAAAGTGCAGAGAGTCAAACCCCAGAGAGATAGCAGGGAATGAGTGGAAGACGGGAGATGGAAAATAACATCGGGGATCATTCTAGACTGTCTCTGGGAGTATCCAATTTGAGTCAAAGTGTAGAAACTGAAGACATAGAAAAGGAGCTGGATACAGAAAATGTTGAAGAACAAGAGGAAATTTCACAAATGCCTACTAAAACTGAAATAGCATAAATGTTTATGAGATTGGAATGGTCTATAAAACATGAGATGGCAGTAATACATAAAGATTTGGGGCAAGCCCTATCACGAGTAGAAGAAACTAATAGAAAGTAAATATGCCCAAGTAGTAACGAATCTGGAAAAACAAATGGAAGAGATGCAAAAGGAGCAAAGGAGACTGCTATATAAACTGGAAGATCAAGAAAACGGAGATAGAAGGAACAATCTGAGGATACAGGGATTGTCTGATACATCGCAAGGAGAAGATCTGATGGAGATAAAGAGATAAATGTTCAATATAATAATGGAGAGATCAGCAACAGAGCATGTGAAAATCAACAGAGTACATAGAATAGGAAGATATCAAAGAACAACGATCTATTGCAGTAGGTTTTTTACAGGAGATTCATTTATTACAGGAAACAAATGTAAAGTTATATTCTAAATATTATCCAACCTGGTATTATGCAGATTCACCAACTAAAAGTGCCAAAGGTGTAGCAACTAGTATAGCAAAAAATTTAAGATTTAATATGGACCCGGAAGGTCGGTTTTTGTTCTTGAGGGGGAGATTACAGGAAATAGAATGCACAATGGCAAATATTTATTGTTCTAATAGAAATCCAATGGCCAACTTGAAGAATATACTAAGAAGGTTTTTGGATTTTGAGAAGGGCAAAATAATTGTGGCAGGAGATTTTAATTTCTGCATGAATTGCCAGATCGACACGTCGTCCACATGTTCAGAAAGATGGAGGTAGATGTTCGAAATCTATGCAAAGTATGCTATATCAGTGTCAACTTATAGATGTTTGGAGAATGAAACATCCTAGAGAAAGAGACTATACGTTCTATTCCCCTGCACATGCAACATATTTTAGACTGGATTATATATTGATAGAACACAGACTCTTGGACTCACTGGTTAAAGTTAATATAGATGTTACAACAGTATCGGACCATGCACCTGTCACAATGAAGTTACAATGGGGAAGAGAACAAAATAAGATAAATATTTGCAAACTGAATGAGATGCTCCTTCAGGACCACGAGATGGAACTGAGAATAAAAAAATAAATAGAACAATATTTTAGAACAAATGAGACTAAAGGAGTCTCAATTGCTACGGTGTGGGAAGCACATAAGGCATATATCAGGGGAATTTTGATAGCTATCGGAGTGGAAAAAAAAAGAAAGAACAGCAAAAGAAAATAAATACGCTAATAAGGGAACTTCATGAACTTGAACAATCACACAAAAAGAGAATAGTAAAAGATACACAACAGAAAATAATTAGAAAAAGAGATGAATTAAGTAACTTAATGGAGCAAGAAACAAGGAGAATATTTACATGATGGCAATAGAAAGATATCAGTGGGGGAATAGACCTCTTAAATATTTAATGAGAACACTGAAAAATAAGAAATCGAGGAATTATATAGAGAAAACTAAAGATGATCATCAAGAAATGGTATACTCAAGTAATGGTATCACTAATACATTTAAGAAATATTATAGGAAGATATACGAAGTAAATTCGAAAAAACTAAAATAAGGGGAAGAAGAAAGAACTACAAAAAGACAGAGATACTTAAAAGAGGTGGGATTACTGAGATTGGGAGAGGAACGTCTAGCATTTTTAGAAAAACCAATAATACAGGAGAAAATCCAGGAGGCTCTGAAGGGCACGGTTGGGGAGAGGAGCCCTAGGCCAGACTGGTATACAGTGAGATATTACAAGAATTTCAAAGAACAACTAGTCCCTAAACTGAGTGTATATATGAACGCACTAGGAGATGAAATGGAAATGAGGGAGGAGTCATTGCAAGCACATATTAAAATCATACCGAAAGAAGGGAAAGATAGGATGCAAATATGAAACTACGATACGAAACTACGTTATGAAACTATATGCAAAAGTTCTGGCAACTAGGTTGAAAGACTTAATGCAGAATGGATTAATTTAGATCAAGTGGGATTTATCCTTGGGAGGGAGGGAAGGGATAATGGGTTAAGATCATTACTCTTCCTAGAAAAAAGTAAGAGAGAACCCCCCCCCCCCCCATATTGGTTTTATGCTTAGAAAGCTTTCAATAGGGTATATTGGGGATTTATGATGGATACATTGGAGGTTTTGAGACTTGGACCTAAAATGAGAAAGTGTATAGGAAAGCATTATAGTCAACCTTAAGCAGCGGTAAAGGCCAATGACTCGTTGTCAGAGTTCTTTAAAATGTACAATGGGACAAGACAAGGGTGTCCACTTTCACTCCTGTTTGTCTTATCTTTAGAGCTTCTTCTGGTGACAGTACCAAATAGTCTGGATGTAAAAGAGATACAGATTGGAGGGTTAGAACACAAAGTCGCAGCATATGCCGATGACATGCTATTCTATTTGGTAAACCCTAGGATGACACTACCCAATCTAATGAGAATATTGAAATATTATGGAGACTTATCAAATCTAAAAATGAACCCGTCAAAATCAGAGATCTTAAATGTTAATGTCCTGACAATAGAAAAAAAGGTTTCAGAGAGAATTCCCCTTTACATAGAGGGAAAAAGAACTAAAATACAGTGGTACCTCGGTTTACGAATGCCTCGGTTAACATAATTTTCAGTTTATGAATGAAAATCTATTGAAAATATTGCCTCTGTTTACAAATTTTTTACTAATTTTTTTTTGCAATACGAAGTATATGTCGGTGCTGATTTTCAAATGCAATTGCCGTCTTTTTTTTTACTTCACCATAGCTCACAGAATTAGCTGTCACTTTCCCCAGAGTTAAAGGAATCTGTTTCTTTTAAGAAACTAAAAGGAAACATTGTTTCTTTTAACTTGGGGAAATAAAGTAAAAGAAAACTTTCTCTCTTTTAGCTGGGGGGAAAGTGACAGCTGAATTTCTGAGCTATAGTAAAAAAAAATAAAGGGGTAATTACATTTAAAAACCAGCACCATAATAAATAAAAAAACAGCGTGGGGTCCCCCCTCCCATCCATACCAAGACCTTCAGGCCCTTATAGGAGCATGCAGCCCCTCAGGTCAGGAAAGGAGGGTGAGTGAGTGCCCCCCCTCCTGAACCATACCAGGCCACATGCCCTCAACATGGGGGGGTGCTTTGGGGCAGGGGGGCTCCCCCCCAAGCACCTTGTCCCCATGCTGATGGGGACAAGGGCCTTTTCTCCACAACCCTGGCCGGTGGTTGTGGGGCTCTGCGAACAGGGGGCTTATTGGAATCTGGAAGCCCCTTTTAACAAGGGGGTCCCCAGATCCTGGCCCCCCATGTGAATGAGTATGGGGTATATGGGCCCGATACTGATTCACAAAAAACAAAAAGTGTAGTGTGAAAAAAGACAGGACACGGTCTTTGGCAAGTCCTTTAATAAAAGAAAAACTAAAAAAATGTCCTCCGCAGTAGATCCAATGTCAATCACAATGTCCGCCACCGCCACTAACCTGAAAAGAGAAGAAAAAAAAAGGTTCCATTCACTGATTCACAAAAAACAAAAAGTGTAGTGTGAAAAAAGACAGGACACGGTCTTTGGCAAGTCCTTTATTAAAAGAAAAACTAAAAAAATGTCCTCCGCAGTAGATCCAATGTCAGTCACAATGTCCACCACCGCCACTAACCCGAAAAGAGAAGAAAAAAAAAAGATTCCATTCCCGACGATGGCTGCCAGCTCTCTGTCTGCTTCAGTGGTTTGACAGTTCTTAAATATGTAAGGGGCGGGGCCACCCTGGGACATCATGCTCTTGACCCCACCCCATGTGACATCAATGATGTCACATAGGGCGAGGTCACTCAGGTGATGTCCCTGGGTTGCCCAGCCCCTTACATATTTAGGAACTGTCAAGCCAGCTCAGAGGCAGAGGGCTGGCAGCCATCGTTGGGAACAGAACCTTTTTTTTTTCTTTCTTCAGGTCATCGGCGGCGGGCATCGTGAATGATGTTGGATCTACTGTGGGGGACATTCTTTTAGTTTTTTCTTTTAATAAAGGACTTGTCAAAGACCATGTCCTGTTTTTTTTCACACTACGCTTTTTGTTTTTTTGTGAATGAGTATGGGGACCATGTACCCCATACTCATTCACATAGGGGGGGGCGGGATCTGGGGGCCCCCTTGTTAAAGGGGCTTCCAGATTCTGATAAGCCCCCTGCCTGCAGACTGCCACAACCACCGGCCAGGGTTTTGGGGAAGAGGCCCTTGTCCCTATCAGCATGGTGATAAGGTGTTTTGAGGGGGGAGCCCCCCTGCCCCAAAGCACCCCCCCATGTTGAGGACATGTGGCCTGGTATGGTTCAGGAGGGGGGGGACGCTAGCTCGTCCCCTTCCATCCTGACCTGCGGGGCTGCATGCTCGGATAAGGGTCTAGTATGGATTTTGGTGTGGACCCCCATGCCATTTTTTTTTTTAATTTTGGCATGGGAGTTCCCGTCAAAATCCATACCAAACCTGAAGGGCTTGGTATGGATGGGAGGGGGGACCCCACGCCGTTTTATAAATTAGTTTTTAATAGCTGAAACATTAACGCAGGGTTGTCACTACTAAAATACCGCATGATTTGATAAAATAACTCATGCGATATTTTAGCAGCGTTTGCTTTTTTCTGACCTCCAGAATGCATTCTTATGGGAAACAACGTTTCGGTTTATGAATTTTTCGCTATACGAAAAGTCCTGCCGAACTAATTAAATTAGTAAACTGAGATTTTACTGTAACTGGGAATAAAATTGACCTCCTCCTTTAAGAACCTATATAAAATAAACTACATTCTATTAATAAATGAGCTAAAAGACGTATTGAGGAGAATCTCTATAGGATAGTGATCCTATAGATATTCTTCTCAATTCATCTTTTATGTGGAAGAGTGTGGAGAGTGCTCCTGGATAGGACGAATAAATCTGGTAAAGATAATAATAGTCCCGAAAATCCTATATAAATTTCATTTGCTACCTATATCTCTACCGGGAACTTACTTTAAACTAATAAAAATGATAATGACGATAAATGATGATATTGACGTATATTTGGGGAAATAAAAAAAACAAGAATAAGATATGAAGTGCTGTGCAGAGATAAAGAAAAAGGGGGGTTTAAATGTACCGGACTGCAAGAGATATTACTCCGTATTAATGTCACATATTTTTGATTGGCCATATAATGCACCAGGGAAAAGTTGGGTTAATATAGAAAACACATTAAGTGAGACACAATTAGATAGGATTGTTTGGTTGCCACATCAGTATTTTTAGTTGGCTGAAAGCATGAGCACTTATACACTAAATGTAATTAGGGTATGGGAAGTAATTCACAAACAAATGGGATAGGAGTATAATTCGGTGTTAATACCGCTGGTGGGAACAGACTTCTTCCCACCAGGGAAAGAGAACATTTTTGGTAAATGGATAAGAAAAAGGAATAAACAGTTAAAAGATACAATGAAAAAAGGAGAAATTTTCTCCTTCTGGAGTTAGAAGTGAGAACGGGAACTCGGAATATCATTTAATGAGCAGCAAAAAAAGAAAATATTTAGATTAACACATGGGGCTGTAGATATGAAGGTGGTGGAAATAAATTATAAATGTTTAACTAGGTGGTATATTACACCAAGTGTGGCACATAAGCAACAAGCAGAGAAATCACCTATGTGTTGGAGGGGATGTGGGATTAAGGGAACAATAGCACATATATGGTGGGAGTGCCCTAAAATACAGGAGTATTGGGAAGAAATAATTCACCAAATACAGGAGATTTTGGGGATTAATATCTCAAAAGGACACAGGCGTATGCTTATTCCATAAAACTGAGATTACAGTAGAAAAATCTAAGAATATGATATTTAATTTAATACATGCAGCAAAGGGATTGATACCTAAATCCTGGAAGGTACAGGAGGCACCAAAAATAAAGAACTGGATTATATATATAGGATGGAGGAACTTTACCACATCGTAGAAGATAAAATGGAGAGATTTAAAAACAGAAGGGAAAAATGGGATGAGTTTAAAAGATCAAATAGATATGTTGAACATGAAGGAAGTTCCAAGAGTAATAAAGGGAGAAGAGGAACAGGGAGATAAGGGAAAAATAAATGGGAGTTGATGGAGGAGGGGTGGATGGGGGGGGGGGTCTTGGAGGGAAGGTACTGGGGAAAATGTGAATAGGAAAAATGTTTTCTCTTGATGATGAATAACGTGATAGTTTATTTTCGGAATGTAGTAAGTGGAAATCCATAAAATATATAAATAAATACATAAACCCACAACAGTAAAATTAGTCTGTATATGCAGTAAAACAAGCTTGTTATACTCACTGTGGAACTAGTTCAGGTGAAAAATCTGAACCCCGATGAAGTCAATAGGAGACCAATGTTAAAAAACAGTGGTGGCTATTGTTTAGGTTAACAAGCAGGGAATTGTCAAACAAAATGGCAAAAACATGTATATTATTTGGTCAGGAGCAGTGATTTTAGAAATGCTTAAATTAAAAAATGCACAACTCTATTAAATAACATGCCTGGGAGATGCCCTGACCTTGGTTTTGAAGTAGCATATCTGTGCAATGTATACACAATCCTACAGATAAACTGACATTTACAAACAAAAGAGTGTGTTTAAATGGCCAGCTCCCAGCTCCTATGTGTTGGTGGGCAGATCACCAGGCATTGGGCATCGTGATTGACATCGATCTACATCACTGGACATGATTGATGGTTGATTAAATTATACATCATTCACCGTCTGCTCTGCACAGTGAGCTCCAAGCACAGAGACCAGGCGCTAAATGAGAGCACCAGGTCTCATACAGATGATCAGGAACAATGCCACCCAATTAAAGGCTATCACAGCAATCAATCACTGTTCAGTCTGCCCCTGTGTTTGTTTATCTTTTTGAATGGAAAAAGATATATTGTAACTTTATCTCCAAGCTACAGGAGAATATGTTAACAAAGAACTGTGCATGTAAAAAAAGAAAAAAAAAGAAAAAAACAAAAATTGGCTAGATCAGGGTTTGATCTAGGTCAGGGTTAGGGTCAAAAGTCATGGTCAATGCGAAAGGCCAGGGTCAAATATTAGGGTTAAATGTCAGATTCAATCTATTTTAGGGAGAATAAAAAAAGCAGTATTAAATGTAGTATCCATATAAGTGTGTTTTAGCTAGGATAAAGAAAAGCAAAATGTGCACTATTGTTTCTGGGCCCTACTATGGTCACAATCAACAAATAACATATAGATTTGTGGTATCACTACAATTTTCTGGAGCAGCAAAATGTATTTTGTGTTGTTCTTTGGTAGTAGGTTATGGTTAGAGATGAGCGAATTTCTCAAAAATTCGATTCGGCTGATTCGGCGAATTCCAGTGTGAAATTCGATTCGATGCGAATTTCTTCGCTACGAAGATGACTTATAAAAAGGGTTTCTAGGCTTCAGAGAGCCTTTAAATTAGTGCAGAACACTGTACCTTTAATTTAAATGCCCTTGGAGATGAGGAAAGAGAAGGAGAAGGAGAAGGAGAAGGATGAGAAGAAGGAGAAGGATGAGAAGAAGGAGAAGGAGAAGGATGAGAAGAAGGAGAAGGAGAAGGATGAGAAGAAGGAGAAGGAGAAGGATGAGAAGAAGGAGAAGGAGAAGGATGAGAAGAAGAAGGATGAGGAGAAGAAGGATGAGAAGAAGGAGAAGGAGAAGGATGAGAAGAAGGAGAAGGATGAGAAGAAAGAGAAGGATGAGAAGGAGAAGGATGAGAAGAAGGAGAAGGAGAAGGATGAGAAGAAGGAGAAGGAGAAGGATGAGAAGAAGGAGAAGGATGAGAAGAAGGATGAGAAGAAGGAGAAGGATGAGAAGAAGGAGAAGGATGAGAAGAAGGAGAAGGATGAGAAGAAGGATGAGAAGAAGGAGAAGGATGAGAAGAAGGAGAAGGAGAAGGATGAGAAGAAGGAGAAGGATGAGAAGAAGGAGAAGGAGAAGGATGAGAAGAAGGAGAAGGAGAAGGATGAGAAGAAGGAGAAGGAGAAGGATGAGGAGAAGGAGAAGGATGAGAAGAAGGAGAAGGATGAGAAGAAGGAGAAGGAGAAGGATGAGAAGAAGGAGAAGGAGAAGGATGAGGAGAAGGAGAAGGATGAGAAGAAGGAGAAGGATGAGAAGAAGGAGAAGGAGAAGGATGAGAAGAAGGAGAAGGATGAGAAGAAGGAGAAGGAGAAGGATGAGAAGATGGAGAAGGAGAAGGATGAGAAGAAGGAGAAGGATGAGAAGAAGGAGAAGGAGAAGGATGAGAAGAAGGAGAAGGATGAGGAGAAGGAGAAGGATGAGAAGAAGGAGAAGGATGAGAAGAAGGAGAAGGATGAGAAGAAGGAGAAGGAGAAGGATGAGAAGAAGGAGAAGGATGAGAAGAAGGAGAAGGATGAGAAGAAGGAGAAGGAGAAGGAGAAGCAGAAGGAGAAGGATGAGAAGAAGGAAAAGGAGAAGGATGAGAAGATGGAGAAGGAGAAGGATGAGAAGAAGGAGAAGGAGAAGGATGAGAAGAAGGAGAAGGAGAAGGATGAGAAGATGGAGAAGGAGAAGGATGAGAAGAAGGAGAAGGAGAAGGATGAGAAGAAGGAGAAGGAGAAGGATGAGAAGAAGGAGAAGGAGAAGGATGAGAAGAAGGAGAAGGAGAAGGATGAGAAGAAGGAGAAGGATGAGAAGAAGGAGAAGGAGAAGGATGAGAAGAAGGAGAAGGATGAGAAGAAGGAGAAGGATGAGAAGAAGGATGAGAAGAAGGATGAGAAGTAGGATGAGAAGAAGGAGAAGGATGAGAAGAAGGACAGTTCTGTGACAGTTTCTGTCTATTTCTGACAGTTCTGGGACATTCACTCCATACAGCTGTTTCAACCGCTGTATGGAGGGAATGTCATGGAACTGTCAGAAATAGACTATTAATGACAGTTCTGGGACTGTCCTTCCATGCAGCGGTTGAAACATTGTATGTATTTGTTTCCATAAATGGATCCATTTATGGAAACAAATACATACAATGTTTCAACCGCTGTATGGAAGGACAGTCCCAGAACTGTCATTAATAGTCTATTTCTGACAGTTCTATGACATTCCCTCCATACAGCGGTTGAAACAGCTGTATGGAGTGAATGTCCCAGAACTGTCAGAAATAGACTATTTATGACAGTTCTGGGACTGTCCTTCCATACAGCGGTTGAAACATTGTATGTATTTGTTTCCATAAATGGATCCATTTATGGAAACAAATACATACAATGTTTCAACCGCTGTATGGAAGGACAGTCCCAGAACTGTCATTAATAGTCTATTTCTGACAGTTCCATGACATTCCCTCCATACAGCGGTTGAACAGCTGTATGGAGTGATTGTCCCAGAACTGTCAGAAATAGTCTATTTCTGACAGTTCTGGGACATTCACTCCATACAGCTGTTTCAACCGCTGTATGGAGGGAATGTCATGGAACTGTCAGAGCCCCAGAACTGTCATTAATAGTCTATTTCTGACAGTTCCATGACATTCCCTCCATACAGCGGTTGAAACAGCTGTATGGAGTGAATGTCCCAGAACTGTCAGAAATAGACTATTTATGACAGTTCTGGGACATTCACTCCATACAGCGGTTGAAACATTGTATCTATTTTTTTCCATAAATGACATTCTGCAGATACACTTAGAGGAGCGCTGCAGATACACTTTTTGCCGGCTTGGAATTATTCTTATTTTCATCCTACTTCTTCTTTTTCTTCTTATGAGGATGAGGATGAGGATGAAGAAGAAGAAGTAGGATGAAAATAAGATTAATTCCAAGCCGGCAAAAAGTGTATCTGCAGCGCTCCTCTAAGTGTATTTGCAGAATGTCATTTATGGAAAAAAATAGATACAATGTTTCAACCGCTGTATGGAGTGAATGTCCCAGAACTGCCATAAATAGTCTATTTCTGACAGTTCTGGGACATTCACTCCATACAGCTGTTTCAACCGCTGTATGGAGGGAATGTCATAGAACTGTCAGAAATAGACTATTAATGACAGTTCTGGGACTGTCCTTCCATACAGCGGTTGAAACATTGTATCTATTTGTTTCCATAAATGGATCCATTTATGGAAACAAATAGATACAATGTTTCAACCGCTGTATGGAAGGACAGTCCCAGAACTGTCATTAATAGTCTATTTCTGACAGTTCTATGACATTCCCTCCATACAGCGGTTGAAACAGCTGTATGGAGTGAATGTCCCAGAACTGTCAGAAATAGACTATTTATGACAGTTCTGGGACTGTCCTTCCATACAGCGGTTGAAACATTGTATGTATTTGTTTCCATAAATGGATCCATTTATGGAAACAAATACATACAATGTTTCAACCGCTGTATGGAAGGACAGTCCCAGAACTGTCATTAATAGTCTATTTCTGACAGTTCCATGACATTCCCTCCATACAGCGGTTGAAACAGCTGTATGGAGTGATTGTCCCAGAACTGTCAGAAATAGTCTATTCTGAGGATGAAGATGAAGAAGAAGAAGAAGTAGGATGAAAAGAAGAATAATTCCAAGCCGGCAAAAAGTGTATGTGCAGAGTTCCTCTATTTCTGACAGTTCTCTCACAGCTTCTTCACATGAACAGTGGTTGAAACATCTGTATCCTAAATGTAAACTAATAGATACAATTAGAGATGAGCGAATCGAAGTATCCGAAGTGGAATTCGAGTCGAATATCGGAAAAATTTCGATTCGTGCCGAATCCGAAAAATAGCCTAATTCGGACGCGCGAATCGAAATTTTTCAGAAAATGGCGGTTGACATGTGCGGCGACGGAGCGGGGATGTCTGGGAAGGCGCGCAGACAAGGCGCGCTGACCCATAATGCATTCCTCAACTACATGTGATCGCATCAGCCTATCAGCAGCCAGCCAGCCAGCACTGTGTAATGGTCGAGCTATAAATAGCGGCCATTTTGGAATTCTTCATTTGCCTGCAGTTATTGAACAGAGGCAGACCGCTCTGTACTAGGGACAGGGACAGAGTTAGGGCCACAGAAACGATAATTGGGGACAGAGAAAAGTTACTTAGGGACAGAGAACCATTACTCAGGGACACAGACTTGTTAATGAGGGCCACAGAATCGTTATTTAGGGACAAAGAAACGCTAGTTAGGGCCACAGAATTCATAATCAGGGACAGACAGAATTGTTACTCAGTGCCAGAGAATTGTTACTTAGGGCCACAGAAACGTTATTAGGGCCACAGAATTGTTACTCAGGGACAGACAGAATTGTTACTGAGTGCCAGAGAATTGTTACTCAGGGACAGACAGAATTGTTACTGAGTGCCAGAGAATTGTTACTTAGGGCCACAGAAACTTTAATTAGGGCCACAGAATTTTTACTCAGGGACAGACAGAATTGTTACTCAGTGCCAGAGAATTGTTACTCAGGGACAGACAGAATTGTTACTGAGTGCCAGAGAATTGTTACTTAGGGCCACAGAAACTTTACTTAGGGCCACAGAATTTTTACTCAGGGACAGACAGAATTGTTACTGAGTGCCAGAGAATTGTTACTCAGGGACAGACAGAATTGTTACTGAGTGCCAGAGAATTGTTACTTAGGGCCACAGAAACTTTACTTAGGGCCACAGAATTGTTACTCGCACAGACACAGAATTGTTACTCGCACAGACACAGAATTGTTACTGAAGGCCACAGAACTGTTACTTAGGGCCACAGAATTGTTACTCGCACAGACACAGAATTGTTACTCGCACAGACACAGAACTGTTACTGAGGGCCACAGAACTGTTACTTAGGGCCACAGAATTGTTACTCGCACAGACACAGAATTGTTACTCAGGGCCACAGAACTGTTACTTAGGGACAAAGAAACGCTAGTTAGGGCCACAGAATTCATACTCAGGGACAGACAGAATTGTTACGGAGTGCCAGAGAATTGTTACTCTGGGCCACAGAAACTTTACTTAGGGCCACAGAATTTTTACTCAGGGACAGACAGAATTGTTACTGAGTGCCAGAGAATTGTTACTCAGGGACAGACAGAATTGTTACGGAGTGCCAGAGAATTGTTACTCAGGGCCACAGAAACTTTACTTAGGGCCACAGAATTTTTACTCAGGGACAGACAGAATTGTTACTGAGTGCCAGAGAATTGTTACTCAGGGACAGACAGAATTGTTACGGAGTGCCAGAGATTTGTTACTTAGGGCCACAGAAACTTTACTTAGGGCCACAGAATTGTTACTCGCACAGACACAGAATTGTTACTCGCACAGAACTGTTACTGAGGGCCACAGAAACTTTACTTAGGGACAAAGAAACGCTAGTTAGGGCCACGGAATTCATACTCAGGGACAGACAGAATTGTTACGGAGTGCCAGAGAATTGTTACTCAGGGCCACAGAAACTTTACTTAGGGCCACAGAATTTTTACTCAGGGACAGACAGAATTGTTACTGAGTGCCAGAGAATTGTTACTCAGGGACAGACAGAATTGTTACGGAGTACCAGAGAATTGTTACTCAGGGACAGACAGAATTGTTACTGAGTGCCAGAGAATTGTTACTTAGGGCCACAGAAACTTTAATTAGGGCCACAGAATTTTTACTCAGGGACAGACAGAATTGTTACTGAGTGCCAGAGAATTGTTACTCAGGGACAGACAGAATTGTTACGGAGTGCCAGAGAATTGTTACTCAGGGCCACAGAAACTTTACTTAGGGCCACAGAATTTTTACTCAGGGACAGACAGAATTGTTACTGAGTGCCAGAGAATTGTTACTCAGGGACAGACAGAATTGTTACGGAGTGCCAGAGAATTGTTACTCAGGGACAGACAGAATTGTTACTGAGTGCCAGAGAATTGTTACTTAGGGCCACAGAAACTTTAATTAGGGCCACAGAATTTTTACTCAGGGACAGACAGAATTGTTACTGAGTGCCAGAGAATTGTTACTCAGGGACAGACAGAATTGTTACCGAGTGCCAGAGAATTGTTACTCAGGGACAGACAGAATTGTTACTGAGTGCCAGAGAATTGTTACTTAGGGCCACAGAAACTTTAATTAGGGCCACAGAATTTTTACTCAGGGACAGACAGAATTGTTACTGAGTGCCAGAGAATTGTTACTCAGGGACAGACAGAATTGTTACGGAGTGCCAGAGAATTGTTACTCAGGGCCACAGAAACTTTACTTAGGGCCAGAGAATTTTTACTCAGGGACAGACAGAATTGTTACTGAGTGCCAGAGAATTGTTACTCAGGGACAGACAGAATTGTTACTGAGTGCCAGATAATTGTTACTCAGGGCCCCAGAAACTTTACTTAGGGCCACAGAATTTTTACTCAGGGACAGACAGAATTGTTACTGAGTGCCAGAGAATTGTTACTCAGGGACAGACAGAATTGTTACTGAGTGCCAGAGAATTGTTACTTAGGGCCACAGAAACTTTACTTAGGGCCACAGAATTGTTACTCGCACAGACACAGAATTGTTACTGAGGGCCACAGAACTGTTACTTGGGGCCACAGAAACGTTAATCAGGGACACAGAATTGTTACTGAGGGCCACAGAACTGTTACTTAGGGCCACAGAATTGTTACTCGCACAGACACAGAATTGTTACTCAGGGACACAGAATTGTTACTCAGGGACACATATTCGTTTAATTAAAGAGTATGTCAGACAACATGCAGAGGAGTGGCAGAGGAGGCAATGTTTTAGGAGCGAGCAGACGTGGCAGCAGAGGAAGGGGTCGAGGCAGCACTATTCGCAGCCAGAGGCCAGTGCTCCCGGTGTCATCCAGCGGTCGTGTCTCCACCGACAACCCTGCCGTCGTCGATTGGTTGGCTCGGTCGTCTTCCTCTTCCCAGGTCACCTCTGACACCTACAGCCAACGGTCGGTGGGTACGTCAGACACAACCGTTAGTTGGCATGGCCCGGGACCAAGCCCACTGAAATCACGTGTCCTCTACCTGCCCCTGTCCTTTGGTGTTCCCTCACCAAGCGAAGTATCGCATGCTGTGGGCTCAGCCCCACTGTACAGTGAGGAAGAGCTAACAGAGGGCGGTCAGGAACGGGGGGAGACATCCGCCTTTTCAGCAGCCAGGCGAAGAAGTAGTGGCGAGGAGAGTGGCTCGGTAGCCGGTCTAGAGACAGGTCTGTCTCCTGACCCAGACGCAGCCGAGGGGGCTAGTAGTGAGGCGGAGACCCTACTTGATGATGAGGAGGTTGATCGCACTTGGCAGCCTCGTCGTCATCAGGCAATTTCTTCCGCATCATCAGGAGAAGAGGGTGGCAGCTTGGCAGCGAGCAAAACAGTCGGTGGGTTGCCCAGGAGACAGCAGCAGGGTCGCAGCAGTGTCAGTGGAGCCAAACGTCCACGGAGTAGAGCACCAGCTCCACTGCAGCCTACCACCACGGCCAGTAGTGGTGCCGGTGTGCACGGAGGAAGCAGCAGTCAGCCAGTGAGGAGTATCGGGGGCAAAGTTTCCTACTCGGCGGTGTGGCAATTTTTCGTCAAGCCGCCCGAGGAAGTAAACGTAGCCGTATGTCGACTATGTGGCCAGAAAGTCAAGCGTGGCCAGGGGGCCCATGTTGGGACTACAGCGTTGCGGCAGCATATGCAGCGTCGCCATTTGGTGGCCTGGGAAAACCGTGATAAAGATACGGCGGTTCTGCCCGCCCCAGCCCCCGCTCCATCACCCGCTCCGTTACTTGCTCCGTCACCCGACGTCAATCGCCCTCCATCAGCCAGTCAAGGCTCCAACACCTCTGCTGAGGGGAGTTGTCGCTCGTTGGCATCTTCCGCTCGTTCAGATGCTCCTTCTCCTGCTACTCCTCTTCACGGATTCCGTCAGCAGTCTTTCTTGGAATCCGTTTCCAAGAGACAACAGTTTGCGAGCACGCACCCGACGGTGCAAAAGCTGAACGTCCTCCTGTCCAAGTTGCTGGTGCTGCAGTCCCTCCCTTTCCAAGTGGTGGACTCAGCACCTTTCAGAGAAATGATGGCTTGTGCCGCGCCGCGGTGGAGAGTGCCAAGCCGTCATTTCTTCGCCAAAAAGGCAGTGCCAGCCCTGCATTCACATGTAGAAGACATGGTGGGCCAGTCTTTGAGCATGTCGGTCTCTGCCAAAGTGCACGGCAGCGCCGACGTGTGGAGCTGTAACTATGGTCAGGGACAGTACATGTCATTTACGGCCCACTGGGTGAACGTGGTGCCGTCACAGCCGCACCAGCAACTTGGACAGGTCACGCCGCTTTTGCCTCCACGTTTGCACGTCCTTGGTCCGGCAAAGATGTCCGCCTCTACCACCTCTTCTTCCGCCGTATCCTCAGCCGCCACCCCCGTGCCAAGTCCCATTACCCGACCGGCATATCACATGTGCAGGGCGCAACGGTGTCACGCTGTTCTGCACCTGGTATGCCTTGGCGAACGTAGTCACACAGGGGAGGAACTTCTGAGTGTAATGAACAGAGAAATCGACAGATGGCTGTCTCCGCGCAAACTGAAAATCGGAACCATGTTGACCGACAACGGAAAGAACATGGTGTCTGCTCTGCGTCAAGGAAGGTTGTGCCATGCGCCATGCATGGCTCACGTGTTCAATCTGGTTGTCAAGCGGTTCTTAAAATCCACCATCCCACTGCAAGACATCCTTAAAATGTCACGTAAACTTTGCATGCATTTCAGCCATTCCTACACCGCAAAGCACACCCTCCTTGAGCTGCAGCGGCAGAACGGAATTCCACAGCATCGCCTGATCTGCGACGTTGCAACAAGGTGGAATTCAACCCTACACATGTTAGACCGCCTTTACGAACAGCGAAAGGCCATCACCGATTTCCTGATGTTACAAGCGGATAAAGGTACTCCCCTGTGTAACTTCGATGTCAGCCATTGGCAGCTCATGCGTGACACCTGCCGCTTGCTCAGGCCCTTTGAGGAGGCCACGCTATTCGTGAGTCGGCAGGACTATGGGATGAACGACGTCATTCCTCTGTTGCACGTCCTTGAACAAATGCTGTTAACAATGGCTGGTCAGGGTGCGGTAGACGTGGCGCACAGATCTCAACGCCACATGACCCCTGTGGGGGCAGGACAGGAAGAAGAGGAGGAGGTAGAGGAGGACATTTGTGCTCAGGAATTATTGAGTGAAATGGGTGGTTTTTCCACTCAGCGGACAGGAGTGGAGGAGCAGGAGCATCTGGTAGAGGAGGAGGAGGAGGAGACAGAGGACCCAGACGCACCGTGGCAGTATGCTGTGGAGATGGAGGCAGGGAGTCCCTCGCATTCCTTGGCACAAATGGCCCATAGCATGCTCGGTTGCTTGCGTAGCGACAGCCGAATAATAACCATCAGACAGAGGGATGACTTTTGGCTGTCCACCTTGTTGGACCCTCGCTACCGTTCCAAAATGGTGGCCTTTTTCACACCTGCTGAGAGGGAGGCCAAAATAACGTACTATAAAAACCACCTATGTAGTCAGTTGGTCTCTGCCTTTGTGCGCCAACGTCCATCCTCAGACACTGTGGGCCCTGTGCGCTCGCGTTCCGCTGCCATGGCAGCAGGGGAGGGGTGGGGTGGTAGGAGCAGTGGCAGCTCCACCAGCAGCAGCTGCCTCAGTCTGCAGTCGATGATGAGTAGCTTTCTTCACCAGCGCAGTGAGGAAACTACTAACCAGCCGCAGCAGCAGCAGCAGCAGCATCAGGTGGACCTGGAGCAGGAGCTCAAACAACAGGCTTGGGCCTACTTGGACAGCACCCTGCCAACCGAGGTAGACAATCCCCTTGACTACTGGGCAACGAAACTTGACCTTTGGCCCCAACTAGCTGAATTTGCCCTTGAAAGGCTGTCATGCCCGGCCAGTAGCGTGGCATCGGAGCGCGTGTTTAGTGCGGCAGGAGGTATTGTAACTCCGCGGAGGACACGACTGTCCACCCAA
Organism: Staurois parvus; assembly: GCF_062004578.1. NCBI lineage: Eukaryota > Metazoa > Chordata > Amphibia > Anura > Ranidae > Staurois > Staurois parvus. The sequence continues at coordinate 13,211,431 of NW_028318083.1, read as the reverse complement.
AGTGTGGAGAGACTCACGTTTGTGAAAATGAATCAGGCGTGGATTAGTCTGGATTTCAAATCACCAGTTCCTGACACAACTGACTAAATCCGCCATGAATCATGCCTCAAACATGTGCCACTTTGAGGTCTCCTCACACACTGCTGGTGTGTAGAATTTTTTGACATAGGGTGCTGGCAGATTACGGGCCTCCCATAGCTGCTGCCAGGCCCCTAATCTGCCATAGGCCCCTATATACCGCCTCCTCATGCTGCTGCCAGGTCCAGAGTCTCTCATGGGTCCCTGTACGGCCTCCCATTGCTGCTGTCTCCATCGCCACACTCTGCCATGTGCCACTTTCAGGTCTCCTCACACACTGCTGGTGTGTAGAATTTTTTGACATAGGGTGCTGGCAGATTATGGGCCTCCCATAGCTGCTGCCAGGCCCCTAATCTGCCATGGGCCCCTATATACCGCCTCCTCATGCTGCTGCCAGGTCCACAGTGTCTCATGCCATGTGCCACTTTCAGGTCTCCTCACACACTGCTGGTGTGTAGAATTTTTTGACATAGGGTGCTGGCAGATTATGGGCCTCCTATAGCTGCTGCCAGGCCCCTAATCTGCCATAGGCCCCTATATACCGCTTCCTCATGCTGCTGCCAGGTCCAGAGTCTCTCATGGGTCCCTGTACGGCCTCCCATTGCTGCTGTCTCCTTCGCCACACTCTGCCATGTGCCACTTTGAGGTCTCCTCACACACTGCTGGTGTGTAGAATTTTTTGACATAGGGTGCTGGCAGATTATGGGCCTCCCATAGCTGCTGCCAGGCCCCTAATCTGCCATGGGCCCCTATATACCGCCTCCTCATGCTGCTGCCAGGTCCACAGTGTCTCATGCCATGTGCCACTTTCAGGTCTCCTCACACACTGCTGGTGTGTAGAATTTTTTGACATAGGGTGCTGGCAGATTATGGGCCTCCCATAGCTGCTGCCAGGCCCCTAATCTACCATGGGCCCCTATATACCGCCTCCTCATGCTGCTGCCAGGTCCACAGTGTCTCATGCCATGTGCCACTTTCAGGTCTCCTCACACACTGCTGGTGTGTAGAATTTTTTGACATAGGGTGCTGGCAGATTATGGGCCTCCCATAGCTGCTGCCAGGCCCCTAATCTGCCATGGGCCCCTATATACCGCCTCCTCATGCTGCTGCCAGGTCCACAGTGTCTCATGCCATGTGCCACTTTCAGGTCTCCTCACACTGCTGGTGTGTTGAATTTTTTGACATAGGGTGCTGGCAGATTATGGGCCTCCTATAGCTGCTGCCAGGCCCCTAATCTGCCATAGGCCCCTATATACCGCTTCCTCATGCTGCTGCCAGGTCCAGAGTCTCTCATGGGTCCCTGTACGGCCTCCCATTGCTGCTGTCTCCATCGCCACACTCTGCCATGTGCCACTTTCAGGTCTCCTCACACACTGCTGGTGTGTAGAATTTTTTGACATAGGGTGCTGGCAGATTATGGGCCTCCTATAGCTGCTGCCAGGCCCCTAATCTGCCATAGGCCCCTATATACCGCTTCCTCATGCTGCTGCCAGGTCCAGAGTCTCTCATGGGTCCCTGTACGGCCTCCCATTGCTGCTGTCTCCATCGCCACACTCTGCCATGTGCCACTTTCAGGTCTCCTCACACACTGCTGGTGTGTAGAATTTTTTGACATAGGGTGCTGGCAGATTATGGGCCTCCTATAGCTGCTGCCAGGCCCCTAATCTGCCATAGGCCCCTATATACCGCTTCCTCATGCTGCTGCCAGGTCCAGAGTCTCTCATGGGTCCCTGTACGGCCTCCCATTGCTGCTGTCTCCATCGCCACACTCTGCCATGTGCCACTTTCAGGTCTCCTCACACACTGCTGGTGTGTAGAATTTTTTGACATAGGGTGCTGGCAGATTATGGGCCTCCTATAGCTGCTGCCAGGCCCCTAATCTGCCATAGGCCCCTATATACCGCTTCCTCATGCTGCTGCCAGGTCCAGAGTCTCTCATGGGTCCCTGTACGGCCTCCCATTGCTGCTGTCTCCATCGCCACACTCTGCCATGTGCCACTTTCAGGTCTCCTCACACACTGCTGGTGTGTAGAATTTTTTGACATAGGGTGCTGGCAGATTATGGGCCTCCTATAGCTGCTGCCAGGCCCCTAATCTGCCATAGGCCCCTATATACCGCTTCCTCATGCTGCTGCCAGGTCCAGAGTCTCTCATGGGTCCCTGTACGGCCTCCCATTGCTGCTGTCTCCATCGCCACACTCTGCCATGTGCCACTTTCAGGTCTCCTCACACACTGCTGGTGTGTAGAATTTTTTGACATAGGGTGCTGGCAGATTATGGGCCTCCTATAGCTGCTGCCAGGCCCCTAATCTGCCATAGGCCCCTATATACCGCTTCCTCATGCTGCTGCCAGGTCCAGAGTCTCTCATGGGTCCCTGTACGGCCTCCCATTGCTGCTGTCTCCATCGCCACACTCTGCCATGTGCCACTTTCAGGTCTCCTCACACACTGCTGGTGTGTAGAATTTTTTGACATAGGGTGCTGGCAGATTATGGGCCTCCTATAGCTGCTGCCAGGCCCCTAATCTGCCATGGGCCCCTATATACCGCCTCCTCATGCTGCTGCCAGGTCCACAGTGTCTCATGCCATGTGCCACTTTCAGGTCTCCTCACACTGCTGGTGTGTTGAATTTTTTGACATAGGGTGCTGGCAGATTATGGGCCTCCTATAGCTGCTGCCAGGCCCCTAATCTGCCATAGGCCCCTATATACCGCTTCCTCATGCTGCTGCCAGGTCCAGAGTCTCTCATGGGTCCCTGTACGGCCTCCCATTGCTGCTGTCTCCATCGCCACACTCTGCCATGTGCCACTTTCAGGTCTCCTCACACACTGCTGGTGTGTAGAATTTTTTGACATAGGGTGCTGGCAGATTATGGGCCTCCTATAGCTGCTGCCAGGCCCCTAATCTGCCATAGGCCCCTATATACCGCTTCCTCATGCTGCTGCCAGGTCCAGAGTCTCTCATGGGTCCCTGTACGGCCTCCCATTGCTGCTGTCTCCATCGCCACACTCTGCCATGTGCCACTTTCAGGTCTCCTCACACACTGCTGGTGTGTAGAATTTTTTGACATAGGGTGCTGGCAGATTACGGGCCTCCCATAGCTGCTGCCAGGCCCCTAATCTGCCATAGGCCCCTATATACCGCCTCCTCATGCTGCTGCCAGGTCCAGAGTCTGTCATGGGTCCTTGTACGGCCTCCCATTGCTGCTGTCTCCATCGCCACACTCTGCCATGTGCCACTTTCAGGTCTCCTCACACACTGCTGCTGTGTAGAATTTTTTGACATAGGGTGCTGGCAGATTATGGGCCTCCCATAGCTGCTGCCAGGCCCCTAATCTGCCATGGGCCCCTATATACCGCCTCCTCATGCTGCTGCCAGGTCCACAGTGTCTCATGCCATGTGCCACTTTCAGGTCTCCTCACACACTGCTGGTGTGTAGAATTTTTTGACATAGGGTGCTGGCAGATTATGGGCCTCCCATAGCTGCTGCCAGGCCCCTAATCTGCCATGGGCCCCTATATACCGCCTCCTCATGCTGCTGCCAGGTCCACAGTGTCTCATGCCATGTGCCACTTTCAGGTCTCCTCACACTGCTGGTGTGTTGAATTTTTTGACATAGGGTGCTGGCAGATTATGGGCCTCCTATAGCTGCTGCCAGGCCCCTAATCTGCCATAGGCCCCTATATACCGCTTCCTCATGCTGCTGCCAGGTCCAGAGTCTGTCATGGGTCCCTGTACGGCCTCCCATTGCTGCTATCTCCATCGCCACACTCTGCCATGTGCCACTTTCAGGTCTCCTCACACACTGCTGGTGTGTAGAATTTTTTGACATAGGGTGCTGGCAGATTACGGGCCTCCTATAGCTGCTGCCAGGCCCCTAATCTGCCATAGGCCCCTATATACCGCTTCCTCATGCTGCTGCCAGGTCCAGAGTCTGTCATGGGTCCCTGTACGGCCTCCCATTGCTGCTGTCTCCATCGCCACACTCTGCCATGTGCCACTTTCAGGTCTCCTCACACACTGCTGCTGTGTAGAATTTTTTGACATAGGGTGCTGGCAGATTATGGGCCTCCTATAGCTGCTGCCAGGCCCCTAATCTGCCATAGGCCCCTATATACCGCTTCCTCATGCTGCTGCCAGGTCCAGAGTCTCTCATGGGTCCCTGTACGGCCTCCCATTGCTGCTGTCTCCATCGCCACACTCTGCCATGTGCCACTTTCAGGTCTCCTCACACACTGCTGGTGTGTAGAATTTTTTGACATAGGGTGCTGGCAGATTATGGGCCTCCTATAGCTGCTGCCAGGCCCCTAATCTGCCATAGGCCCCTATATACCGCTTCCTCATGCTGCTGCCAGGTCCAGAGTCTCTCATGGGTCCCTGTACGGCCTCCCATTGCTGCTGTCTCCATCGCCACACTCTGCCATGTGCCACTTTCAGGTCTCCTCACACACTGCTGGTGTGTAGAATTTTTTGACATAGGGTGATGGCAGATTATGGGCCTCCTATAGCTGCTGCCAGGCCCCTAATCTGCCATGGGCCCCTATATACCGCCTCCTCATGCTGCTGCCAGGTCCACAGTGTCTCATGCCATGTGCCACTTTCAGGTCTCCTCACACTGCTGGTGTGTTGAATTTTTTGACATAGGGTGCTGGCAGATTATGGGCCTCCTATAGCTGCTGCCAGGCCCCTAATCTGCCATAGGCCCCTATATACCGCTTCCTCATGCTGCTGCCAGGTCCAGAGTCTGTCATGGGTCCCTGTACGGCCTCCCATTGCTGCTGTCTCCATCGCCACACTCTGCCATGTGCCACTTTCAGGTCTCCTCACACACTGCTGGTGTGTAGAATTTTTTGACATAGGGTGCTGGCAGATTATGGGCCTCCCATAGCTGCTGCCAGGCCCCTAATCTGCCATAGGCCCCTATATACCGCCTCCTCATGCTGCTGCCAGGTCCAGAGTCTGTCATGGGTCCCTGTACGGCCTCCCATTGCTGCTGTCTCCATCGCCACACTCTGCCATGTGCCACTTTCAGGTCTCCTCACACACTGCTGGTGTGTAGAATTTTTTGACATAGGGTGCTTGCAGATTATGGGCCTCCTATAGCTGCTGCCAGGCCCCTAATCTGCCATAGGCCCCTATATACCGCTTCCTCATGCTGCTGCCAGGTCCAGAGTCTCTCATGGGTCCCTGTACGGCCTCCCATTGCTGCTGTCTCCATCGCCACACTCTGCCATGTGCCACTTTCAGGTCTCCTCACACACTGCTGGTGTGTAGAATTTTTTGACATAGGGTGCTGGCAGATTATGGGCCTCCTATAGCTGCTGCCAGGCCCCTAATCTGCCATAGGCCCCTATATACCGCTTCCACATGCTGCTGCCAGGTCCAGAGTCTCTCATGGGTCCCTGTACGGCCTCCCATTGCTGCTGTCTCCATCGCCACACTCTGCCATGTGCCACTTTCAGGTCTCCTCACACACTGCTGGTGTGTAGAATTTTTTGACATAGGGTGCTGGCAGATTACGGGCCTCCCATAGCTGCTGCCAGGCCCCTAATCTGCCATAGGCCCCTATATACCGCCTCCTCATGCTGCTGCCAGGTCCAGAGTCTGTCATGGGTCCCTGTACGGCCTCCCATTGCTGCTGTCTCCATCGCCACACTCTGCCATGTGCCACTTTCAGGTCTCCTCACACACTGCTGCTGTGTAGAATTTTTTGACATAGGGTGCTGGCAGATTATGGGCCTCCCATAGCTGCTGCCAGGCCCCTAATCTGCCATGGGCCCCTATATACCGCCTCCTCATGCTGCTGCCAGGTCCACAGTGTCTCATGCCATGTGCCACTTTGAGGTCTCCTCACACACTGCTGGTGTGTAGAATTTTTTGACATAGGGTGCTGGCAGATTATGGGCCTCCCATAGCTGCTGCCAGGCCCCTAATCTGCCATGGGCCCCTATATACCGCCTCCTCATGCTGCTGCCAGGTCCACAGTGTCTCATGCCATGTGCCACTTTCAGGTCTCCTCACACTGCTGGTGTGTTGAATTTTTTGACATAGGGTGCTGGCAGATTATGGGCCTCCTATAGCTGCTGCCAGGCCCCTAATCTGCCATAGGCCCCTATATACCGCTTCCTCATGCTGCTGCCAGGTCCAGAGTCTGTCATGGGTCCCTGTACGGCCTCCCATTGCTGCTGTCTCCATCGCCACACTCTGCCATGTGCCACTTTCCGGTCTCCTCACACACTGCTGGTGTGTAGAATTTTTTGACATAGGGTGCTGGCAGATTATGGGCCTCCCATAGCTGCTGCCAGGCCCCTAATCTGCCATAGGCCCCTATATACCGCTTCCTCATGCTGCTGCCAGGTCCAGAGTCTGTCATGGGTCCCTGTACGGCCTCCCATTGCTGCTGTCTCCATCGCCACACTCTGCCATGTGCCACTTTCAGGTCTCCTCACACACTGCTGGTGTGTAGAATTTTTTGACATAGGGTGCTGGCAGATTACGGGCCTCCCATAGCTGCTGCCAGGCCCCTAATCTGCCATAGGCCCCTATATACCGCCTCCTCATGCTGCTGCCAGGTCCAGAGTCTGTCATGGGTCCCTGTACGGCCTCCCATTGCTGCTGTCTCCATCGCCACACTCTGCCATGTGCCACTTTCAGGTCTCCTCACACACTGCTGGTGTGTAGAATTTTTTGACATAGGGTGCTGGCAGATTATGGGCCTCCCATAGCTGCTGCCAGGCCCCTAATCTGCCATAGGCCCCTATATACCGCCTCCTCATGCTGCTGCCAGGTCCAGAGTCTGTCATGGGTCCCTGTACGGCCTCCCATTGCTGCTGTCTCCATCGCCACACTCTGCCATGTGCCACTTTCAGGTCTCCTCACACACTGCTGGTGTGTAGAATTTTTTGACATAGGGTGCTGGCAGATTATGGGCCTCCCATAGCTGCTGCCAGGCCCCTAATCTGCCATAGGCCCCTATATACCGCCTCCTCATGCTGCTGCCAGGTCCAGAGTCTGTCATGGGTCCCTTTACGGCCTCCCATTGCTGCTGTCTCCATCGCCACACTCTGCCATGTGCCACTTTCAGGTCTCCTCACACACTGCTGGTGTGTAGAATTTTTTGACATAGGGTGCTGGCAGATTATGGGCCTCCTATAGCTGCTGCCAGGCCCCTAATCTGCCATAGGCCCCTATATACCGCTTCCTCATGCTGCTGCCAGGTCCAGAGTCTCTCATGGGTCCCTGTACGGCCTCCCATTGCTGCTGTCTCCATCGCCACACTCTGCCATGTGCCACTTTGAGGTCTCCTCACACACTGCTGGTGTGTAGAATTTTTTGACATAGGGTGCTGGCAGATTACGGGCCTCCCATAGCTGCTGCCAGGCCCCTAATCTGCCATAGGCCCCTGTTGTCGCTTGTTGGCATATTCCGCTCGTTCAGATGCTCCTTCTCCTGCTACTCCTCTTCACGTATTCCGTCAGCAGTCTTTCTTGGAATCCGTTTCCAAGAGACAACAGTTTGCGAGCACGCACCAGACGGTGCAGAAACTGAACGTCCTCCTGTCCAAGTTGCTGCTGCCAGGCTCGTAATCTGTCATGCGCCCCTGTACCGCCTCCTCATGCTGCTGCCAGGTCCAGAGTGTGTCATGGGCCCCCGTACCGACTCCAAATGCTGCTGCCAGGCCCGTAATCTGTCATGGGCCCCTGTACCGCCTCCCCATGCTGCTGCCACGTCCAGATTGTGTCATGGGTCCCTGTAAGGCCTCCCATTGCTGCTGCCAGGCCTGTAATCTGCCATGGGCCCCCGTACCGACTCCTCATGCTGCTGCCAGGCCCGTAATCTGCCATGGGCCCCTGTACCGCCTCCTCATGCTGCTGCCAGGTCCAGAGTGTGTCATGGGTCCCTGTACGGCCTCCCATTGCTGCTGTCTCTATCGCCACACTCTGCCATGTGCCACTTTCAGGTCTCCTCACACTGCTGGTGGTTTCCATTTTTGTCATAGGGTGCTGTATGGCCTCCCATTGCTGCTGCCTCCACCGCCACACTGTGGCTCCACACTCTTGTTTTGGCCCCGTGACTGGCCAAATGAGTGAAGTGTGCGGTGATTCTAAGATCGACGGCACTCATCTGCATGTCATACTGCCTGACAGTATTATTTCTCTTCCCCAGCAGACTCCAAGGGCATTTAAATTAAAGGTACAGTGTTCAGCACTAATATTAAGTCTCTCTGAAGCCTAGAAACACCCTTTTTTAAGTTAAATTCACAGCGAATATATTCGACTCGAATCGAAATTTTTCTACGAATTCGCCGAATCAGTCGAATCGAATTTTTGAATACTTCGCTCATCTCTAGATACAATGTTTCAACCGCTAAACATGTGTTCCTTCTGTCAGAGAACTGTCAGAAATAGCGGAGCTCACTGCAGGGACACTTTTGCCGGCTGATCGGGAAATGTTCGATTCGCGCACCTGAAGTAGGCAAAATTTCGGTTTCGCCGCGAATCGAATATTTCCTGAAATTCGACTCGAATTCCGGTTCGCCTGGTTCGATTCGCTCATCTCTAGTTATGGTAATAGCAAGAAATAAATATACAGCTAAATTTAAAAAAAAATGTTTTACTATTTTGTTTGTTTTCCTTTGATGATAAAAAAATTCAGGAGATATTCATTGCCATTTACAGTGAAGGCAATAAGTATTTGATCCCCTGCTGATTTTGAATGTTTTCCCACTCACAAAGAAATGATCAGTCTAAAAATCGAATGGTAGGTGTATTGTAACACTGAGAGACAGAATAGTAACAAAAAATTCAAAAGAAATGCATGTCTAACAAAACGGAAGACCCACCAAGGGTCTATCGTCACTTTGGACTTTCATTACGGACTCTTCTTCTTGGTTTTTATCCCCCTTTGGTTTGTGAGTATGCATGTACAGTGGGGATCAAAAGTTTGGGCACCCCAGCTAAAAATTTGTATTAATGTGCATAAAGAAGCACTTTCTGGAGGGATCGTGCAGTCAAACGTGGGTTTTGAATTGTTTTTCTCACAATCCTGCAAGCTGTTCTGTCTGATATTTTTCTTGGTCTTCCAGATCTTGCTTTAACTTCCACTGTTCCTGATGACTGCCATTTCTTAATTACATTCCGAACAGAGGATATTGACATCTGAAAACGCTTTGCTATCTTCTTATAGCCTTCTCCAGCTTTGTGAGCGTCAACTATTTTCAGTTTCAGTTTTCTAGACAACTGCTTAGAAGAACCCATGGTGCTGGTTGTTGGGGCAAGGTCAGATGAGTCTGGGCATTTAAAACCTTTGAGATTGACATAACCTGGTCTTCCCAGACGATGATTGAGAACAATCCATGACACTGGCAGGTCTCAGCTTGGCAAAGGGGGCAGTGCATGCTATAAATTCTGCAGGGTGCCCAAACTTTTGCAGACGCCATTTTTTTGTTTTCTGTTATTTTGAAAGTGGAAATGATGGAAATAAAATCTAACTTTTGTTGACATATTATAAGAATGTCTTACCTGTAATTCGATGCCTTTTGGAGATTTTTCCATCTTTCCTTGGCTTTTTTATGCACATTAATACAAATTTTTAGCTGGGGTGCCCAAACTTTCGATCCCCACTGTATATGCTTTTAAATAAATTTGTGTTTCACTATGGTAATGCAGGAAGAGAGTGTGCCTTGTTTTGCTTTTGTTTACTAGTACCAAGATTTTCCAATCTTCTAAGGATTGCACCTCAACGCATGGCATTTAAAGTTATCCTAGTCTGCATGAAGATTTGAGCGCTGGTTTCGTTTGTTTATTTGGACTGCCAGAATGCATGTTTGAATAAGGGTCCTGTATCTAATTTTGGAGATGACAGCAAGCTTTTTTTTTCTTAATTTTTTGCATAGAGTTTCCCTTAAACTCTATCCAGGCCTGAAGGATCTAGTATAGTATTTCAGGTGAACTCATGACATTCGTTTTTATTTTTTTGTGAACTCCCTATGAAAATTCAAGCCTGATCTGAAGGGCCTAGTATCAGTTATGTGGGACTCCTAAACTTTACAATAAACTAAACAATGCAATGTAAATACAGTGTCTTTGGTGCACCTTGTGACAGTTTGGGTATTAAGAGCAAGTACAGATGTAGCAAGGAGTCATATTTTATTACTTGCTTTTTAAAAAGAAAAGAAAAAATAGAATAAAAAAGGCAGAACCAATGCTAGCAAAGTAGGGCTGGATTGGTGAACTTCAGCTACATTGATTTTTGAAGTATTTGCCACTATACTATGCAAAATATTTCAGAAATAAAAGGAGGAAAAGATTTTCCCTAATGTCCTGTCCCAGTAAGGCTAAGATAAGAAATAAGGGGTGCAGTTATCACAGCCTAAAAACCTCATGAACAACTTTAACCCTTTCGCTATGAAGCCCTGCTCTTCACTGTTGAACTCAGATGGACAGACCATTTTTGCAATTTTTCCATTGCTTTTTTATTTTTCTATTACTTTTATTGTTTCCTTATAGCTTTTACAGAGTTTGTAAAAGACCCCCCCAAACATATTTTCTGAAAGCACATGACCAGTAGAATAAAAAAAAAAGATGCTACTGATATTTAAGGCCCCTCAATAATTGCGCAAATGTTTATCAAAACATTATTTTCAATAAAAATACATTAAAATCATTATTAGCAGATACAAACACAGCACATTTTACAAAATTCCCACTAAATTCCTACTAACTATAAAAGCTTTACCTGTATTGAGTTAATAAATAACAAATATTTGCACATTTTAAACTGTTCCTTTTTGTGAAATGGAGAAAATTGAACGTATTCAAAACTGTAAATAATCAAATGTCTCTAAAAATCTGAAGGTTTTTATTTTTCACTTATGTAGAAGACTCCCCCCCAAAAAAAACAAAACATATTTTCTGAAAGCACATGACCAGTAATATAAAAAGATGTCAAGTTGGAAGCAGTGGCTGTGCCCATGCAGCTGTTGTGTCCCAACTGACATGCATAGGGCTTCCTGCACAGGAATGTACACCTGTGCATTCCCGTGCAGCCGCTGTGTTCTAATTGGCATGAATGGGACAGCCTGCAAGGTGTTCTGTGCATGCCTTTGCAGCTAAACATTACCTCACTGTAGTATTACCCGCATGAACAAAGCCTAAGGCCTTGCTTACAATTGCAGTTGATGAGCAGCAAAAATGCGCGGATAAGCTGCATTTCTGCTACCTGCTAAGCAACCCCCATGAGCTGCAATAGGCAGCGGACAGGGGTGTTTACATGCTGTGGCCGCGATTCTTCGCACCCACAGTAAAGATGACCCGACTTGTAGTGATGCCGCATTCCGAACAGTACACATTCAAGTCAATAGGGAAGCGCCACAAAGGCCCTGCAACTATGTGCAATGGATGCGGTTGCAGTGCATTTGTCCGCAAAAATGGCGTTAAAACAGGCGGTGAGGAGATGTCGAAACGTTTTCTCACTGCCTGTCCATAGCCTCTGGAGGGTGATCCGAAACACAGTTTGCTGTGTCAGTGATGAATGAACAGAGCAATCAATACTGATCACTGTTCATTCAGGAAAGTAAAGGGGCTGGTAAACACATGTTTACCAGTCTTTCCATTCTTCATCCTGATTGCCATCTGTCACTGACAGATCTCCCTAGTCCCAGCAGAAGCTGAAGCTGGATGGACAGGTGGGGGGAAATCCGGCTAACAGAGCTGCCTGGGGTAAGGGGGATCCAAGAATCAGTGATGTGGGGGGGGGCACACTGAAGGGGGGGTTCCCAGTGTGGAAGGGGGGCATTTTGTCCTATTTTTGTGTACTGCAATTGCCTGTGGGAGAGGCAGCAGGGGGAAGCCGCCAATTGTATCGGATCAATGGGGATCTGTGCTGGCGGGGGCTGATGCTGGGGGGTGAGGATCAATAGTGGAGGCAGGGGACAGTGGGGGAGGGGGGGCAGCAGGCATTCAGGCAGTGCAGGGGAATGGAAGCAGCAGGAAGGTAACAGCAGATAGGGAGGTACAGAGGCATCAACAATATCGGCGGTGGTCTTGTTAGCCATTAATCAGATCTATTATTTTGGGCGGAAAGCTGCAGTTTTATTATCCACCAACAGATGTCTCCCTGCAGTAAGCAGCTGTCTCCCAACAATCAGCTCCACCTGGCCACACCTGCTGGGAGGGCACTTAACCACTTATCCTCATGAGGATTTACCCCCCTTCCTGACCAGGCCATCCCTTTGCCTTGCATATTTCACACTTGCACATATTGCATAGTTAGTCAGTAGTTTAGGTTTCTGCATTTTGATTGTTGAGTTTGATTTTCATGCATTTTCATGTTTATTGCTGTTGGTGTGTGTTTATTGTGCACTCTAAATTAACCTCACGTTAAAGATAAATACACATGGTCTGGTCCCAGTTTCTGTGTGTAGCTACATTTATTTGGTCATCTCTTGTGCTCACTCATGACATATAAGTTCATGGTCACTAAAGTGACTATGAGCTTATAGCAGAGGAGGAATGTAGGTCTGTACCGCGTACAAATCTGGCCTGCTGGAAGCAGTGCTGTAGGACCATACAACGTACGGAGCTAGAAATGAAGGGGTTAAAGGAGAAGTTAGGCCAAAGCCTGGATTGGCTGATGTCACAGAGCTGTCCAATCTCTGCAAGGATCCCAATTTTAATGTCGGGATCTACCCAGATGCCTGACTGGGCTGGTCAGCTGCTCTGACTCCTCCACAGCCTGACACTTCAGTGAGAGCTGGGGAGGCAGATCAGAGAGTCGGTGACTGACAGTCACATCCCTCTTCTCACTGAAGACTGAGAACTGAGGGATCAGCAGTCATGTGATCGCTTAGTTCTAAGTCTTAGAGCCAGAGGGGGACAGCTGCAGCATCTAAATGAAGCTGTAGCAACATAGGTGGGTATAGATGTTTATTTTTTTTTTTTCAAGTCCCATGCTTCTCTTTTAAAACATGGTCAGCAGTTATAACCATTTCCCACTGTACCAAAGACAATGTGTTTGTTTCTGTCTGTGTCCTCCTTGGAGAGATTTCTCTTTATTTCATGTCCCAACAGGAAGTAAGGAGAATCTTCTGAACAAGGAATCAAACAGCAGTAAAAACCTAACCTTTTCCACTTTATGCAAAATTAAATATTACGTTTGTTTTCTGGAATTGGGCTCCAACTTTACTTCCAATACAGGCATGAAGTAAGCTATCAAAATGTACGAGTTCAACATTTTGAAAACCTTAAACAGATTTGATCATTTCTTTATGAGGGGCAATTTAGACAGGATCCAATTAACCTTCCAGCATGTCTTTGGAGTGTGGGAGGAAACTCACACAAGCACAGGGAGAACATGCAAACTCCATGCAGGAGGTGCCATGATTGGGATTTAATCCTATGACCCAACTACTGCAAGGCAGAAGTGCTAGCCACTAAACCACTGTGCCACCCACAGATTTGATATTTTCGTGATAATTCTCATGCTGCTTGAATTCTGCATCTATTAGAACATATTTTGCACATCTACATATTTCACAATTATAAAGCTTGGTTTATGCTCAGTCCTTACAACAGAGATAATCGTCATGCTTGTTTTACTGTCACCCTAATGTCAAACCCATAATGCAACTCCAACATTCTGTGCAGGAAAATGTGTGGAAAGTAATGAGACAGAACAGACATCAACACAGTTTGTCTCAATTTTTGAGGAAAGCAAAAACTCAATGGATGTATATTAAATTTCATGTTTACCAGTAGGGGTTCCAGTAATGGATTTTTTGACATTTCTATCTGCACTCCTAGTATTTACACTCTTCAAAAAGAAAAAAAATTGCTCACTTAGAAATTTGTAATTTTCAAAGTATATAAGACTATAATGGTCGTATAGCTAACTGTGCAGAAAAGGTCTTGTTTTTATTGAAGTGTTAGTGAAATTAAACAAATATGCTCTACTAAACTGCACAATAAATGAAAAACAAGAGAGACAAAAGCGTTTATTAACTAAATATTAAACACAGTTATCAGGCTGATAAGGCTTAGTAAGTGAAGAAATCTACATATCATTACTTTTTCACAATTAAATAAAGGGGCTGATTTGTCGGTCATAAGGGGATAATTGGATAATATTTTGTTATGCCCAGTGGATGTGCTGTGCGTATCTTTGTTATTGATATTTCTCAGCGATGTAAAATGTATTTTTCTGCATTTGTTAAAGGTACTTATATAGTGCCATCAATTTACATATATATTGTACATTCACATCAATACCTGCCCTCAAGGAGCTTACAATCTAAGGTCCCTAACCAGGGGCGTATTTACCACAAGGCAAACAAGGCATTTGCCTAGGGCGGCATTTTTTCTGGGGTGCAGCAGCATTTTTCGGGGGGGCATCGGCCTTTTTCAGGGGTGCAGTGCCGCCCCCGAAAGAAGGGATGGAAGAAAGGACACAAGCAGTATGGGGACCAGGTGGTATCTGAGAGAGGCTGCAGGCTGCTTGATGGTGTATGCAGAGCCTAACTCTTGTTCCCGGGGATGTCAGGAGCTGTGAAGGTAAGTGTCTTCTCTCTCGCCAGGGTGAGGGGGGATTGCCAGTGTGTATTGGGTGGTGGTAGTAGAAGGCCCTCTTGGGTGGGGGGGGGTGGGGCTGGGGTGTTGTTGGTCAATGTCAGGCTCTTATCGTGGGGGTCTTTGTCAGTGTCAAGGTTTCTCCGTGGGGGGGGGGGGATTTTTGTGTTTCCAAGGTCAGCACGAAACCTAAATACACCACTGTCCCTAACTCCCATTCATACATACATACACATACTAGGGCCAATTTAGATGGGAGCCAATTAACCTACCAGCATGTCTTTGGAGTGTGGGAGAAAACCGGAGTACTTGGAAGAAATCCACACAGGCACAGGGAGACCATGTAAATTCTATGCAGATAGTGTCGTAGTTGGGATTTGAGCCACTGATCCTAGTCTGGCCAGGTGGAAGGGTTAAGCACTTAGCCATTGAAAACCCATTATCTAGATTAGTTTTAAAGGGTTTCTGACTGATAACTTGTAATTTAAGTGGAACTTTACTTTGGTTGGACCACAGGAGCTCTTGGCTACATATCTACTACTACTTTGCATATGTTTACATAGGCAAAGCATCTGTGCATATCATGGCAAATTACCTCTGGGTTTTCCCTTTTCCAGAGCTGAACTCTCCACCATCCCTGTTACTGCTTTGTTGCCACATCTTCCATCCTCTCCATAGGGAAAGTGACAACTTTGCAGTGATAATGTTCAAGACAATTTGAAGGCTTATGCCTGGTACAAAATATTAGGGTTTTTTTTTTCATTCAACCCAGCAGACTGAACCAAAAAAAAACTGAGGAGCTTTGGAGGAGCTTGTGGTACTAACTATAATATGTTAGTACAGGGATCTCCCCACTGAGCTATTTTGTTCTGATAGGGGTCAGCCATTGGCTGTGAGCACTTATTGGATGCTGATTGGCAGCTGTTTTTCCAGCAGGTCTATTCAGCTGGATTCTGGTGGACAGCCTGCTGTACCCACAGGCCAATTGTTAGCTGGTTTCTGATGAACAGGCCGATACCAACTGATTTTTCGGCACCTTTAAACTCAGCAAAGACACAGACAGCAACAAAAACCTAAGAATGTAGCACTTCCATTCACTGTTGAAAAAAAAAAGTTTTGGCTTTAGATACAAGTGAAAGCATATAAAAAAAAAGTTTTTAAAATAAAATACTAGGTAACCTTTTATCATGAATTCTGATCTACTTCAGCCTCTTTGCAGCCACTTTGTGCCTACTAAAAAACTATTAAAGGCTTACTGCTGGTACGTTAATTGACTCCTGTCAAAATTAGCCCTAGTGTGTGTAAGTATGCATGTGAGATAGATACCATAAATTATAAGCCCCTGAGTATAGGGAATGCACTATATATATATGTAAAGTGCTGAGTTAAAATTGTTGGTGGTATATAGATTGTAAGCTCCAAGGAGCAGGGCCTTTGAACCCCTCGTGTATCGCATTGTATTGTTATTGTACTGTCGCATGTTCTGTCTCCCATTGTAATGTACAGCGCTGAGTGAACTGTTGGCGCTTTATAAATACTGTATAATAATAATAATAATAAATACCTGCAATGAATAATAAAAGATGTATGCTATATCAATATGAAAATTACATAGGTCATACATGTACTGTGCATGATGTAAAGAACTGCTATAAAGTAAGAATGCTTTCAAAATATATATTTCAGTTGTTTATTTTTTATCAATTTACAAAATGCAAAGTGAGTAAACAGAATAAAAATCGAAATCAAATTAGTATTTGGTGTGACTACCCTTTGACTTCAAACCAGCATCAATTCTTTCAAGTACTTCACACTTGCAAACAGTTTTTGAAGGAACTCAGCAGGTAGGTTGTTCCAAACATCTTGGGGAACTAACCACAGATTGTCTGTGGATGTAGGCTGCCTCAAATCCTTCTGTCTCTTCATGTTATCCCAAACAGACTTGACTATGTTGAGGTCAGGGTTCTGTGGGGCAAACCATCACTTGCAGGACTCCTTGTTCTTCTTTTCACTGGAGATAGCTCTTAATGATATTGGCTGTATGTTTGGGGTCATAGTCCTGCTGCATTTCCCAGCAATGTGAACACCACTTGGCAATGCTGAGGACTGTAGATGAGTGGTCAGCCAAGGAAGCTTAATGCAGCAGATGAAAGACACATCATTCATACTTCCCTTCGACATCAGAAGATGTCCAGCAGTGGGGATTAACATCCCCAAAATTTGTGGCGAAGTAGGAAGTGGAACTTGGAACAAAACTGAATGAGCAGCAAAAATATAAAATGTTTAGTATAACACATGGGGCAGTGAATATGATATAGTTGAAATGAATTATAAGTGCCTAGTATATTAGAGTAGATGGTATATTACACCCAACGTGATGCATAAATTAAGGCCAGAAGTTTCATCTCATTGCTGGAGACGATGTGGGAATAAGGGCACAATGGCACATATCTGGTGGGACTGTTCCAAAATACAAGAGTTTGTTAAGGAGATAATGCAATACATACAAGAGATCCAGAAGATTAGTATACCGATGGACCCGTGGGCTTGCCTATTTTATAAAAATGCTTTCGGTGAAGCAATATAAAAATTTGATTTTGTTTTATCTTTTAAATGAAGCCAAAGGCCTGATTCCTAATAATTGGCAAACATTAGAACCCCCAAAAATAAAAGATTGGATGGACAGGCTGGAATATACAGTATATATAAGAATAGAATAATTTTATCATATAGATGAAGATAAAATGGAAATTTTCAAGAAGACCTGGGAGGGATGGTATAATTTAAAAAAAACAAGGAGATTTTTCAAAGTGGTATGAGTATAAAGGAAATAAAGGAAAACAAACAAGAATTTGGAAACGAAAGGAAGATAGAGGATAAAAGAGGGGGGTAAATAGTGAGAGAGACTAACAAAAGAAGAACAAGAAGTAAAGGATAGGACAAAGAAGATATGGGGAGCGGGCAGGAGGGTAGACATGGGGAGAGGGATGGAAATTAAATATGGATTTTTATACTGTATGTTACTGGTTTAATATGGATTGGTATAAAAAAAAATTAATAAAGATATAATTATAAAAAAATAATATGTCCAACAGTGCCATCATCACAGAACTGGTGGAAACCAGTGAACCCAGTTACATCTACTGTCCAGAGAAGTCTGACCAGAAGTGGTCTTCATGGAAGAATTGTAGCCAAAACTCCATGCCTCTGATGTAGAAACAAGGCTAAGTGACTCAACTATGCATGAAAACATAGGAACTAGGGTGCAGAAGTGCAGAAATATGGCAGCAGGTGCTCTGGACTGATGTGTCAAAATTTGAAAAATTTGGCTGTAGCAGGAGGCAATTTGTTCGCCGAAGGGCTGGAGAGTGGTACAGTAATGAGTGTCTGCAGGAAAGAGTGAAGCATGGTACAGGTTATTTGCAATTCTGGGGCTACATTTCTACAAATGGAGTTGGAGAATTGACCAGGATCAGTGGGGTTCTCTATGCTGAGAAATACATGCAGAAACTTTTCCATCATGCCATACTATCACGGAGGCGTGTAATTGACCCCAAATTTATTTGGTAGCAGGAAAATTACTCCAAACATGCAACCAATGTTATTAAAAATTGTTTTTAGTGTAAAGAAGAACAAGGAGTCCTGGAAGTGATGGTTTGGCTCCCACAGAGCCCTGATTTCAACATCATTGAATCTGTCTGGGATTAAATGAAGAGACAGAAAATTTTGAGACCGCCTACATCCACAAAAGATCTGTGGTTAGTTCTCCAAGAGGTTTGGAACAACCTGCCTGCCAAGTTCCTTCAAAAACTGTGTGCAAATGTGCTTAGAAGAATTGATACCGTATTGAAGGCAAAGGGTGGTCACTCCAAATATTGATTTGATTTGGATTTCTCTTCTGCCCACTGACTTTCTATTTTGGTAATTAATACAAATAAACTATTAACACTTCTATTCTGAAAGCATTCTTAATTTACAGCATTTCTTCACACCTGCCTAAAATCTTTGCATGGTAACTGTAGATTTTACTGTGTAATTTCACCTTTTCAGAAAAAATGAAGTAAACTAACACCATACCCCCTCCCCACATCCCCAGTCCCCTCTGTACTTATCACTTATTCATCTAGGAAAAGTAACCAGATGCATTGGTAGTGTTTTTAATAGTTAATATACCTCACTGACATGCATAGCTATCATGGACCTCATGAAATGTACAGCCGCATTGCTAAATGTAGGCCAATTAATGAGCTGTGGATGCCTAACAAGCACCCTATGTTTTGAGTACTTAGCCTGAACTTTCCAACTCTTGAAATGAATTGAAATGAATTTAGATAAGTGATTAAATAAAGGCCTAATGCTTATATTCAGACATAATTTATACAATCTGCCAAGATTTTTCCTTCATTAAGAGAAAAACTTTTATTCTCTTAAATGTAACCAATGAAAAATGACAGCATAGCTAAAAAAATTATCTCAACTTTAAATATATATATCTATATATTTGCATTACACAAAGGCATTTTTGTATCTTTAATATTGCCCTCCTTCTGACATTCACCTGAGCCACAGATTTTACTATGCTATTCCCTTGCTATCAGTCTATATTGTTCAAAAAGCTGACTATACATTTAATAGGGAAGAAAGGTAGCAAATGTCTAAGTAGTATACATTTACTATATAACAGTGAAAGAAATCAGCTCCCATTTTGTGTAAATAAATTGCTTGTGTTAATAAGCTTTCCAACCTCTAATTTTTATGAAACACACCAAATTGAGGTAGATATAGATTCAGTGAACATAAACAAATAACAATAATGGAAAACCAATGAATCTTTTAGACAAGTAAAGCTAATGCAGCTAAGTAGCAATTAGCACTGGGTGCAAACAATGGAATATATAAAAGGAGTGACAAATAAACAAACATTACTTTATGTGGATTCTGAAAGGCACTCTAGGGAGGAAATAATGAAGTCAATGCTTTTATATTTTTACTATGTTTAGCC
This sequence comes from Staurois parvus, assembly GCF_062004578.1. NCBI lineage: Eukaryota > Metazoa > Chordata > Amphibia > Anura > Ranidae > Staurois > Staurois parvus. The sequence continues at coordinate 13,191,787 of NW_028318083.1, read as the reverse complement.
ATGAACAGATCAGGAATGGAAGTGTTCCAACCATATTTAATGCTATATTTAAAAAATAGGCATGGTCCCTCTGTCGGAGGATGTTTAGTGTTGTCAATGGAGTGAATAGACCAATTCTAGATCTACCACATTGCTAAAAAATAAATTTTTCAATTCTGTCCTTTCCTGTATTATGGCTTATGCCAATATCTCACATTTTTTTTAATTAATATGTTACAGAGGAAAAACATAGCAGTTATAGAAGATATATTATATAGAAGAATATAGAAGATATATTATATAGAAGAATATAGAAGATATATTCATTTGGCAGTAACCTTATCACTGCCATAAACAAGTTGGAAATATGTAAGATTTAGCATTATGTGGAATACCAGTTTTAGTGTCTATAGCAGCTGTCAGCATGACAACATGACCCTGGAAGAATGCTATTTAAAAACATATAGCTTAGCCACTTGCCCTCCTGAGGATTTACCTCCCTTCCTGACCAGGCCATTTTTTGCGTTATTTTAACTGACAATTGCGCAGTCATGCAACACTGCATCCACATGAAGTTTACGTCCTTTTTTCCCCACGAATTGAGATTTCTTTCGGTGGTATTTGATCGCTATAAAAAAAAAAGACTGACAATTTTAAGAAAAAAACTATATTTTTTACTTTTTGCTATTAATCATGTCCAGTATAAAAATTTAAAAAAATCTAATTTTGTCATAAATTTACACCAAAATGTATTCTGCTACATGTTTTTGCTAAAAAAAAAATCTCAATATGTGTAAATTAATTGGTTTTCGTGAAAGTTATAGTGTTTACAAATGGTGGTATAGATACTGGAATTTTTTTTTTAATTCATTTTTACTAGTAATGGCGGTGATCAGTGACTTATAGTGGGACTGCGGCGGACATTCTGACACTGAGGGGAACTGACTTGGTGTCACTGACATCCCCAGTGACACGAATACAGTGATCAGTGCTAAAAAAAAACACTGACACTGTACTAATGGCACTGGGCAGGAAGGGGTGATCAAAGGGTTAACTGTGTGCAGGGAGTGTTTTACTAAGGGGCCGTTTCAGTGTGCTTCACTGTAATCTGTGCACAGCCATCCAGAGCAGTGTGCCCAAGCTGACTGGGAGGAGGACTGTTAGTAAATAAAACAGTCCTCCTTCCAGTCAGAGAGCTTCAGAAATCACCAGGCGCCGGCGAGTAATAACCAGCTAGGACCCAGCGATTGACAGCCGCGGCAGCACGGGTAGGGTGCACACGTGGCCTGCATGCGCACCCTACCCGGTAATACAAAATCACGTATATATATATATATGTGATTTTGTGCACCCGTGCTGCCTTGTAGCAGTATTTCTGCTATAGGGCAGATGGGAAGCGGTTAAAGAGAACCAGTAGTGATTGGGTATAAATAAGTATCTACAGTAAATGTTAGTTGTTTGTAGAACTGTACAGAATTATTTAGCATCTTACAGCTGCTGCATGAGCTCATACATCTCCCTTTCAGAAAATGGTAGATAGTGTGTGAGGTCAGGCAGTTGACAAACAATGACTTTAACTCTATGATTCACTTATTATATGTTCCATTTAAGGTGAATACGGCAGAAAAAAACTAAACTGTCAACGTTCAGCAGTCTGTATCCCCTGATCCCCCAGCACCACTGAGCGCCAATATGGATACTAAGATATCTTCCTGTGAAGTTTGCAGTGAAAACCAATACACCTGGTCTCCAGAGTTCTTATTATTTCCTCCCAATAACCTCAACATCACAATAGAAAAGTTTAAATTTGATTTCTGATGCACCTTTCAGCAGTGCAGGCAGCTGAAAAGGTAAGTACAGACCAGGGGCGGACTGACCATTCGGGCTCTCGGGTACTGCAAGAGGGCCCAGGGTCAGTAGGGGGCCCCATGAGATGCCCTTGGTACCTTTCATAGGCTTTTTTGGGTGTGGTTTGAGTTTGGGCAAGGACACAGGGGCCCCATGATATTCTATTGCCCTGGGGCCCCATGAGTTGTCAGTCCGCCCCTGGTACAGACTTCTCTTACAGAAATGGCTTCTTTGCAGATCTTTAGCATACTGACAGGGTTGCTTTAAAGGAGTTCTATAGTCACATCATATACTTTCATTTTATAACATCAATATTGTAATAATAATAAAAATTATTGGTATTTTTTACAATCTAATGTAACCCTTTTCATGTTGTGAGTGCTTCTTATCAGATGGCCATCTCTTTCAACAACTTTCTAGGTTACCTACCTGCAGCTTCTCCTCTGCTTATTTCTTTGGTTTACCTTCAATTCCTAAGGACTACATATCCCAGGGTAGCTTTCTGCCTGCGAACAAATATGTTGTGTAGTGTTTCTTATACTAACTCTGCCTCCTGAAGCTCAGAAAGAAGGCTCTGTGAAATGTGTGACATACCAATACATATTCACAAGGCATATTGCATAAAAGTCACAGAATTCAAAAAAGTAAATATATGGATTTAAAAAGTAAATTTTCAAACTTCAAGATTGTTCAGATTAATACAACTAGGTTAAAAATTATTAAAATACAATGTGGAAATTTGTATACGACTTTACATTTGGCCATAGAGACATTTGTACTCAGATAAATTAGTGCACTGTCTCAACTAATTTCTTAACAAAAATGGCTTTCCAGCATTAAGGCTAATACGGCAGGTTTATTTAATCATCAGAGGAGTACTGGTATGCTGACCAAGAATAGGGATGAGCAAATCTCTCTGGGTTCGGTTAGTAGTTTGTAAACTTTTGCAGTGAACTTCACTGAAGGCTATAGGGGAACCTTGTTCTGCCAATTTGTTCTGCCATGTTAGATATTATCAAAGTCATGGGAATCCATGCTCTGCCATTGGGCACATATACCAATGCAAAAATTAAAAAAAGCTCTCCTTGCACATAATTGTAAGTTTTCCCTAATAGTTACAACTCACACTGATAATATGGATGCCACGCCATTTACTGAAAGTGGCAAAGTTATCTATTCCTTAAAATATTGGCTCTGATGATGGCTGAAATAAAAGGTTATTTATTGAATTTTAGGTTGTTCCTCATTTTTGGTGGTGAACTCTTTGGCCGAATGTTAGATATTCATGAGTGTTGATAATAATCCCAAAGATTTGCTGTGAACCCATAGTAGTTCAGATAGACATGATGGCCAGAAAATAGCATTTCAGAAGGATGTAAGCAGTGTAAACTCATGTATTTCTTTTAGTATGTCATTTTTTTTTTTAAATAGAAAAATTATCTAGGATATTTGCTCTTGTATGCTTGCATTCATAAATAAGACCTAGCACAGGTGCAAGTAAGCTAGCAGGTAAGAACTTGCATCTTCTCTACCTTTTAATGTGCTCTCTGAAGTTTCAGTTATTTTAGTAATATCTCTTAGAACTTCCACTTGCAAATATTTAATTATGTCTCACTCGTCATTTCTTCTATATTTATCTGTACATTTCTGTCCGCAGTTAACCTGTAGAAATCTGATACTCAGGATGTTGAAACAGAACAAAATATTCCTTAAGTTAATCCTTGATTTCTTATTAGAATGTTTTAAAAAAAATCTGTAAATCAGATAACTTCAAAGATAAAAAAAAATATTTGGCTAAAGTCCCAGAGAAACATTATATAGAATGTCAGGGCTAGATTATCATCCAGGTGTTAATTTAAATATCATGATGTTTTGACTCATTTACTCATTTAATTAGTCCCAGAGACAGTTTAAGGTTCACATTTGTATAGGAACACATTTAGTATTATCTAGCAATACAAAGGCACTCAGCACATTCAGGAAGACTTCTTAACAAAAGGGCAAAAGTGCAACAGTTCAGCTTTCCATACTGTTCCAGCAGGTTTTTGCTTAAATTACAAAACTAACTCTCATCAGTCCTCTACTTGACTGGTTGGATTATAGTTGATTGGTTGCTTTGACTCGGTGTGTATGGTATATCAATGCTCCATGTCCCAAACCTCTACATAGGTCACATATATTTTGAAAAAAATGTTTTTAATAAAATTTTATTTACTTGTTCTATACAGCATTAAACATAGTAGAAAATCACAAGGTAATTTAAAATATATATATTAATTGTTGATATTTCTAGTATATTGTACTGTATGCATTTTTTAAGAATGTTTCATAAAATATATATACAGTATGTACAAGACAATTGTACAAAATATCTACTGTAACTATTTAGACAGGTTTCTGTTTTTAAAGAGCAACACTAACATGCTTATGTTTACCATCTTCTATAGCATACTTCCTCTGACATATCTGGCTTAGTAATGATTAGGGATGAGGGAACCCATGTATGATACATTATATGTTTGGTGAACCTTGAACTTAGCAGGGATCCAAAGCTTGCAGTTTTTTTTCTGGCCTTTTTAAAGCCTTTTAGTCAATCTATTCTTAAAAAAGGGCATGGAGAGCTGGACACGGTCATAGGGGACATGTACCAATGCATAAAACAAATTGAAAAAATACTGTTTGGGAAGATGGACTTTTAATGTGTCCTTAAGGGCAACATTGCCAGTACACAAATCCTTTAAATAACATGCTTCGGGAATGTCTTATCCCTTTTGCTGCCAGAACAACATTTTTGGCAAGAAGATTACCTTACACTCTGAAACATTATATGAAAACATTTTTTTTGAAAACAGAGAATATGGAGAATAAAATGGTGGTATTTTAATTTTTCTTAATGTCACATGATAGCTCCACAACTATTTATCAATACCATATTTTCAGTAAAAATACACACAACCTCATATTACCCAATTATATTGCAACAAGTAAATGGATATTGAATAGTCAAGCCTTAAAATTGAGCTCACCCATGAAATAGCAAACTTGTTCATAAGTAATGCTTTAAAAGCTTTTTTTAGATCATCGTTTTAAAGTTAACAGTAAATGATGGCACTAGAATTATTGCCCTCACTCTGGCAAGCATGGTGATACCTAACATATGTGGTGCAATGATTGTTTTAATTTACATGTAAACCTGATGTTGCGCATGTTTTCTTTCATGTGTGTGTGTGTGTATGTGGGGTGTGAGATGATTTTATTCAAATTTATTATTTTTTTACCTTTTTCTTTTTCTTCTTAATTTCATTCTATAATCTATTAGACCCTTGTTGTCCTCTGTGTACTTCTTTAAAGCTAATCATGCTCTATTTGTTTCTTCCCCTGCTAGGGAGGCTGGTAAGAAGTGATCTGAGTTATTCACTTCCAGAGTGATTTTTTAGAAGGACCTTTGGCAAAGACCAGATTCCTGTCAACACTGGGGGTGGGGGTGTGGTGGCAAAGCCTCCTCCTTACAAAGCACTCTGTCCAAAAGTTGAGGGACCAGTACCTCTTTACATCCTGTCCCCCAAAATGATGTGAGGGTTTGTGTTGGGAGTCTAAATGGATCTGGGTCCCCAGATAACTACTCCCCTAAACAAATGTGTACAGGGGTAAATTAGCACCTTTCCCCAAAATTTGAAAATAAAAATAAACACACAGATGCCATGTAAACAAATCCCTCAGTAAAAGTCTATTCAAGAAAGTGAAACAACATCAATCACATCAATGATGTTTACCCTCTGCTACAATGACCAGCCATTGAGCTCACCTAGTATTCTTGTGGCTGATATTTACATTACTGCAGCAATGGGGATCTGTCAACTAATTGTGGTAGTGAGATGGGGAAACATTTTCAGCTGTTAATTTATCCTGTTGGCAGGAAAACATTGTCAAGTATCCCTAAGCAGAAGGCCATTGTGATTGACATCTGCATTGCTAGACAGAGTGATTAACATTGGCTATACATCAGGTGACATTGTTTACAATTTTGTTTTTAGTATTGTTTCACGGTGTTCATTACTTTTAACTCATAGTGGTAATGGGTAAGGGATACTAATGTACACCTGCACTCATTACCTGAGGGGACAGATATCAGGATATCTAACAGAAGTGACTTGCAGATTCCCATACACAAACCCCAGTATCCTCTTGGAGACTGGATGTGGGGAAGAGGTCTTCCTCCATCAACACTGGCTTGGTTGCCACCTTCATGCAAAACATAGCCACTTAGTGACAGAATCCCCAGTGGTATTTTGTTTACATTCTAGCAGCCAGGGATTCACATGGGTGCTCCAGACAAATCCCTAATAATTATTGGTCAAACTCAGCATGTAATTAGCTAAAAAAAGGATCCTTTGGAGTGCTAGTTAATTCACATAGGGAGTTCAGACTTTATCCTGTAACACCATTCGTCATGAATTGAAGAAATATTTACCTTCAACTGAACAATATGCCACCTTTTGAATGTTCCAGGCACACTTATATGATGATAAGCATGCATCTCCAACATAGTAGATAAAATGGACACCAGTCACTTTTTGATTAAACTTAGACAGTTTATCCATGCAAAATACATAGAAATGGAAAGGTGGTTGAGCTGACACAGGATACCTGAAACACACTGCCAAACACAGTTCCCTGCACATCTTTCAAACCATTCAGCTCTTTCCAGACTTTGCTAGCTGGATAACACTGAGGACTAATGATAGCAGTAGAGATGAGAAAGTTCTTGTGTAAACTTATCACTCAGCTAGTCATTTACCACTCCTGTTGCTTCCTCAAGGCTTATCACTTTACTTTCAGCATTTTTTAGGGCATTCCAGAAGAGGATTATTCTGGCAGAATAAAACCTCAGGGCCGACGCCCAGGGGAAAGAGGAAGCTCATAAAAAGATTGTCCTAGGGCGTAAACCCAGGAGAGCTGGAAATGTCCCATACTTTTAACACCTTCCCAACTAACACCACCAGGTCCAAAATCATAGACAGGGGTACGCAACCTTTGAGAGGTGCAGACATAGAATGTGAAAAGTTCAAAGATCACTGTGGTTCTTTTTTTTAAAAATAGAAATTAACTAGCAAGGCCCACCTAAACAGTAAGGAAAATTTTTAAAAATATAAGAACTGTAAAAATGTCACTGTAAAAATATAAACTTAGCCCACCATAAAAGTGGACAGTGTCAGTACAGCAGTGGAAAAGGTCAGTAGCACTGGCATAGAATCAGAGATCGCAGGGGTTGCAATAGTGACCCTTCCCATACTCCAGGGGGCTTGTTTGGCTTCCATGTCACATTTGTTATACACCTTGACAGGAGGCGTGGTGGGTCCAGCATAAACAGGACCCGATCCTCTCCATTTTCCTCCTGCAGCCACTGAAAACCTGCTTCTCCTTCTCTCCCTCCCAACATTTAGTGACTGCAGGAGGAAAAATGGAGAGAATCCATTTCCATATACACTATATTGTTACACCCTTCCAAATCATTGGATTCAGATGTTCCAATCACCTCCATGGCCACAGGTATATAAAATCAAGCACCTAGGCTTGCAGACTGCTTCTACAAACATTTGCGAAAGAATGGGTCGCTCTCAGAAGCTCAGTGAATTCAAGCGTGGCACAGTGATTGGTTGCCACCTGTGTCCATCTGTGAAATTTCCTTGCTATTAAATATTCCAACTGTTAGTGGTATTATAAGTGGAAGCTGGGAACTAGGAACAACAGAACTCAGCCACGAAGTGGTAGGCTATGTAAAATGACTGAGCAGGGGTCAGAACATGCTGGAGCACACAGTGAGCAGAAGTCGCCAACTGTCTGCAGAGGCAATAGCTAAAGACCTCCAAACTTCATGTGGCCTTCAGATTAGCACAACAACAGTACATAGAGAGCTTCATAGAATGGGTTTCCATGGCCGAGCAGCTGCATCCAAGTCTTACATCACCAAATGCAATGCAAAGCATCAGATGCAGTGGTGTAAAGCACGCCGCCACTGGACTTTATAGCAATGGAGACCTGTTCTCTGGATGAATCATGCTTCTCTGTTTGGCAATCTGATGGGCGTGTCTGTGTTTGGCAGTTGCCAAGAGGACAGTACTTGCCTGATTGCATTGGGCCAAGTGTAAAGTTTGGTGGAAGTGGGATTATGGTGTGGGGTTGTTTCTCAGGGGTTGGGCTTGCCCCCCCTGAAATTGAGCAATTTCATACTCCCAACTTTGTAGGAACAGTTTAGGGATGGCCCCTTCCTGTTCCAACATGACTGCGCACCAATGCAAGGTCCATAAAGACATGCATAAGCGAGTTTGGGGCGGAGGAACTTGACAGGCCTGCACAGAGACCTGACCTCAGTCCGATAAAGCACCTTTGGGATGAATTAGAGCAGAGACTGCCAACCAAGCCTTCTTGTCCGACATCAGTGCCTGACCTCACAAATGTGCTTCTGGAAGAATGGTCAAACATTCCCATAGACACACTCATAAACCTTGTGGACAGCCTTCCCAGAAGAGTTGAAGCTGTTATAGCTGCAAAGGGTGGGACAACTCAATATTGTACCCTATGGACTAAGACTGGGATACTATTAAAGCCTTAATGTGCATGTAAAGACAGGCATCCCAATACTTTTGGCAATATAGTGTATATGCCATCCCCCCATTCTTACTCCTGTTTTCTGCTGCGTGGACCCCCTGTATGCTCCCCTATCCCCCCACAGCACTTCTGGCTTCCCCCCTCTCCTCTCCCACTGGAGGATCTACTCAGATGACATCAGGATGCCATTTACTGGCCCCTTCCTTTTCTGAATGAACACAGTAAGTGAATGGCACTAATCACTTACTGTGTTCATTCATAACTGAAGCATAGTAAACTGTGCCCTAGTGATACCCTCCGCTGCTCTACTGACCCCATCCTCTGCTTCACTGACAGAGCCCTATTGACACCATCCACTGTCCACTGCCCTACTGGCACCATCCACTGCCCTACCAACACTGTCCACCGGCTTACTGACACCATCCTTACTGTTTAGTTAAGTTTTACTAGTTAATTTCTTTTTTAAAAAATGTGCTGAACCCTGGTGGTTTTTGATCTCTTTCTTTGTTGTTCAGGTAGATCTCCACGTCTCAAAGGTTGCCTACCCCTGCTTCAGAGTATTCAAAAGAATTGGAGAGGTACTGTATGTCAAAATGTGGGAAGTGTCTCCAAAATCTTTTGAATTACCCTCTTAATATGTAAATAATCTGAAATAACATCTGAAATAACTCTTTAGCCACTTGGAGTATATGAATGTGTGGTGGGAGTATCTTGGTGCGTGTGGTAGTGGGGGCCCCAGGTCAACTTTTGCATTGGGGCCCACCAACTTCCAGCTATGCCTCTGGTCAGTAGGGCAGTGGATGGTGTGTGGACAGTGTCAGTAGGGCAGTGAACTGTGTAAGTAGATGTCAGTAAGTACGTGGATGGTGTGTGGACAGTGTCAATAGGGCAGTGGATAGTGTGTGGACAGTGTCAGTAGGGAGGTGCATGGTGTATACACAGTGTCAGTAGGGCAGTGGATGGTATCAGTAGGGCAGAGGTTGATGTCAGTTGGACAGTGGATGGTGTCAGTAGGGCAGTGGGTGATGTCAGTTGGGCAGTGGATAATGTCAGTAGGGCAGTGGTTGGTGTCAGTTGGACAGTGGATGGTGTCAGTAGGGCAGTGGGTGATGTCAGTTGGGCAGTGGATAATGTCAGTAGGGCAGTGGTTGGTGTCAGTAGGGCAGTGGATGGTGTCAGTAGTGTTTAATATCTATTATTTTATTTTGTATTTTTTGCAATTGATTTATTATTTTTTACAATATTATGTTTATCATTTTTTACCTGCCCTGTTGGGGGGCTTTGGTGAAATATCAAATTTCTAAACAGACTATGATGTCTCACTTTTGAGACAGAGAAAGAGAATGAGGGAGTGGTTCCCTTTCTCTACAGCCTCAGCTGCACTGGACAGTGAGTAAAGAGGAAGCCCTCTATGCTGAGCGGCTTCCTGTTCATTCATAAACTGAAGCATAGTAGTTTCTTATGCTTCAGTTATGAATGAAAACAGTAAGTGGTCGGTACTGATCACTCACTGTGTTTATTCAGAAAAGGAAAGGGCCGGTATATTACATATGTACCGACCCTTCCCCTCTCTCCATCTTGCAATGATCAGGGGACTAGCGGAGCACATAGAAGGCCGAGCACCAACAGGAAGAAGAACCTTGACAGGAAGGGCAGCGGGGCAGCATTTACTAGAACTAATCCCCTATAGTTTCCTCCTCCAGCATCTGAATGCCAGTGGGAGGGAGAGGAGTTGTTCTATTCTAGTAAGTGCTTACCATGAAACCCTTCCTGTTTAGGTTTTGGGGTCGGCAAGTAAGGGACATGATCTACTTGTCACCTGCCCGTGATCAACAGGTAGATTGCGATCAACAGGTTGATGACCTCCGCCATACTGGAATTGACCTGTAAAGAGCACTATACAAAGTTAGATGCATTATTTTATATCATTTAATAGCATATAATATGTTTTCCACCAGTATATAAAAATGCTTAATTTACATGTCTCCAAAACTAAGCAACAGAATTACATCATTTTACAGCAGACATGTCAAACCCAACAGAGGGACAAATTGAGTGGAATAAATATTCAGGTAGACAAATTGGGGGAGATTTACTAAAACTGGTGCACACAATATCTGATGCAGCTGTGCATAATAACCCTGCAAGCAGGGGTATTCAGATCACTATGTTGTTGACAAAAGGGAGTACAATTTACAATATTTATTCTGTTGCAAAGGGAATTTACTAAGACTGGAGAGTGCAAAATCTAGTGCAGCTGTGCATGATAGCCAATCAGCTTTTAACTTCTGCTTGTTCAGTTAGGATTTGCCAATAAAACCTAGAAGCTCATTCTTTACTATACATAGCTGTATCAGATTCTGTGTGTATCAGTTAGTAAATTTCCCCCATTATGTCTATTGAAGATAACATCTACTTAAAGCGATTGTAAAGGCAAAATATTTTTTTTCAAAACATAACAAACATGTCTATAGTTACCTGCTCTATGCAATGGAATTGGCCCTCTGTCCAATGTCCCCACTGGAAGCCTTTGCCCTACTGCCGTATCCATTGACACAGACAGCGGGACTCAGCCCTGTCCCCCCTGATCCCTCATCACTGGCTTTGACTCACAGCGCTGGGAGCCAATGGCTCCCGGTACCCCAGCAAAGCCAGCGAGGAAGGGAAGTGAGGGAAGAGAAGAGCTGCAGGCGTGCACAGTGCTTGATCGAATGAGGGCTCAGGTAAGCAAAAGGGGGGTGAGGGGAGATGCTGATGCATAAACATTTTTTTCCTGAACCACTAGCCTACAGGGCACTTATACCCCCTTCCTGCCCAGGCCAATTTCCAGCTTTCAGCGCTGTCACACTTTGAATGACAATTGCGCGGTCATGCAACACTGTACCCATATGAAATTGTTATCATTTTTTTGTGACAGATAGAGCTTTATTTTGGTGGTATTTAATAACCTCTGGGTTTTTATTATTTCTTAAACAAACCAAAAACCACTGAAAATTGTGAAAAAAAAGTTTTTTCTTAGTTTTTGTTACAAAATTTTGTAAATAAGTGATTTTTCTCCTTCACTGATGTGTGCTAATGAGGCTGCAGTGATGGGCACTGATAGGCTGCACTGATGGACACTGATAGGCGGCACTGATGAGGAGGCACTGGTAGGTGGCACTGATGGGCATTGACAGGCATCACTGATGGGCACTGAAAGGCAGAACTCATATATGGCACTGATAGGCGGCACTGATAGGTGGCACTGATAGGCGGCACTGACTGGCACTGTTAGGTGGCACTGACTGGCACTGTTAGGCAGCACTGATAGGCAGCACTGACGGGCACTGATAGGCGGCACTGATGCACACTGATAGGTGGCACTGACTGGCACTGATAGGTGGCACTGGCTGGCAGCACTGACTGGCACTGATGGGTGACACTGAAAGGCAGCTCAGATGGGCACTGATATGTGGCATTGATGTGCACTGGTAGGCACTGATATGTGGCATTGATGTGGAACTGATGGGCACTGGCAGGTGGCATGGATGAGCACTGAAAGCTGGCACTGATGGACACTGACAGGTGGCACAGCTGAAGCTACACAGATCATCAGGGCACACCGATCATCAGTGCCCGGATGATTAGTGCACATGTCCCCTCTGAGGGATGCCGATTATGGGCTCTGCTCTCCTCTCGAGCTGTCAGTGTAACAGCTCGTGAGGAGAAAAATGCAGATAACCGGCATTTCCTTGTTTACATGCGATCAGGTGTGATTGGACACAGCTGATCACATGACCGAGCCGACATCTTCGGCTCTTTCCATTGATCGGTGATCCGCTGTATCCGAGGGACACAGCGCACCACCGATCGCACTCCCAGGGCCGAGCATGCCCGGTTAGAACGGATGAGAGAACCGCTTGGCGCCTGTCAGTACACTATATGGCTGGCAGGAGGCGGTTAATGCAAGGAATGCCTTAAGGTAAAAAATGTTTAGGCTTTAGAACCATTTTAATTCCAGAAAAAGAACATAATTCTAACTCCCAATCAATGCAGGGCCTATTATCACTGGATGAAAAAGCATGTGTCGAAAGTTTGTTTGTTTTTTTCAAACTGGAATGAATCACCTGTGCTGCTGCTGTATGTAAATCTAATTGTAAAAAATAACTTCCAAAGGTAAATATGTGCTGGCCGTGTATGTTGTCACTGTGACTGTATGTGATGATTGTACTGGTCCATAATACCATGCAAAAATCTAAGTCATCACTCCAAGCATGTTATTTTAGGGATCTATGTATTTTCAATGTTGTCACATGAAAATACACTCTCCTAAATGTACATTTTTTAAAATCATTTAAATCATTGCATTAATATATTGTCCTCCATGGCAGTGCTCTTTTTTGACAGAATTTGTTGACAGGATTTGACTTTAATGGAATTTGCCACTAAATATGGGTTTGCTAAACATAAAACAGGATTCCCAAACCCATGGTGAATCAACATGTAAGCATGTACAGTTAGCTTGTCTGCCACTAGGAGGCTATGTTCCAGAAGAGTTTATAGTTACAGAGAATAGTGTAATCAGGGGCTAGGTCCCCTTTAGCTCAAACACTTTTGTAGCGAAGTAATGGGTGAGTCACTGCACAAAAATAAGCCAGGTTGGGAGGAGCCCTAGTGCAGATGGGGCATGGGAGCCAAACACTCCACTTCTCAGCAGATGTAGCCAGCCAGTGTAGGCTCTGGAAAGGGCTAGAAGCCAGGGAGAGGTAGACCTGCACCCAGAAGAGCCGTCTGTAGACTTCCTGACCCTTATGGTGACAGGGGTTAGGGCAGGTTGCAAAATACCTTTTAGGCCAGGCCAAGTGTTCCCTGGAGTGAAGATATTCCCCTGGAGGTGGTGTACCCAAGTAAGAGGTGTTTACAGTGTTCCCATCTTAGTGAGGTTACCTATTAGGAGCAGTGAGTGGACAAAGACAGCCCAAGGTGAATCAAAACCTCTGAATGAGTACTAATGACCCCTAGTGGAGAGAGACTGAGTGAGGGAAGTTGGCTTATTAAATGCACTGTGTGATGCTTTCACATGTGACTGTTGTGGATTGTCCACTATGTGCGACTGACAATGTTCTGTCAAGTGACCCCAGATCGTATGTCGATGTGATGTTAGTGTGTTTGCTATGTTCCAAATCAGTAAGGTGCAGCAACTCCATTTCTGTGTGGATATTCCTTCCTTTGGAGATATAGAGCTTACAGGCTAGGAACGTTGTAAGGAGGCTTTCGGCATGGAGAGGGCACAAGATGGAGCAGGGTTAAGGCCTTAAGCAGGTTGGTTGTTGTTCTGAAAGGGAGTAAGTGGGGCACGGATTTGTGCTCTTGGAGCCATTACAAGCCACTTGCAAGCTCCCCTACAAACTCTACAGTAACTCCAAAAGATGAAAATGAACCGCTCACTGTATTAAATGCTTCATATCCATTTATTTATCAGTCCAACAAAGAGACCAATCTATCAGTGATGCCCCACACCCCAATGTGTTTCTTTTGGCAAGGAGCAAAATTATTCATCCCTAAAGCCTAATTTATTTTTCCATTGATGTCAGTGGTATTGGTGTTTGATGTCTGCAAATTTTTAAAAAGCTTGTCCAAATCAAATTGATAGAGCTTTTCAGAAGTTTGCTCATCTTTATTTAAAATATGCTTTCTTTGTTGATGGTAAAGATCACAGTTGTCTGTAGATTGTCTGTAGTTGTCTGTAGATAGAAATATGTTACATTGGATGTAACTTTTTTTTTAGATGATAATGTTATAGCAAGAACCTGCCTGTTGCTTAACAATTTTGGAGTTAAAAGGATTTGCCTTGTTCTTTCTTTATAGAGTCTCCTAGCTGCTGATCTTTTTCCAAGTATTTGCAGCATAATGTTCCAGCAGCCGAACACATTTGTATGGTAACAACATGTAAGTACTGTGCAAAGACATTTTCTGAGTGCTTATTGCTAACAAGTCATCAGAGTTGGCTCAGACTTCCTGGAGGTCATGCTTATAGCTACAGTAAGATGTTACTTAATTGCAAAAAAGAATATGAAGACGGGATAACAATTTAATAATTTTGCATCTATGTATTTATTACATTTTGAGATGCTCATTACCTCTTGACTAATTCACAGAACTTATTACTATAATCAATGCTGTTACTTTTTTTTCATGATATGCTGATAAATCTTGTTTCAGTTATTTGTTTTGTTATTTATCTTTTTAATGGGGAAAAAAAACTATATGCTAGAATTTAACATGTATGTTCTGTTCTTTTGGTTTAAAAGAACCCCTTCTTTTCGCCTTTTGTAAACACCCTGAAGTCTGGAATCCTGTTTGGACTAACATCCTTGATTAGATGTGTGCATACAATTATACAATACTCGTTGTGTACTTGACCGTGATTGTGCACATTAGATTGCCTGAACATTCAAATTTCACATTTCTTAAGCTAGTGCTCTGTATTGCAAGTGTATTGAAATTCAAAACGTATTTTTATTTTGGTTATCGTATGTAAGAGTAAAAACCCCTGTCAAGTTTTTGTTTTCAAATTGGGAGATGTCCTTTAACTTACTGACTTGTAGATATAATAGGTATTGAAATGAAACCTCAAAATATAGAGAAATTCCCTCCTGAACAGTTCTTATTGGAGCAAGTTCCCCCACTGGAAGATTTCCTTCTATTAATTTTTTGGCAACAACTCAAAATATTGTATTTTCTTCTCTTTCAGTCCCTGTTGGCAGTGGTCACCAGGACAAATAGAGAGAAAGAATCTCTCCAGCGGGGATACAGACATTAATAAAAACCTGGCAATAAAGTTTTGCCTTAAGATACACATTAATATTAAGGGCATGTACTGTATAAACAATATGTTCTAAAATCCAGAATCTATAGTTAGTTGGCACCCGTTCCTAAAGCTGTCCATAGATGGGTCAATATTTTCATTGAACCAGCAGGTTGAATGTAAAAAAAGTGACCTGATTCCCCCATCCACACATTCAAGGTTGAAGATGGGAAGCACTCCTGCTGGGCTATTGTTCGTTGTAGTCTCCACTATAGCCGATGGTACTGATTGAGTGAAATTTATCTGACAGAGTGGTTGTACAGAGTTTAATCTACCAATCCACTTCTGTACAACCAGGTGCCATGCATTGATTGAAATTTGTCTGGTCCCTGCTAAACCGGACAAATTTTGATCCATGTATGACCGGCTTTAGATACCTGGCGTGATCATTGTTCTTGTGAAATTTGTTATGTACTCTGACTGAATGGGCTCTGATCTTATTTAATTACATCATGAACTGAACTTAATGTGTTGAGGTTGTTCTCAAATTCAATTCTAACATTTGCATGTTAATTGCCCCTTATGATTTCACCTTGGCTTGTTTGGGTTGCAACTTGTGAAACTACTTTCAGTTACAATAGCCTGGTATATAAAACTTCAAAACCTAAAGACTGTAAACTTACTTAAACTACTGAAAACTCTACCTTACAGCACAACCTTCAGGGTGCTTAGCAACATTTTCTTAAATTACAGTAATTGTTCTTATCATTAAAAATGCCCTCATTATTCTCTTGTAGTCCAAAATGTAATCTTTAGACAAAAAAGATAGAAAGAAAAAATATTTGCTGAAAGGAGAAGTTTGGAACTGTTAAAAAATATACATATATACTCACCTCCATGCTGCAGCATTGGTCTGATACTGCAGCTCTCCTCTGCTGGCTGTAAGACTGTAAAACTGAGCAATCACATGACTGCTGATCTCTCAGTTCTCCATCGGCTCTGAGCAGAGAGCAGTGACTGTCATTCACTGCTCAATGCTCTGCCCCACCAGCGCTCGCTCGAGCTCTGGGCTGTAGAGGTGGTGGGAGTGGCTGTCAGTTGTGGATCAAGCATCTGGGTGGATCCCGACAATATGGTTGGGATCCTTCTATAGTCTGTCTGTGACGTCAGCCGACATCGGACGTTAGAATGCTATTTACTCCTTCTGGGTCAGAGGAGAGTGACCCACAGTAGAAGCTTTGGCTATACTTCTCTTTAAAAAATGTTTACTCCAGCCCTGGAATCCAATCAATTACACCTCTTTGCACACCATTAATTTTGTACCTCTACTGTCTCTTTGCACTTCCACAATATAAAGGTGTCTTGTGTGTCAAAGACTATTTTTGCATTTGGGTCTTCTGTCTCCTTATAACACCTTTGCTTCCTCCAGGTGTCCTTTATTTGTAATATCCTTTGTATCTTTTGCTTTCAACATCTCTCTCTTTTCTCATCTCCCTGGACCGAATAGGGTTGATATACTAAGGGCAAATAGGCTGTTCACTTTAAAAGGAGATTTTCACTTTCCAAGGAAATTTTCCCTTAACCTAGTGAATGAGGTGAAGCTTCCAGACTTCCGTCTTCCAATAATGTACAAACAAAAATGGTGCTTTTTTATTTTCCTTGCACATGATTGGATATTCTTTTCAATGTGAAATTTCACTGAATTTACTAAGAGGGGAAAAATTATACTTGCCTTTAGTAAATCAAACTCCATGGCTCCTTCCATTGCTTTTGTCCTGCTGCATGTCTGGCTTGTCTCTTCATTTTATATATGTACCTGCCACCTTATCATACTGAATATCTGATCCTGGCATCATTGCTCACCAATGTGGTTTGCCATATAATAACCGCTTAATACATTCAAGCATTAGTGAACATAAAGAGTTTTCTGGAAAAAAGAAATGCTCGTAGGACACATCTCTCTCTGGTTGTCTTTAGTGTATAGTACTCTATTCCAAGATTATAATGCATAACTAATCTTTTACGGAAGGCCTGAAGCACAGAGTTCAAAATATATCCCCACCAAATTTATTGAAAAGGCTGCAGCCTTTTTTTCTTGCAGAATATTGCAAAACCCATTACATACAGTTCATGACTTAAAAAAAGCAAACGGAAGCTGTTTTAAAGATAAAGGATGGTTACTGTTAGGTGCTGTAGCTATGTTGTCTGTCTTCTTTAGAATCTGGCCAAGGTCAATCCTGTACACTGTATAAGTTGGAACTGGAAGTATTCTTACAGATATTATTGATGTGTGTTGAATGGCTGTTGTAGTTTCTTTGTGGAGTTAAAAAATAGAAATACACAGTTTACCTATATCTCTACATTTCCAAACATGACTTTTCACATATTATTCAATATATAACAGTTTTCCCATTTTGAATGAGGCACACTTGTCATTTGAAAAAATAAAAAGCTGACAAAATGTAACACACCTTCAGCAGTGTTCATGCATCCCTTCTAACCCAAATCTTTAGCAGCCAAACTTTGACACTTACTGGTAGAATTGAAGCTTACCCACCTCCTGTATGCTATTGGCCAGTAATGGCAGCCAATTTAATTATGGCCCAATACAAATCTGTGAAACATATATATTGGAACAGACATTACCAATAAGTGTTGCAGCTTTGCAGATCAAACCTGGTATTTGGGGGTAGTGAAGACATCTTGAAAAGTGCTGAAGGCAGGTGCACCTATAGTTGACTGTATGTTATATGTGCTGCTGGTTATGTTAGTTTTTTCTTTCTACTGACAAGTATACTTCAAGGACCCTTGTAATCTACCTGTTCTGTTGTGGTGCATTATCAAATGCGTGGCAATGTGTGGCATTTTGTGTAATAATGTACCTTTTTATTAAGACATCCAATTTATTTAGAATGGGCTGCCAATGCATTGCATCTGTGCAAAAACCAGGGCAACATTTTTTTTGTGCTGCATTGCTGGTCCATTGGCACCTACTGCACTATGTGATGTGGGGCCATTCATAATGAATTGCACTTAACAGAGGGCCATGCATTACCACGCATTGTCTTGATGTTCACCAAAACAAATATTTTTAACATGTTACCACAATGTATATGTGGAAGGGGCCTTTAAAAAGCTAGGCTTGCTAAAAAAATCTTCCACACTTCCAGAAGTGCTGGAGTCTCTACTTTGTAATTTCATCCACTGCCCCCTTTTTCACTACAAACCACAGTGCACAACATAGTGCCAGATCCAAATGATCCAGAGAACATAGCACAGACCAGGTATTTGACACTCCTAGGAGTATTCTGGATGCTGAAGATTGTTTAGCAAGTGTATCCTTTCGTGACAGGAATGTTTTGCAGTGTGGGCTGTGGGACAGGTAAGTATTTATTGTTTTCTTTGCAAGGAGAATGTCTTGTAGCCTCCCTAGCGGTCTGATTATGTCCATATTTCTGTGCTCAAAGCGGTACATTTTTTGCATGGAAATATGTCGTTTTTTTATTGTAGGCCTGTAATTTTTAGGAATAACTCACTGAAATCTATCCGAACAAGAGTCTAGTAAACATTCCGCGTATGTTAAAATTTGAAACACGAAATCATAAAATTTATAATTTAATAAATAATCATAAAAAATAATAATATAATAATAAATTTAATTCAATAATATAATCAAACCAAAAACACTGAAATTTGAAATAGAGCGCCAAGTTTGCACATCAATGAGCAAAGTCACAAAATCGTTTTCAGTGTCTGATGACGAATTTCCCCACAAATCATTATCACTCAATTCTGCAAGTAGTTCTAATTTACTATCGCTGTTCTCTAGCTGGTCTAAAACTGCTTTTGACCTAAAGGGACGCTTTTTGGATGCCATGGACTTTTCTCAGTTTTAAGGCAGAAAGAACAGTAAAAATATAGGCAGGGCACAGGACAAAGCACTCGGGACAAAATGTATGTGAAATGGTTTGATACAGTAATGTTTTACTATGTGATTTTAGTGAATTTAGTGAATGTCACTTCTACAATTTTCAAATTTCCCGCCAGTTCCATCCCCGTACATCCAGACTTCGCAGGGAATGGAACCCGGAAGACAGATGCAAGGTATTCTGGAGTGTAGCTCAGGGTTACCGCTTGTGGTGCTGAAACTTTACCCTGAGCTACACTCAGGAATACCTCTAAGGAGGTTAGGCTTCTTAAAAGTAGCCACAGAATCTCTTTGAGGCTCAATGGACAGTAGCGTTTGTTAATCTCCTAGAATATATTATCAGCATAATATTTTCTGCTCCTAGAAGCTAAATAGTGTTATCCTATGTGTCCATGCACACTACTTTAGGCTATTAGCATTTTTTGAGCTTCAGCGTCTAGGAGCAGAAAAAAACTGTTTTTGCAGTTTTTTGGAGTGTTTTTCCAGCAGAAAAAAAAATGCTAAACGCTTCTAAACATTGCTAAACACTACTAAAATGCTCCTAACAGCTTTTTTCTAGCTTTTTTTTTCCTCTACATGTACTGTAAAAATGCTAGTGCTCCTAAACACTTCTGAACGCTACTAAAACGCTATTAAAAAGTGCTATTACCAGAGTTTTTTATCCAGCATTTTTCCCAGAGTTTTTTAGCTAAAAAAAAAGCTAGTGTGCATGGAGCCTAAAACTGAATAAATTGCTTTTATTCCTATTCTACTACTGTGTTTTCACACCTATTACAATTTTTATTAGCAATGAATGTAGACAGTTTTCAAATCTCATATAAACATTTACTAAAAAAATACTTAGGCACATAAAGTCACTTTTGAGTTTAATTGACCTGAGGTATCTATTTTTGCAACATGATATTTTCTTTCAAAAGGGGCTTTCCATTATTTTTAAATCTTCCTTCCTTAAAAAAAAATGCTAAAAAGATTACATAATAATTGCAGTACAAAGATAAGAATCTCCTGTTATTTTCCCTTTGGCAATACTTGCAGCTGAATAAAGGTTCCAACCCTCATAAAACTCATCTTTTTAGTTAACAGAAACAAATTGATTAAAGGGAACTGAATATGATTTAAAAGAATAAAAATGCTGTACAACAATTTCTTACTTAGATTCTATGGATGAATTCTACAGCATGAATCATAATATGGTTCAAAGTGTGATGACTTTTGGACTGTTTATTAGGAAAAATTATATTATCCCAAGTTGGGAATCCTAGGCTGACTGTGATAGGTTAACATCCTTGGATGATTTCAAGTGACCTTCCAAGAAGTTACCAAAAACAATGAGTTAAAGAAACTTGTTTAAGATACAATGAGGTTAAAACACCACTATTTGAATTTCTGCAGGTGATCAAACACAGTACCAAAGTGACAATCCTGGGACTGAATCCCTATTGTCCAGAGTTCTCAAAAAAACCTTGGAAGGTGTGTGATCACCAAACAAAACCTCTGAACTATCACAATCAGCTATTGAATCCCGAGGTTAAAATCCAGTCCAATCTGTTTACCCTAATTACCCAACAATGGATGAAGCTTCCTATGTCATTTCCTTGAACTGTACATCCAGCATAAGGTGAAACCTGGTCATTTAAGACTAAGAACTTGGTATCCCTAAACAGAAACATTATTGAAAGTATATTACCAACACTTTTCCATCAAGGGAAAATCTATTCAACAAAGTTGGGTATTGCATACCACTCAACTGAAGATCATGAAGTTAAAAATATAAGATGGTTTGTGAGTTGGGTCATTTCTATATTTCCAAAGGAAATCAGCCATCCCAATACAGTTCATATCAGGAAAATGAGAAACCACATATATTCACATATTTCTATGGTCCTTATTCAAGAGTTAGTGGGGAAATCATTTATACCTGAATAGGACCCATATATTATCCATAAAGACATCCTGTTTGTATCAAAGGGTGAGTCATCATTAAAATCACCAGTTCATTTGTGATACCTGACTGTTCCCGGTGGACAGGTCAGGAACCTCTATAGGTACGCAAACTTCTCAACCATCCAATCAACAAGCCTGTTGGGAGGTCCTTCGGAACAAAGGACTTGTATGGTATAAAATGCTCAAATTGAAAGACAACTTCTAAAAACTTCTACAACTTCTAAGACCTCTACTACTTCTGAAAACGTCTGAATCATCACTTCTACCACTTCTTGATCACTTCTGAACTACTCCTGAAACTACTTCTTCACTACTCTACTACCACTATATACTGCACTATACTCACTTGCTACCTGCGGCCATTTTGCTGAGAACTTCCAGCTGCCATTTTGTTTTTGAAGGCCATTTGAAGGAAAAGAGTTTCGCCAGAGATGCTGATGCTCATTTAAATTCTGGTGCCTGACTGCCCAGAAACATTTCTTTTCCACATTGTACCCCACTGGGAGGCCTCAAAATCGAGATTATGGGAGTGGTGAGTCTGTGCCAAAATACTGTAATTTTCTTTGATATTTGAAACTTATTAAGATTTACAACATTTTTATTGTGTGGTTAGGAATGTATTAAGGTTATCTGTATAATTATTACTGTAACTGTTTGAGTATTAGTACTGAAATTATATACTGCATACTAACTGATTTGTAGTGTTTTGTGGTGCTAATTATCAGAGATACTTTCTTATTTCCCTACGGCTGCGGGAAATTGGAAATAATATCTCAAGCACTATAGGTTGCAACTAACCTCTCAAAATTTTGTTTTCCCTTATTAGATAATCATATATTGTATGATACCATAGAGATTAGCATACTATATCTTTGATTGTGTGTACAAATATATTCAACACCAGTATTTTGCGTTTTTATTAATATATATATACATATTTGTACATAAATGTATTTATCAAAAAGGCAAATTTTGTGTACAGTATATGGTAACAAAAACACATTGGTGAAAAAAACTCAGGGAATATTATTAAGTGGTGATCAAATTATTAAGGTGTCCAAATTATTTTCTTAAATATTTGCCGTATTTTAATGGCTGGAGGCACTGCAATATTTTGTTTAAGGGAGCTGACACCGCCCTACGTACTTAGAATAAATTATTACATAAACCACCACAAAAGCCATCCTGAGAATAGATGTCTTTTTAGTTGCAATAAACATTGCATCACTTAGCAATCATCAACAATAATTGGTTGATTAACAAACTAATTTCTTTTCTTACTATTTCTACAGCCCCGTTCCATCACTGGTTAAGTCAAGTTTTTTCAAGACTTCATAGGAAAATAACATGTAAGAAATCATAAGGTTTATTTTCCTTTTTGGAGAGCAGAGTCTGTCCTGAGACGCTGAGATCCTTTGGGGTTATCTACGAAAACTGGATGGTGCATACTGTGGTGCAGCTCTGCACAAAAAATCAATCATCTTCCAGGTTTTATTGTCAAAGTTTAATTAAACAAGCTGAAGTTACAAGCTGATTGGCTACCATGCACAGCTGCACCCTTTTTAGTAAATTTAGCCCTGTGTTTTATTTCCTGCGATCCGTGATTGTGGAGATAATGTAATTGTAAGCTCTTTTCAGACACTTAACCTCTTCCTGCCAGCTGTATGCATATATATGGGCTTTAACGCTGAGAAGCCATATAAATATGTCCCAAAAGTAACCATTTCTGTGATGAGAGCACGCGCCCTGCGCATTCCAAGCACAGTTCCTGGCCGGAAAGCTCCTGATGCATACTTGCAATCTCGAGCTTTCTGATCATGTGACTGATGTGACTGCCAATCACAGTGGTAACAGAATTCACAACCTCTTAAAGGGCCAGGAGGAGGTGTTGGAAGGAGTTGAGCACCAGTAGATACACCTGTGAGTTTATGGTGTTGAATACTCTCTTGGAATGGAGTGGAAGATCTCCACATCTGGTGCTCTCCTAGTACTTTGAAATTAGTTAATGTTGAGTCCTCAGTGTTCTGTGTACAGATCAGGAAAATGAACAGAGATGTACAGTAACACACACCAAACTTATTTATCTTGAACATTACACCCACAACCAATACTTGGTTGTGGGAAAATATTAATCTTGCAAACAGGTAAAGAGAAAATGAATCACTACTTCTCTATAGGCCTCCTTTTATTCAAGATCCTGCTCCCAGAAAAAGGGGCAGAGGTGAGGGCAGTTGAGAGGGGCTAAGAGGTGATCCTATGGACAGCAGCCATGCAGCCTCTACCAATTTGGTCTGGAGGTGATAGCCCCAGGAAACATCCTTATTGCTGAAATATGGTCTTATGCAGGAGACAGGCTATGAGGATCACATTGGGGGAGTAAAAGGAAAATTGCAAACTTTGAGGTTGGTTTACTAAAGGAAAATAGGTTGTTCGCTGTGCAAAGGACATTGCACTTTGCAAGGGAATTTGTCCCAGAGCTTACTGAATGTGGTAAAGTTTCATATTCAAAGAATATCCAAATACATGCAAGGAGAAGAAAACTGCATTTTTTCACTTTCCATGTTGATAACAAATTCCATGTTGATTGGATCATAGATGTTAGTAGAGCTTTATCTCATTCCCTAATATTTGGGGAAAATTCAAAGTGCAACTTTAAATGCCAAGTGAACAGCCTATTTCCCTTTAATAAATCAATTGCTTTAACTCAGCTTTATCTTAAAAGAAGCAGCTGTCTAGAGCAGCTAAATGTTTTAATTCCTCCAGTTGTCTAATATACAAAATCCCTGATATGTGAGGAGAGTAGTGTATTGACTTCTGTTTTCCTCATTTGGTGTGTTGATCTTTTAGTCTATTATAGTTGGGCAAGATGTGAAGAGTGATTTTTGCATCTATTACACAGAATAAAGTCTGAATCGCCAGTAAACACTAGACCCTAAACCCTTCAAGAAGAAAACAGCGCCTCTGAATGCAGACTGTTACTCACCCTTAATAGTTATAAACGTAAGTAGGCAACTTACATGTCCATAAGTAAAAACAAGCTCATCAGTAAAGTGGATGGTCAGTACGCCACTCTGCCATAGTAAGATACCCCTGTGATGTAGAAGGGGTAGGGCATGGATAGATGAGCTGACTGATACTACCACCGGTCAGTAAGGCCTGCCTGGAAAAAAGCTGTGGACCACAGTGCTGGTGTCTGATGTCACCCAAGTTTGACACGTTTCTGAGTATTCACAGGGTCCGGAGTAGACCTGCGCTCTCCTTTCTCAAGACCGAACCCTTACCTACAAATAGCTGTAATTAGGAAGCACTACATTCTAGCATGTTGCTACTGTTGGACTGGTGCTCACAGTCAATCTAAAAGCAATTCCATTTGCATTCAGCTGCAGATTAAGTTTACTAATGATTTTTATTCTGATATCTTTACTTTCAAAGAAGAAGTCTCATGTTCCCTGAAGAACTACATGCTGGCCTGCACATTCATGTTTAAATATCTTGTGCTTCTACAAAGAAACACTAATGTACTGTGCAGAAAATTTCTACTTTTATTCTTTCATTCCTGCCTTTCAGCCCCTTCCTGACAGAAGCTTGTTTTCTGGATGTTCCTTTTGTTGAGTTCAGTAAGTGCTCAGTTCCTTCCTCTGCCATGCACTGTGTGGAGACAGTGTCCTTTTCCCAACCACCACCATCTGCCATGCACTGTTAGGAATAGTCTTCTGCTCCCAGCTGCCAGTAGACATGAGTGCATTGACATCATTCAGGCCAGTCTGCATTTTGGATAAAGGGTCTGGTATGCGTCATTGGGGGATCCCAAAATATTTTTTTATTCCCAATACTAAATATCCCTATTTAAAAGCAGGTGGTTATTAGAATCATTTGTCATACTGCTTGGCCAAAAAAAATATGAAATGGGTGGAGGGAACCCAAGCTCTTAACTGTTAAGGAGGTGGAGGGAACCCAAGCTCTTAAGAAGTTGCAGTCTTGCAGGTGCAGACTTGGGGCTTTTGTTTCCCCACAGTCACTACTATATATATATATATATATATATATATATATATATATATATATATGGACATTCATAAAACAACTTTAAAAGCAATAATTTGGTATGTCTTGCCTGTTCAGCACTTCCAAAGCGACCATGATTGCTCTTAATTTCATATCTTATTTGTGTAACCCAAATAAAACTGTATATTTATGTTATATTGTCTCAGTTAATTTTCTTCTAAAATAAAGATCTATAGTTTTTTGCATCTTATATGTTATCCAGGATTTTTTAATAGTCTTTCATTAAAGTTTGTGAACCCATTGAGAAGACTTTCCCTCATTCTGAGCTCGTTTACACAAGCTGCTTTTCAGAGGATGTTTGGATGTTTGACAAACAGTCAGGAGGCATTGGAGTTGATTTACTAAAATCTGGTGCAGCTCTACATAGAAACCAATCAGCTTCCAGGTTTTTATGTCAAAGCTTAACTGAACAAGCTGAAGTTAGAAGCTGATTGGCTACCAAACAGCTGCACCACATTTTGCACCAGCTTAATCAACCATATTATGTAACCTTCTCATTGCCTATTTTAACCCCTAAGAATTCACACCACTGCGCCACATGTGCATGCAAAACATGCGATTTTGGCATGGACCCATTCAGTTGATATGGGAGACAGGTGATGGGGGAATCATGTTTTTTCCGTGCTGCAATGCAATGCATCGTGGATGTAACAGATATACCCTCCATCTGCTGCCTTTGCAACGTAAAGGGGAGCAGATGGGGGAAGTAAAAATTCAGCTCAACCACTTGTTTTTACCACCACCAACAGCAAGTGTAAATCTAGCCTTTCTGTTCCAGTGATTCTGAAATGAGAAATGAGAGTGTCATTGGAACAGGAAGCCTTAGACAGAAATAAAGCAGAATCAAACTTTCTAAGTCTTGGCCATTCCATTGGAGACAGAAATGAAGGGAAAATCTTCACAATATGGAAATAGACAGCATAGATAGCCAAATAGAAACTCTAACCTTTGCCTGCTAAATCCAAAGTGAAATAAAATGTTTTGGCTGGGGTCAGGCTTTAGGTGAGACACAGCAAGGAGGCTGCAGTAACTGGGAACTCCTCTTGTGCATCTTAAGCATGAGCTCATCAGGTTACTGCTAAAAGGACTGGAGGAAACTGGTCAATAACTACTGCTTGGATGGAAAAGTACTGAGCATGTAGACTGTGCTCTCTGAAGCCATCCCAAAGTTTTGTTTTTACATTTTAACCGGAGTGTGACTGGTATTTATGAAGTCAAGTAGGATTTGCCATTCCAAATATACAATTGTCAGTTGCCTCACTTGCCTCGCTGGATGTTTTGTAACAACTTCTTCTGTATCAAGAGTATTAGAACTATATTATATTTAAAATAGACTAAATGTAATGGACTTTAGCAATCTTACTGTGTCTTAGTGTGTGCGTGCTTATGTATCCTCATTGTTCTTGTCATTTATGTGGTGTATGCAGGGCATATGTCCATATGTTCATAATTGAGGGCCTTTGGAATTATTCTGCCAAATGAACATTGGCATTTAAGTCCAGCTACGTTTATTGACTGAACATTTTCCCCTCATTATCTTTAACTTGATTGGAGAGAATTGATGATGTTGTTTACTTGCAAACTTTGGAAACAATATGCAATATATTTGATATAAAAACATTCCATGCTGATAGTTGAAAATATTCTTATGCATTTAAATGGAAGTAATCAATAGAAACTCTAGCAATGCCATTACTACCCAACATATCACTTACACAGACTGGAATCAAGAACATTTTTATTGATATTTATGAATTTGACTGTAAGCTATTGGGAGAAAGAAATGAGCAGTAGGAAACTCCAATATAATCTTGAATACTGGTCTGGCTTTTTTTATTGGCCACCTATGAAAAATACATGCTGCAGTTTCACATTAAAATCAATACGGTCCTAGGATATGCATTTTTCATAGGCATTCGACTTGAAAGAGGGTCTTCAGTAGAACCATGCGGACATTTGTTGCATTTCGAGCAGTTTTCTACACATTTGGTAGCCTCAACAATGTTCAAAATAGCTCAGAAAAATTCACATTCATTCAAAAAAAAATATATATATACTTTTTTTTGCATGACTAACTCACTGACGCTTGACTATATTATTATTTAAATGAGAATTATAGTAGGCAGTACAAAATATTACAACTATGAGCACAGTGCAGTTACCCATAACAACGATTTAGGAAAAGTTTGAAACCATATTGGTTGCCTTTGCATATACTCATTGCACTTTGGCAGTTGGGTTAAATTTAGTTATTTTTGTAGTTACTTGAAATTTTATATATATATATATATATATATATATATATATATCCGAATAAGATGCAGCACCACATCAGCTTCTTTGCCGTTAAACTATGTATTTCACATTGGTTATAGATAATATAATGCTTTATACTTATAACAAGAAGAAACCTAGAACATGCCTCTTTCTGGTTACCATCTTGATAGGAAATCATTGTCCACTAAATGCTAAGGGAATGTCAAAGCAGAACTGTATTTACATGAAAAGGTTGCCTAACAGATATGTAAAATATGATATTGTATATGATACTGAGTAACAAAAAGAATTATCTTATTTTTTATACCTTGCTCCTACTATTTTTTTAATTTAATTTACTCTTACAAACTCTTCGTAATAGTCTGTCTGAATAAGTCCACTTATGGAGTCTATCCCTCATTTTCCTCAATCTGAGCTTCCACCTCTATTCATTAGTAACAGTCCTGTGGACTTGTATATGCTGACTCCTCGCCAAAGATCTAAAGGCATGGGACAGAGACTATCATATGAAAGCAGTTGGTTCTTGTATGTAGGTCTGTGATAAATGTCAGTTTCCAATCTTCCTGGGTCATAGCATACGACAGTGTCCAAAACACTATACTTCCTTCACTGTACCCAATGTTGAACTGTATGGCCGTTCTGATCATAAAATATCATTATGGTCCAATGTCACCGTGACACAGTGCAAATCTGTTGTCTATAAAGAACCACCAGCCCACACAATGCATGGAGTCAAGGCTGTACATAAAGACTCCTGCAAAGGATGGGGTGATGATGGATACCACAACTAGGCCATATCAATTTAAATGATATTTATCTTTAAAAATGAAACAATTGTTAGTCACACTGATCTCAAATAGATTCCTCAACAACCATGTTTCATAAAAAGATGTAGATAGAGAGATCTGCTGTATGAAAGACATAGCCGTTAGAAAGATTCAATATGTCCCAAGTTACTAATAGCAGCTGATAGTCCCCCAACTCAGTCTCATATTGTGTTATTATTACATTACAATGTTATTGTACATTTCTTTTAGACAATATTTTCATGAAAATTCAGTTCTGGTGTTTTTCCATTTCATGGGGCGCATTTGTGCATTTGGTGGAGAATTATTCCAATCGAAGTGATGACCAGAATGGTGCACGCTCTACCTTTTCCTGTTATAACAAATAATTTTGTTGTTTGAATTTACCAGTGAGTCAGAGGACAAGTGGAGATGTTAAAAACCATTGCTTGATTTATGATTGTAGCAGAACTGCAATAAATGTATTAACTTCAAAGAAGCTGGTGTGATGCCACATCTGATTTGAACATATGTAAAGGTTTTGTATGGTTTTGTTAGAGTGCACCCATTGCATGCATGCCCAAGACCACAAAACTTCATTTGATACATACGAGTTGCTTACCCTACAGACTGTACATACACACTGACACACACACACACATATATATAGTTCTTCTTTGTTTTCTAAACACATATATAATATATTCTCAGAGTGCAATGGGTTTTCTAAGGAATGAACACAGGAATAGATATCACCTTTCAGGCTTCCTCTGTCAAAAGGAGGGGGCTATGCAGGCAAAGGGGAGTTATGCATTGACCTGAGTACAAATTTCAGCTTGAGCTACTAAGTCTGAGAACAGGGGTTAAGAAAAAAAAAGAAATATATGGAACCAATTGTTCCATCTGCTGGTCATAAGTCAGAATACAATAAATTCATATGTCAAATTGTATAGAAACATTATTTAAAATACACATTAAATTAAATATATAATTTTTAAATTAAAAGATCAATTCACCCATATTATATTTTGTTATAGATGAAGCCTGTCCTGAACTTTCTGATGGCAAGATCTTCTTACAGAGTTCCTGATGCAGCTCTCATGTACATTGCCAGATCTTGATTGCGTAAGTATAAAAGGAGGGTGGTTGGCTAGGGGTGGGGCTATGGGGGGGGGATCTGCACACTGAAAGGTTTTTTTACTTTCATGCATAGAATGAACAGAATTAAGTTATAGAACAGTTCAGTACTAACACAACCCACCTGCACCCAAATCTAACCTCCTATTCTTGTCACAGTCCTCCATGAGCCGCATTGTTCCCCAGAATTTTCTGGTTTCAGGGAAAGGGGGTGAGGGATGAGTACAAGGACTCAATTTGCTTCTGCTGCTGTCTGTCAGAGAAGGAATAGGAATCAGTGGCGGACTGACAGCTCATGGGGCCCCCAGGCAATAAGGGATCATGGGGCCCCTGTGTCCTTGCCCACACTCAAAAAAAGCCTATAAAAGGTACCAGGGGCATTTCATGGGGCCCCCTACTGACCACGGGCCCTCGAGCAGTGCCCGAGTTCTCAAATGGTCAGTCCGCCCCTGATAGAAATGATTTGTACTTTAGTGGACACACAAAACCCAGGCTGGAAGTGAGAGTGCATGGGTGTCTCCTGGCTATGCAAAGGAGACAACCACAAACAGGGAAGCAGGGAAGCAGCTCAGTGTCTCACTGGGGTACCAGGATGGAAGATTGTTTAAGGAAATTCATAAAATTTAAAATTTAAAAAATGTTTAGTCTACCTTTAATTATTGGTAAGCTGCAATATATAAAATGTTATTTTAGATTAAAAGTAGAACTATAGGCAATTCTTTTTTCATTTTGGATAGAGGAAGGAAGATTTATAACCCCTGTAAGATTTATTTTTGTCATCTGTGTCCCCAGAGGAGATTTACCTTCACTTCCTGTCCAATACCCAAAACCGGAAGTAAAATGAATGTCCTGAAAATTAAGGATATTTCTTGGGGACCCCCTAGTCACCAGAACTAGTGTCCCCATTGGAAGATTTCTCCTCTATTACTAATCTGGGGACAATCCAAAATTTGGGATTTTCTTTTACTTTCACATTTCAATGATAATGATAAACAAGACAAGTAGAAAGGATGAATCTTCCTAACGGGGACACAGACAGCAATAAAAACTGAGAGGTGTTTTAATCCATCTCCACTCTATCCAAAATTAAAAAAAGTTTTGCCTTTAATTATACTTTAACACTGATTTAAGTCAATTGTGGGAAGACCACAGATAAAACTGGTGACCTCCTCAGGCCTTTTTTTGGACACAGGTTCCTCTTAAAGTAAATATTACTTTATTAAGCATTTCTTTCTATGAACACATTCCCCAGCAAGGACAGCATACAATCTTTGTGCATAAATAAAAGAAAACTATTTAAAAATGTTTTCTTTCACAGAAACATGACTAATCAAAGGCTATAAAAAAAGAATACTCAAAACTCCCACTAAGCTAAATGACTCAAAAAGGTCACAAGGTCATTTCTAGAGGCTTCAAAGACTATAGGGTCTGCTATTACTTTTACCTAATTCACTAAAGCATTCAACTCATTATAGATGTGGTACAGCAATGTACATATGTTAACACTTTTATTAATCGTTCAAAAAAAGATTGTCTCACTAACATAGCCTATAGGTATGTCTGGTTGGTTTTGATGAGTGACTCATTGTTCCTTGTATTTACCTTTATCAAAGGATGTGTCTGTTGACACATTGTGACTATCAATCATCCATTTTTAGAACACTGGGGATTTTTCATGCTAATCTCAGCACACCCTTCAACAGCCCAAGTACTGAACATAACAAAAAAGAATGTCTTTAGCAATTCCGATGCCTGTATTAGTAAGGATCTTTTTTAATGACAATGTAAAACTTCAAAAAGAGAGACGCTTTTTAAACTAAGTCAGAGGAATACTTCTGTTACTAACTGACATTTGCCAGATACTGCACATCAAAGTGTACATTTTTTTTTTACAATAAATGAATAAAATGTTTTGTTATATAAGATGACTGGGTAGCTTTGCATGTGAACTATGGAAAGCTGAGGTCTAGGTGTTGAAAACAAAGCGGTTTATATTGTAGTGTATAAAGCACTTGAAGCCCCATATTGTATTTACATACAATGCACATATGTGCATTGTATGTAAATATAATATGGGGCTTCAAGTGCTTTTTACACTGTTAATAACAATTGTTGCATTCAGCCAGTATTTTTTAAAGAAAAAAAAATAATGGCTTGGGGTCAGTTTTATTTTTTTGCATGTGTAAACACTTAGGGCTCATGTACACTGCAGCTGATAAACTCACGTTAAGGAGCTGTTCAGCATTTGTTTCAGCAGCCCCTGAACTCACCCTAATGTTTTCCTATATGTCCATGTACACATCTTCGTTTACAGTCATTTACAGGCATTTAAGTTTACAGTAAATTTTTTTAATGCAAAAAATTTGTGTTCAGCAGTCGATTTTATCAGCGTTTCAAAGCAAAATGCTTGTAAACGCGGCTAAATGTGGCAAATCGCATTTATAAGCGTTTGCGTTTGAAATTTGTTTTTAACTTTTAGTTCCCAATGGTGTCCAGAGCCTTTTTTCATCATGAAAAATGCATGCAAAGCGTTTTCAAGGTACTTAGATGGACAAAACACTGAACACTGAAAGGATGTTTCTAGCAACCTTGTCACACATTATAAAGACAAATTCACACCTCAGACCTCTCCCACCCTTGGAAACAAAAGATATCTTAATGACCATTCACACCTCAAATTCCTCATGAAGACCTCCCTGCCAGGTACCCTTAATGACTCACTCCACTAGACACCTTCCCACCCTTGGAAACAAAAGAAATGTTAATGAGCAACTCACACTTAAGCTAATCTCAAGACATACTATTTCTCTGGAACAGTCTGAAATAGTTAATAATTTACCACTTTTCAGTGCATTCTGGGCATTTGGGAGGTTCTCCTGTGCTTATCTTTAAAAAACGCCTCTAAACACAAACACACATAAATGTGCATAAATGCATTATGCAAACGCAGCTAAATAGACGTTTTGTAACCTACATTTTCCAGCAGTCAGTTTCCATCATTCAGAAGTGTACAGTGTACGTGGGGCCTTATACTTTAAGATACTACTGTGTCCTGTAGTAAGGTAGCAGCCAAGGACATGGCTTCTGACACCCCTGTAAGACAGCAAAGACTGGTGTCTCAACCTACCAGACAGGCCAGAAAAGACTGGTGTTTCAACCTACCAGACAGATTGGCCAGAGTAAAGGGATTGAAGGGGATAAAGAAACCTGTTCAGACAAAAATTGAAGTTTAACTGAAAAATATCCATACAGCTTTTACATCACTTACCTGTAATTAACTACAGTTGCAAGAAAAAGTATGTGAACCCCTTGGGATTACATGGAGTTTTGCATGAATTGGGCATAAAAGGTTCACATACTTTTTCCTCCCTGCACTGTGAATGTTTACATGTTATGTGCAATTAAACCATGGCAACATCTAATGTTTGTGTAGTATTATATTCAACAGACTGTGTTCTTCTATTGTGACTTAGATGACGTTCAGAGCACATTTTATGCCCAATTCATGCAAAACTCCACGTAATCCCAAGGGGTTCACATACTTTTTCTTGCAACTGTATGTCTCATATTGTGCAGATATCTGGAACCTAGAGAAATCTTCATTGCAGGGATGCCTGTCCTTTTCCTGTCTCTGAACCTTTACTGCTGCAATGGTTAAAATTGAATTTTTGTCAGAAAATAAAGCCCTGCTATCTCACTTCAGGCTGGCTCCTTTTGCAGATATAGCTACTGTAGGTAAAACATTAAAAATAAGTGCCTATACTGTTTAAATTTTCGACACAGTGCCAACTATATAGAGAGCAACTGAGCATGTGCATAGCAGAGTGAGGCATTGTATTACTGGATTTTAGAGACCAATCTGATGACATGCTAAAGATAACCTTCTGCTCAGGGGTTCTGGACTTCAGCAACATGGCAGCCTCCAGCAAGAAGAAACAGGAGCAATGTTTAAGGCAATTTGCAGCAGACACTTATTTTGATAGCATAATTATTAATGTGGAAAGTATGTTCCTTGCTAGAGAACATTATTTTATATCAAGTTGTTATGTGTAAAGTTTTGCTTTAACAGCTTTGGGTGTTCAGGAAGAAGAGCAATACGGAAGGTATGGAGCACAAACATAATGGTTTGTTTAACCTCCCTGGCGGTGTTCCCGAGTGTAGCTCGGGGTAAAGTTTCAGTACCACAAGCAGTAACCCCGAGCTACACTCAGCCTTACCATGCAGCACTGCTCCAGGATCCATCGATCACTTACCTTGTCCTGCGCTCCCGCGATGTCCCTCCTGCAGTGTCCCCGGCAATGTAATCCGGCAGATGCCGGCATCTGTTATCTGGGTTCCATCCCCTGCGAGTGTCGGGACGTACGGGGGACGGAACGGCGGGAAATTTGATAATGACAAAAAGTGACATTCACTAAAATCACATAGTAAAACATTACTGTATCAAACCATTTCACATACATTTTGTCCCGAGTGCTTTGTCCTGTGCCCTGCCTGCATTTTTACTATTCTTTCTGCCTGGAAATTGAGAAACGTCCATGGCATCCAAAAAGTGTCCCTTTAGGTCAAAAGCAGTTTTAGACCAGCTAGAGAACAGCGATAGTAAATCAGAACCACTTGCAGAATTGAGTGATAATGATTCGTGGGGAAATTCGTCATCAGACACTGAAATCGATTTTGCGACTTTGCTCAGTGATGTGCGAACTTGCTGCTAGATTTCAAATTTCAGTGTTTTTGGTTTGATTATATTATTGAATTACATTTTTTATTATTATTATTATTAAATTTTTTATGATTATTTATTAAATTATAATTTATGATTTTGTGTTTCAAGTTTTATCCTACCCGGGATGTTTACTAGACTCTTGTTCGGACATATTTCAGTGAGTTATTCCTAAAAATGACAGGCCTACAATAAAAAAAAAACATTTCCATGCAAAAACATTTACCGCTTTCAGCACAGAAATATGGACATATTCATACTGTTAAGGAGGTAAAGCATTAACTATATCTTGCACATATCATTTTTGTGATCTAAAGTTCAACAAGAAAACCATTTGTACCGCTCTAGGTAGGCCTATGTAGTTCAATCCTCTGCAGATACCAAGTGCTAGGGTTAGCTTGTTTCTTCCAATTTAGCGTGCATCACATATTAGAAAACCATCTTAATACTGCAAAGCATAATACCTTCTCTTTTTGTCACAGTATACAAGACAGCACAAAATACAAAAAAAATCATATGCCCTGTATGCCGAGAAAATAATAAAATACGTTATCCTGCAATCCTGCTGTGATATTATAATTTAAGCTGCATATTATACATCATTATTGTGCACATATTAGCTTCAGGAGATCTCATATGGCCTCTCCATGGGCAGCAAAGACTGTCACAGGCTTTTGGTGTGTAAATGATAATGTCATCATCTTAGGGCCCTGATGACAGCATTATGATCATCAGAGAGATTAGTCCATTCAAGTTTCAACCTTAAATCATGGACTGATTTGTGATCTGCCTTCAAAAATGATTTTCATATTTTTTCTAAATTTCCAGTAATCACCTTATGTATGATAAAATGACTTTTATATCTGACTGATACCAATATTTGCAATAGATTTTTTTTAATTCAAACAATGCAGAGGTACTATATGTCTACCA
Organism: Staurois parvus; assembly: GCF_062004578.1. Classification (NCBI taxonomy): domain Eukaryota; kingdom Metazoa; phylum Chordata; class Amphibia; order Anura; family Ranidae; genus Staurois; species Staurois parvus. Next base: position 13,156,775 of record NW_028318083.1, on the reverse strand, counting down.
AATGTATGAATCTTTTAAATGTAACTTTAAATGCATATAGATCAGCGGTTCTCAACCTGGGGGTCGTGACCCCTTTGGGGGTCAAACGACACTTTCCCAGGGGTCGCCTAAGACCATCGGAAAACACATATTTCCGATGGCCTTAGGAACCAAGACACCGCTCCTCTATCCGACTCCAGGTGTGGGCGGGATGACATGCCGTCCCTGTCATCTGGACACACCCCCGGGATCAATCCTCGTCGGTGATTGGCCGCCGGAACTGTAGCTCAGGAGATGCACACAGGCGGCCAATCACCGGCGAGGAGGTGGAGCTTGGAAAGGAGGAGCCGAGCGGAACCGCGAAGATCGAGCGAGTGAAGAGGAGGAGAGCGGCCGGAGAAGGAAGACATCTGACCGGTAAGTGTCTGTACCATGGGAGAGGGAGGGAGCAAGTGAGCCCAGGCTGGAGCAGGGGTCAGCAAGGTAAGTATCATTGGTGTCAGTTGGAGGAATAGTGCCCAATCATTGGTGTCACTAATACCAATGATGGGGCACTATTCCTCCTCCCACTGACACCAACGATGGGGCACTATTCCTCCCCCCACTGACACCAACGATGGGGCACTATTCCTCCCACTGACACCAACGATGGGGCACTATTCCTCCCACTGACACCAACGATGGGGCACTATTCCTCCCACTGACACCAACGATGGGGCACTATTCCTCCCACTGACACCAACGATGGGGCACTATTCCTCCCACTGACACCAACGATGGGGCACTATTCCTCCCACTGACACCAACGATGGGGCACTATTCCTCCCACTGACACCAACGATGGGACACTATTCCTCCCACTGACACCAACGATGGGGCACTATACTTCCTACTGACACCAATGATGGGGCACTATTGCTCCCCCTGATACCAACGATGGGGCACTATTGCTCCCCCTGATACCAACGATGGGGCACTATTCCTCCCACTGACACCAATGATGGGGGCACTATTCCTCCCACTGACACCAATGATGGGGGCACTATTCCTCCCACTGACACCAATGATGGGGCACTATTCCCCCCACTGACACCAACGATAGGGCACTATTCCTCCCACAGGAGCCGAGCTGAACCGCGAAGATCGAGTGAGTGAAGAGGAGGAGAGCGGCCGGAGAAGGAAGACATCTGACCGGTAAGTGTCTGTACCATGGGAGAGGGAGGGAGCGAGTGAGCCCAGGCTTGGAGCAGGGGTCAGCAAGGTAAGTATCATTGGTGTCAGTTGGAGGAATAGTGCCCAATCATTGGTGTCACTAATACCAATGATGGGGCACTATTCCTCCTCCCACTGACACCAACGATGGGGCACTATTCCTCCCCCCACTGACACCAACGATGGGGCACTATTCCTCCCACTGACACCAACGATGGGGCACTATTCCTCCCACTGACACCAACGATGGGGCACTATTCCTCCCACTGACACCAACGATGGGGCACTATTCCTCCCACTGACACCAACGATGGGGCACTATTCCCCCCACTGACACCAACGATGGGGCACTATTCCTCCCACTGACACCAACGATGGGACACTATTCCTCCCACTGACACCAACGATGGGGCACTATTCCTCCCACTGACACCAACGATGGGGCACTATACTTCCCACTGACACCAACGATGGGGCACTATACTTCCCACTGACACCAACGATGGGGCACTATTGCTCCCCCTGATACCAACGATGGGGCATTATTCCTCCCACTGACACCAATGATGGGGGCACTATTCCTCCCACTGACAGCAATGATGGGGCACTATTCCCCCCACTGACACCAATGATGGGGCACTATTCCCCCCACTGACACCAATGATGGGGCACTATTCCCCCCACTGACACCAATGATGGGGCACTATTCCCCCCACTGACACCAATGATGGGGCACTATTCCCCCCACTGACACCAATGATGGGGCACTATTCCCCCTACTGACACCTATGATGGGGCACTATTCCCCCCACTGACACCAATGATGGGGCACTATTCCTCCCACTGACACCTATGATGGGGCACTATTCCTCCCACTGACACCAATGATGGGGCACTATTCCGCCCCCTGACACCGATGGGGCACTATTCCGCCCCCTGACACCAATGATGGGGCACTATTCCTACCACTGACACCAATGATGGGGCACTATTCCTACCACTGATACCAATGATGGGGCACTATTCCTCCCATTGACATCAGTGATGGGACACTATTCCTCCCACTGACACCAATGACGTGGCACTACTCCTCCCACTGCAAAATTACAGTTATGAAGTAGCAACGAAAATAATTTTATGGTTGGGGGTCACCACAACATGAGGAACTGTATTAAGGGGTCGCGGCATTAGAAAGGTTGAGAACCACTGATATAGATGCATATGATAATAGTCTGACAACTTGATCCAGTGCTGGATTTTATGGTGAGTTGGGAACACAGCAATGATGTATGTAGGTAGATCATTTTAAGTAGTATATATAGTCCAGCATAGAAAGTATAAAAACTTATATTGACACATTGCAAAAGTAGAAAGTTTGTGTGCACTGAAATGACGGATGGCTATGTTATAGCGTTCTTAAGAGTCCAATGGCTATCAGTCCTATGTGTTTGAAACAATACATTATTAGAAATATTGTAAATCTATGAAATATCAAAAATCCCTGGAATTATGTCACATATTATGTCACTTACACTCAATATTTCCAATTTGCTGATGGCAATGATATGCCCATAGAGCTTTACAAAGGTAAAACCTCATGCTTGAAGTAGTAATTTGTTTTGACTCTCTCTAAGTCATTACCTTTTTTAAAGGCCATGCACAGTCATGCAAGTAATTTATCATTGCTTAAGGATAGTGTCTTTGTCTTTCCTTACATAATGCTGTTTTAGTGTTCCTATTGATCTTCTTAGGAACGCAATGTGAATCTTTTTAGACTCAGTCATATAACTAATATATATATTGATGTTGCTGTATAGTCTAGTACAGGGGCTTCCAGCAAAAATAACTGTAAAAATAAAGCATGAAATGTATTTTTCCTCTCCTTTTAATGGTATCTGTAAAATGCTGAAAGTTGAAATTGCTTCTGTAATGGGAGTTGCGATGTTGATTAGCAGTGACAAAGGAACTAGGCTTAAATAATAAGTAGACTCGACAAACCATTTAGCCAATTACAAAAAACACAATATTCTTGAGGGTAAACATTGATTGTATACAAGACCCAGGTTGTTGCACAACATAGATTAATTTGTAAGTTGTGAGTGAAATTGTTCACAAAAGTTTTAATTTCATAGCTAGAAACTCAGTTGGGCAATTTGGAAGTTGGTGGATGAATTGTTGATTATTATTCAATATGCTTTTAAATACATTAATATAGATTTTAAGGTTTATATACATTTTAAAGGGGCATGGAAAAACCTTCTGCACACATTTTGCAATACTATTCATGAAAAAAGCAATTAATTATTATATGGAAGATATACTACTCACAGAAAGCCAGGTAAGTCTTTAATTTAAGTTACAACTAATTACAATGTAGTGAAATTGTTACATTGCTTGTATCAGATCACTGAACGATGCGGTATAGGGATCACTAAAGCAGGAACTGCTGTTAGTGGCTCCTTGACTCAGCTTGAAACCTTGACTGTTAGGCAGTATGTCCCAGCAGGGATGGGCACAGGAGAGTTCATTGAAAGGAAGTTCATTGATGTGCACAGGAGAATTAATTGAAAGAAAAAGCTGTGATCTTAAATTGAAAGTCCCCATTCACACCTAGAGATCTGAAATTGAGGCAAGATGTGTGAAAAAAATTACACAATGCTTGTTGCCAAAAAGGTACATGAGTTTCTTTTACATGACAAACGCCAGCAGGTCTCTCGATTTTGAAATTGTGCGACTTCACTGTAAGTTGCACAATTTCAAAATCTACTTTGATGTGACCGGGGTGTAAGGAGTGTTTGGACAAAAGTTACAATCCCTCAGTGCATAGCTAATTCCTAACACTGCACTGAATGTTCTAATGCAGAACTATTCCATTTACACTGACAGCCAATATGTCAAAACAGCAACTGATGGGAAATCCAAAATATCTCACCAATACTATCTTCCAGCAATGACACATGTTCCGGGGACAACTGTTTAAGAGGGACATTTCCCTCATTGTGTAGAGATTTCCTCACTTGCTTTATTAAATTTTCATCAGCAAGACACAGACAGAAAATATACTGACATGAGTTATAATCATTTTCTACACTATCCAAAACTAGAAAATATATATATACACTTTTATTGGGTGGGGAGTTCTGGCCAGGTGTGTACTTTTTCAGGATGAAATGAAGGTTTCTATAGGCTTAGATGATGGAATGTAGCTTTCTGTTTGTGCAGTAAAGTGATATGGTTCTAATCTGAACCTAAAATACTCTTTCAGACTTCATAAGGGCTTACCATTGACATGAATGGTGTCTGTGGTGTGCATTTACGGTTAAAACTATATTGAAATTTGAAGAATTTAGGAGAAATGCTGTGAAGAACCAGTTAGAAGAAATCAGATTTTAAGTAACTATAAACTTTGACAAAAAAGTTGGTAGAGGGGAGAGAGGGCAATAAAGGATAGGCGCACTAAAAGTGCACTTAGTCTTTAATGTACATGATCTCTTTAATAAAGGTCATAGTATCTATAACTGAAATCCTTTATTTTTCTATAGATAAGTAAAATGATCACATATAGAAAATGATCATTAAACAGATAGAGGAAGCTACACTCTTTAAGGATCGATTTGCTTGGGCTGTTGCAATTAATCCTTAGCAAATCTAGTAGCATGATTTAGCAACTAAAATCTCCCTTGTAGCTCTAGTCTAGTGGTAGTCAACTTACTTGATACAGGGGACCTTAAATGCGGCCCCTGAGATTACCAATGGGTCACACATAATATTCAGGGTATATAATGTTACATTAAATAAACAAATAATGAACATACTGTAATAGATGATCAGGAACTACTGGTTTGCTACAGAAGATGGTCAAAGGTTGCAGACATGATGCGGATGTGGTTGGATACTGTGGAGATTCTGTCTGAGACTGTCAGAGACTGGGGACATGTTACAATAGACTGCTAATGATCACTGTAATTACAGTCATCCTACAAGTCAGCACCCTCTACAGCTATCTTAAAAAATACTAGCAACCACATTTGATATTCTTCTCAGCAACATCAATTACAAACCCCAGAGAAAAAATACACACAAAAATAATGGATAGCGCAGAAAAAGGAAGAAAGTGTGAAAAAAAACAGGGAGCTCCAGACAATTATTTTTGTTGGTGCTGTTCTGGGAGTAAAGGTGGTGCAACTAATACAGAGCACACATTGCACCACCTGCCAAGCAATTGTGGATGTGGCAAAAAGTGGGTGTTTCTTTTTGATGTATTGTTTGTAGTGTGTCACTTTTTACACTTTGTTTAGACAAAATAGTGGTTAGAGGTACAATATGCCTCATTGAGGCCAGGGACGATAACCCCCAGCAAGTGTCAGGGCCAGGAAAATTATTCTCCAGCAATAATTTCTAGCATGTGTCAGGGCAAGTAATATCTCCCAGTACATTAAATAACATCCAGCCTTGAATAGTAAACAACCACCAGCACTGCACAATAATTTACCCCTCAGTCCTGCACTGTAATAACCCACAGAATTGGTGTTCAGTAGTATTACTTAACTTTGCATAACAAAAAAACTAATTAGAGCTGCTATACTTTGACACATATACACCTGAAGTGAACTGTTGTAAGGAGAACTTCTTGACTAGTAAAGAAGGCAGCCCTGCGCACTGCATACACTATACCCCAATATAATACAGCTGCACCTACACACCAAAAACACACACAGGCACTGTATCTGAATATAATACACCTGGTCCTATACACTGCAGAAATTGCACCCCATATAATACAAGTAAATAAATATAATGGCGCCTATGGCGGGGCTTGATTGATGTGACGTCATTACTTTTCCCAGTGATCTACTGCGCATGTGCCGAGTAGCTGGGTTCGTTTCATTGTGATTCCTATATGCTGTTAACGCTGGTGTCGGCTGGGACACCCTTTGAGATAAATGCAATGAGTGCATAATAAATGAAGCTGTTTTTTAATAATACTGCACCATGAAGTTTTTGTTATTTCTTCCGAGTGTCTGGTATTACCCCTTTTGGATACTATTAAAGTGATCTCTTGGAGAAGTGGATTTCCTCAGTGGTATTTAATTATAGAGCATTGCTTCATTGAAATTGGTCTGCTTGGAGCTAGGTTCTGCAGAATATTACTCCCTGAAGACACATCCATGAGTGGTTCATTACTCTGTTAATACCATCGCCCCCAGAACAATATATGCTTCAGTTTTTTATAGCTCTGGTGAGTTTATTTAGTGCTTTTGGTGGTGGATTGTCACATTTTTTGTGCACTTTTCTTCGGATTTGTACAACAGATCTTAAATTTGGACTGTTTTTGGACACTTTTTTATATTAAAAAAATTTTCTCATTATGTATTTATAATTATTACTCACATTGATAATTTTTTTATATTTTCTTTGTTCACAGGTATAATTGTAATATTTATTTACTAGCGCAAATTATTTTTGTGTTGTTACCCCATATAATACACCTGCCCCTATACACCACAGACACTGCACCCCAAGATAATACACCTGCACCTATACACCACAAACATTGAACCCACAGACTGAACACTGAACCTTACCTTTATAGTACAACTCATCAATACACAACAGGGTACACAGCTTGATAGGGTGAGCACTCTGTGTGAGATAAGGTATTGCATGCCATGGCCATCAGAGCGTTGGTAGGGATGGCAATGTCAAGAGTGTAGCAGTAAGTGAAGGGAGTGCTAGCAGAGTTTTGGGGGTTGCAATAGCACACCCAGACACACCTTTTGAGCCACCCATGGAAAGCAATAAACAAATTAATTTAGGTAATAGAAACCAGTTTAATTAGTATTTTTATTTACCATCCCTGAGTAAGCACCTAGGAAAGTAAAACAATGACTATTGGCTGCTGGGGCCCCAAGACTATGTATCAAAGTGCTCTAGTCTAGTGAGGTGACTACCAGCAAACAGTTAAATCTCTTAGCAGCAGAGATCCCTTTGCTCTGTTTACGACAATTCCCTCCCTAAGTTTTAGTTTTAATTTTTTACTGAAAATATTAAGACGCAGAAAGGGACAATCATGAGGTATGAATGCTCTTTAATGGGTGTGTCCTAATGCCTTGTATTTGGTGCAATCCCACAATACACTTGTATGTAGGTAGGTGTGCTCTTTCTCGGGATCAGTAATCTCACAGCTAATGTTTTTCATGCGCTGTTCATCAAAGAGCCGAATAGAAACGAGATAAACTCAGCACATACTGTAGATGCCCTTTATATACATAGGACCTAACCCAAATGTACATATATTTATGTTCCTATTTATAAATTATAAATTGTTTTTTTATTTGTTAAACAGGAAATGTCAGTTTTGCCTATTCATAGTTGTTCTGGACATTTTTTTCTCTTTTTATACTATATTTGTACTAAAGTTAAATAATCCAAATAAATTTATTTAGCAGAGAATTTCCAATTTATATATAATAACTTTAAACCATTTGTACTAACGTTTTGGTTAATAATGTATGCCCTAAGCTTTGCATGATCCACTCTTTCAATGGAAGGAACCTAGAGATGGAAATTTCATGTAAGGCCATATCATTTTTCTTCTTTGCCTTGTGATTTTTTTTTGCTAATCTGTCTGCTTTTAACATTTTTGCACTTCACTTGCACGAACAACTTTATACTTTTACAAACTGCAGGACAATTTAGCATTAAAATAGGGTTGAGTGCGAATAAAAAGCTGTTATTTTACCAATCTTTATAACTAGCCCCCTGGCAACTTTGTTCACTTTTCTATTCTGTATTCATATTATAGAGAATCGCTAACATCTAAGAATGACAAGCAACAGCCTAAGACCCTCCTGCAAGTGGAAAAATCACATATAGTTAGTACATGAGTGTACAATACAATAACTCCTTGTACCAGCAAGGAATATGCTAGGCATTACTCTAAAGGAATGTATAAAATGATTATGTTGAAACAAACTCCAGGCTGCATTTGACACTGAAAAATGAATCTGACACAAAGGTATGTGGTGTACACACCCCCTTTTATTTTTGCACTGACCTCTCCTATATGCGATAAGGGCCACAGAAACAGGGGGAGCATCTAAGGACATGATCCTTTTCAGAATTCTGTCAAACAGGCATTTAAATTATTATATTTTCCAACATAGCTGACTAATGAAGTCAGTCTGCCTGAGTGCACTTGAGGATATCTCCCTGTGTGGAAATATACATGTTCCACTGCTGCCTCTCACTTTCTGTATCCTAAGCTGAACTTCTGTTCCGTCAGACCTGTCTTGCAGCTATACTGTAAACTGCCATACTGTACAATTTGTCAGATGGTTCAGACCTATTTAGAGGGAAAGAAAATAAACTGTTGCAGACGTCACAAGGGCATAAGCACTGTATTATCCATTTAAACTTCACGCTTCCGGTGGCAATGTAATCTCTTACATTTTAGTGAAAGGTTAATCAAACTGTTTAGACAGCCCTATGAGCTTTGCTTCAATCACTTTTGTCCTGCTGATTAATATGTCTGATTTCTGTCAAGAATCCAATTAATCAACTGCCATGTACTAATGTTATATGCATAAAGATTGCAATAGTTAAATGAACGTTTTTCAGTTTTTAGCACAGGAATAATGCATGTTGTATATAGAAACAGCAGCTGCTTAAATACACTACTGCAGAGTTAAAGTCTAAATGTATTCTGCTGTCATCTCCTCTAAATGTTTAAAAGCTAAACATGAATATATCAGCTTACTGTATGTGTGCCAGTAGTTCCCATGTAATATAAACAGTTCCATGGTTAGCAGACACTGCTCTGGTTTGGATTATAGGCCATGTCCATATTGGCTCAGACCCTGCCTTATATGTATCCTTCCAGCTCAGTGGGAAAGTTCCGTGCTTTGTTTTCATTAGACAGGTATGGATAGTTTTCTTTTTCTCAAGCATATAAGCTCTTTGAATTCTAAAAATATTTGCAGATTCACCATTTTAGGTTTCAAGTGGTTAAAATGTCAAAGAAGTAGGGGAACGGCTGTGTTTGTTTAGGAAGGAAAGAAGTTTGGCATTCCCTATAACACAGGAACATATCAATTCGAATATAATTTTGTGGCAATATAATGAACATGGAACTTTATTTAAATATCATTACCCAGGGTGAATGTGAAAGAGTTTTAGAACATTAGGGCCAAGAATAAATATACATTTTAGAAGGTTAAATTGTTTTTGCCACAAGAAAATAAAAAAAAGCAGGAAAAGGACTGAGCTTTGTTATTGGAATTTCTCTTGATGTACCTAAACTTAAATATGGTGTATCTTGTTGAAGGTGCTAATACATTAAATAACTAGAGTACATCTAAAATTCCTGATCTGTCTATAATTGTCCAGTGTTTGGACTCATGCCAGCTCTGTAGCCAGCTGATGACTTATAAATCAGTGGGCAGCATGACAAACCTTGTTGCTCATAAATTGTATCTGCTACTACCGTATAGGTGATGCTTAAAAGAGAAGTATGGGATTTAATTTTTCCCAAATCATGCTTACCTAGATGGATGCAGCACCAGTCTGGTGAGCTCTCACAGCTGCTCTGAGCAGAGAGCGATGACTGTCAGTCACTGCTCTCTGCTCTGCCCCCCATGCTCACTGGAGAACTGGATTGGGGGGGGCAGCTGTTTCAGGCTCTCAGCAAATTGCTGACAGGCTGAGTCAGGTGCAGATCCAGACTCTTGGGTGGATCCCAGCTATAAAGTTGGGATCTTTCCTCAAACTAGACTGGTTGAGTGATGTCAGTTGGCAGTGGGCTTCAGCCCGCTGTCAACTGAAAATGGGTCACAGGAGTGCAGAACGAACTGCACTCCTGTGATTCACAGGAGAAGTACAGCCACAAGAACTCTGTCTGTACTTCACCTTTAGTGACTACTTTTGCTGTCCCCTTTATGGATGTCTAAATCTGGAAACATCTAGATTTGGTGACAGTCATACCATATTTTACATTGGCCAAAGCTAAAAAAGGTCAAGTCCATAATCAAGCTAGGCTACTACTTGGGGATGCATTGTACTTGGTGCACAGTGTTTTTGCATGCTTTTATCAAAGGATGTAGTGAAGTGCTGTGAAAGAAGGCAGATCTTGAATGGACTGCCAGCAACAATTGCCTGGTGTCCTCTATTCACTTCAAATTAAAACTTATAATCTTAAAAACGAAAAAAAAAAAAAAAATTCATGATTCTATTCATTCATGTACAGACCTGGGTAAACTTGGCACATAAAAAAGGCACTGCAATTTGAAGAACTCAAGCATAGTTTGTTAAACTCAACCACTAAAGTCTCATATAAGCTTTAACATGATAATATCACTTGGAAAGCCTTTTTTATTTTACTCATTATATTCTATGAAAATAACAGCTGGTGATATAAAGATCCTTGTTTGGTCATTTTGTGCTATAGAGTGACAATGCTCTGGCCCTGTTTCCCACACTGTCCTGTCTGTAAATCACCCTGTTACGTGATCTCCCAAAGAAAAGTAGAAAAGTACAGGACTCAATATTACTTCCAACCTAAGAAAAAAATAGCACTGGTAGGTATCATCCCTTTACCATAGCCAAGGACCAGAAAACCCCAAGAGGGAGGTTATGAGGCTTTAACTATACCATTTCAGCGCAATATGAATATTTGACAACATAAAGTTCTAGCTACTATGTACAAAATATAAAACCTGGTATAAAACATGACCCCGTGCGCAGGACTTAGAAATGTAATCTAGGCATATCAGCTCTATCAGTCTATGCATTTCGCTGAACTTCAGCTCCATAAGACATTCAGCATACAGTTGTGACCAAAATTATTCAACCCCCAATGCTGTAAAGGGGTTTAGGGACTATAGTGTACATTTGGAATTGTATTCAGAATCAAATCCTACAAGGACGTTGTAACTACCCAAATGCAACTAAAATGACATCAATTGTTTATGTAATACAGTAGTAAATGGTTCTTATGTGGTTTCTTCATTGCCACAATTATTCAACCCCTTAAAGACTACCACTCTGAAGAACAGAGGTTCATACAGGTGCTTTCCATCAGGTATTGAAAACACCTGTGGATGTCACCGAGCAGCAATCAAGCATAATAAGCACCAATTAGGCAGCTTTAAAATGACTGTGATACTCAGCTCCTTCTAGACATTTACTGGTGTGGTTACAAACATGGTGAAGGCAAGAGAATGGTCCAGGAAGACAAGAGAAGAGGTGATTTCTCTTCACAGGAAGGGCAATGGCTATAAGAAGATTGCAAAGATGTTAAACATACCAAGAGACACCTTAGGAAGCATCATTCGCAAATTCAAGGCAAAGGGCACTGTTGAAACGCTACCTGGTCGTGGCAGAAAGAAGATGCTGACTTCGACTGCTGTGCGCTACCTGAAGCGTAGAGTGGAGAGAAGTCCCCGTGTGACTGCTGAGGAACTGAGAAAAGATTTGTCAGATGTGGGTACAGAAGTTTCAGCCCAGACAATAAGACGCACACTGCGTAATGAAGGCCTCCGTGCCAGAACTCCCAGGCGTACCCCCTTGCTGTCTCCAAAGAATAAGAAGAGTCGACTGCAGTATGCCAAAAGCCATGTGGACAAACCACAAAAGTTGTGGGATAGTGTTCTGTGGACTGATGAAACAAAATTAGAACTGTTTGGGCCCATGGATCAACGCTATGTTTGGAGGAGGAAGAACAAGGCCTATGATGAAAAGAACACCTTGCCTACTGTGAAGCATGGTGGAGGGTCAATCATGCTTTGGGGCTGTTTTGCTTCTGCAGGTACAGGGAAGCTTCAGCGTGTGCAAGGTACCATGAATTCTCTTCAGTACCAGGAGATATTGGATGGAAACGTGATGCAGTCCGTCACACACCTGAGGCTTGGGAGACGTTGGACCTTTCAACAGGACAATGATCCCAAGCATACCTCCAAGTCCACTAGAGCATGGTTGCAGAGGAAAGGCTGGAACATTTTGGAGTGGCCATCGCAGTCACCAGACTTAAATCCGATTGAGAACCTCTGGTGGGACTTAAAGAAAGCAGTTGCAGTGCGCAAGCCTAAGAATGTGACTGAACTGGAGGCCTTTGCCCATGAAGAATGGGCGAAGATACCCGTAGATCGCTGCAAGACACTTGTGTCAAGCTATGCTTCACGTTTAAAAGCTGTTATAACTGTAAAAGGATGCTGTACTAAGTACTAAGATTGAATGTCACTTGGGGGTTGAATAAAACTGATAATGCTGTGAGCACAGAAAAGACATTTGTGGTTATTTCATTATAACTGTTATGTTATATTTGTCTGACCTACAAGTGCCTCTTTAATGTAAATGTAAGCAAGATGACTGAATGATCAAAAGCAATGTCAAACTGGCCAAAACACTCAATTTCAGTGGGGGTTGAATAATTTTGGTCACAACTGTAGCTGTTCTTGTGTCAACAGAATAAAAGAATTATGATCCATCTGTAATGAGTGGTATAACAGGCCAAATGACATACAGAAGTGGGAGTAGAGGTTTTGTTCTCTCTGGATCCCTCTAACTGGCCTGTGGGAGAGTGTGTAGGATTGGAAGGAAGTAACCAATGGGAATCTGCAGGACATGCATCTTATTTTTATTCCTCTAAGTGGTAGCACATCCCGCTATAATTCACTATCAAGTGATCACAGGAATTCTTGTGGGAATTCACTGGGATGCAAACCTCACACCCAGATGTCATTCCTAGTAGCATGCTCCCCAAAATAAAGAACGCCAACACTCATACAAATAGCACCATAGTAGTAAACTGTGAAAATCTTTGGTCAAATGTGGCAACAGACAATGGCAATTGTACAATTTGTGAGAAATAAACAAAGGCAACCAATGAGCTATGTTGACAGTATGAGGCTAACAGATGGATAATTATTCAAAAATGTGGGCCATAAACAGGTAATTATGGGTAATGATTGAAAAATGGCGGTTATATACAGTACAAGCAACATACTTGCAATACACAGGCAACAATATTTATTAGCTAGATCCTCTAAGTTATTTCTTAAGAGTTTTCAGCTATGGAAATTTCTCCAGTTAGTTAAGGACACAGGCAGCAAAAAAAATAAATAATAATAATAATAGAGAAAAAAAGAAAAAAAAAAAAAAAATATATATATATATATATATATATATAATATATATAATATATATATACAGTATATTATACATATCTTGTCTTCTGCATTTATACTTCTTTTGGAATACAGGCTTTTTTGGTAGTCATTTGTTTTAATAACTAGTTATAAAGACTAACTGCTGGATGCTTAACGGACATCAAGCTGCCAGGGCAATCAAATTTACAAGATATTTTCCAACAATGTGGTGCACAGCTTTACAGTGTTCAACCACACACACAGAAAGTAAATATTTGCATGCTGTGCAAGTTATGTAACATATTTCCCCTAGAGTTAGAGGTTTTCAAATGGAAATTTAGAATGGATATAGTAGAATGATTATTGGTAGTTATGCTTAACTATCACATATAAAAGTCAAAAAGTAACATAAAACGTAAAAAGACTCCAGTATGAAAAAGCAAGCACCAAACAGCATGAATCTCCATATAACTCAAATAATAAAGTCACTTATAAAAATAAGCTGTACAATGAGTTGTTATTTGAGGTTTGCTAAAGTGATGTAAAATGCTATGTACAGTATGAAGTGTCTTTTTCCTCCTATCTCTCTAGTTACATTTATAAATGTCCAACTGCAACCTGGCAGACAATATATATATATATGTGTGTGTGTGTATATATATATATATATATATATATATATAAGTTTAGCTTGTATAGCTTGGAGACCAGTGCCTTTCTATGGAAACAAGCTTCTCCCCACAATGAAACATTTGGTTCCAAGTGCCATGTCCACATGCTGTCTCCTGAGGGAGTCCTTAGCTTCATGTAAGTTCCAACCAAATTGGCTTGGAGCTCCTTAGGGGTTGTTTCCTGCTTTGTCCCCCACAGGCAGACGTAGCAGCATGAGGCCAAAAAGAAGATTTGTGAAGGGCGGTGGCAAGCAAACAAATGACCTGTTGATTTACTTTGTACATGCAGGTTCACTTTAAATCAGACCTTTATCCATAACAGTTTCATAACAATTATTGTTCTTTAACAAAATAACTTACAATCCACATAGTATTTATAATAATTATTCTATCACAATTAGTTTGTGCTGTAAATTGCCTCCAGCAGTGTTCCTATTTATTCTTGATGGAGGCTGCCATTTTGTTAAAGCCGAGAGCAGTCACTTCCTTACTGGAAGCTCTCCCCTTCTCCTTGGTCTCAAAAACTATATGTCATTGTCTTCAATTAAAATATGTACATTTCCAGACTTGATTGTATGTCTTGACAAAGTTGGAAAGGAAGCCTGACAGAAGCTTTATAAAGCTAACGGAGAAAGGAAAGAATTTCAGGGAGGTAAGAAAATACACTATTCTTGTAAGTTTAATTCTTTTGTGTCTCACAGGCAGCAGAGTTTGTCCTGCCACCTCTCCTGTTTTTATTTTCACCCTCCCTAATCTTTGTTCCCTCCGTCTGTGTCATTTGTGATGCTTTCTTCCCCAACAGTAAATCTTACAGGGTAACTCCACTTTCGTGGGAAAAAAATAGCAAACAAAAAAAAATATAGTGTATATAGTTGTGATACAAATCTTTCACGCTTACCCCTAATGCAGGTGGTCAGACATTATAGCTGGCTTCTCTGTTCTTCACCTATAACAGCCCTCTTTTCTATAAGGCAAGCAGACCTACCAGTACTCAGTTGCCCCCAGGACTTATACATGATTATCTAGTGCCTGGCTACCACGTCAGGGCAGGCGCAAACTGAGCATAGCAAACAGGTACCTGTGGTAGGCAGACAGGCAGGGTGGTTCAATGACAATGTAGGCAAGGTTCAGAATAGTCTGGGCCAAATCTGTAGTCAAAAGGTAGACAAAGTTCAGAGAGTAGTCAATATCCCATCCAAGGTCGTCAATGAGGGAATTCAAACTAGCATAGCAGGGCAGATAAACAGGGAGCTTGCAGCATGTGTTACAAACACGATATCACAAGCATGAGACTGCAGGCTTGGCTGGCTTAAATCAGGTTTGGTCTCCAGCCAGAGACTGGCCACATCAATCACCTTGCAGGTTGACAGACAGACACGGAGACTGTATCACAACCAAAACCAGGATGCTGGAATGAGACCAGCAGCTGTGATTAAAAATTACCTTTTTGTTTCAATCTGCAGCGCTGTCATTTTCTGTACAATGCAGTTCAATATGGCTACCTTGAGGTCTTCCGTACACATATTGTGTACAGAATGCCTCCAAAAATTTAATTTCCTGCTTATTTGATTGGCTCACTGATTTTCCTAGAAGTCTGCACTAAAATACAAGTCAGATTTTTGGCTTCCCCTGCAACAAAATGTAATGTTTGGTAAGATGCTCCCAAAGGGAAATCAAGTCCAAAGGAATGCAGACTCTGCAATTTTCCTCACTTGAGCCCTGCAGGTGGGCAGCTGATTGATAATCATAAAACCACTCCCATACAGATTCTCTCTGTACATAGACAAGAGTGGACTTAGTCTTTAGAACCTTCAGCAGATCAGCCTCTAGTGGCTCTTTTAGGTACCATGTCGAGAATAGAGAGCAACTGAGCATGTGCAGAGCAGAATGAGACAGTGTATTACTGGATTTTAAATAGTATGAGCACTTATTTTTAATGTTTTACATAGCTATACCTGCAAAAGGGGCCTGCATGAAGTGATATAGCAGAACCTAATTATCTGACTAAAGTTCAACTTTAAGAACAATATAGTGACAGTTTTTTTTTATTAGGCTTTTTTGAATTACAGGCAAGAAATAATAACTATGTTTTCTCTATAAGGGGATTTTCAGTAACTGAATTAATATTACTGTATGTAAAGCAAAACATTAATTGAAGGGCTCACAATAAGGAGGCAGCTCTAACTTTATAAACTTTTGGCAAACAAAAAAAAACGGTTTAAAATGTTTTCTTTGAACTTTATCCACTTGTTGTTCATGTATCAACACATAATTCAACATAGTAAGAATACAAAAATATCTTTTCTATAAAGCAAGGTGAGTTTTTACATTTTGAAGCTGCCTCATTCTTCTACCCAGCATCCAAAAAAGTGGAAAAAAATGGAGCTGATTCCTTATTGGTATGAACGCTTCAATTTCCAATACTAGGATACAGTTGCAAGAAAAAGTATGTGAACCCCTTTGGATTACGTGGAGTTTTGCATGAATTGGGCATAAAATGTGCTCTGAACGTAATCTACGTCACAACAATAGAAGAACACAGTCTGCTGAACATAATACTACACAAACATTAGATGTTGCCATGGTTTAATTGCACATAACATGTAAACATTCACAGTGCAGGGAGGAAAAAGTATGTGAGGCCCTAGCTTAATGACTTCTCCCAGAGCTAATTGGAGCCAGGAGTGAGCCAACCTTGACTCCAATCAGTGTGATGATATTGGATGTGTTGCTGACAGCTGTCCTGCCCTTAAGGAACACACACCTGTTTTGGGTTTACTGGTTTCAAGAAGCACTGTCTGATGTGAACCATGCCTCGCAGAAAAGAGCTCTCAGAAGACCTACGATCAAGAATTGTTGACTTGCATGAAGCTGGAAAGGGTTACAAAAGTATCTCCAAAAGCCCTGATGTTCATGTGTCCACGGTAAGACTGACTGTCTACAAATGGAGAAATTTTAGCACTGTTGCTTCTCTCCCTAGGCGTGGTCATCCTGTAAAAATGACTGCAAGAGCACAGCACAGAATGCTGCATGAGGTAAAGGAGAATCCCAGAGTGTTAGCTAAAGACCTACAGAAATCTCTGGCACATGCTAACATTTTTGTTGACACATCTACAATAGGAAAACATTAAACAAGAATGGAGTACATGGGAGGACACCACGGAGGAAGCCATTGCTGTCCAAAAAGAATATTGCAGCACATTTGAAGTTTGCAAAAGAGCACCTGGATGTTCCACAGCACTACTGGCAAAATATACTGTGGACAGATGAAACCAAGATTGAGTTGTTTGGGAAGAACACACAACACTATGTGTGGAGAAAAAAAGGCACAGCACACCAACTGAAGCTCCGCAGAGGATGGGTGATGCAACAGGACAATGACCCAAAGCATACAAGTAATTCAACAAAACAATGGCTGCAACAGCACAGAATACGCCTTCTGGAGTGGCCCAGTCAGAGTCCTGACCTCAACCCAATTGAAATGCTGTGGCATGACCTTAAGAGAGCGATTCACACCAGACATCCCAAGAATATTGCTACACTGAAACAGTTTTGTGAAGAGGAGTGGTCCAAAATTACTCCAGATCGTTGTGCAGGTCTGATCTGCAACTACAGGAAACGTTTGGTTGAGGTTATTGCTGCCAAAGGAGGGTCAACCAGTTATTAAGTCCAAAGGTTCACATACTTTTTCCTCCCTGCACTGTGAATGTTTACATGTTATGTGCAATTAAACCATGGCAACATCTAATGTTTGTGTAGTATTATGTTCAGCTGACTGTGTTATTCTATTGTGACTTAGATGACGTTCAGAGCACATTTTATGCCCAATTCATGCAAAACTCCATGTAATCCCAAGGGGTTCACATACTTTTTCTTGCAACTGTATATAGATCACATGAATAATTGGCATGTAAAAATATTGAAAACTTTGTAACTCACTGCTCAGTTAAACCTAAAGGGGTTTGTGTCTTATCCATGCCCAATCCTGCAAAATCTTAAAGAAGATTGCAAGATTTAGATTTTCCTGCTATCACCCACCTTAAGTAAACTGTGATTTTCAGCTCTAAATGTATTAGTGTTGTGGTGGGTGGGGAAGCAAAGCCACACCTTGAAGCAATTCAAGTCATTCAAGCTCAAGGAAATACAGTATTCTCCTTCTTTTAGGCTTGTGATGCCCCTCAAACCACTAAGAAATCAAGAATGTTATTGGGAGTGACTCTTTACGCATTTTGAAGTAATATAAGGAGCATCAGAAGAGACTCATACATCATAAGCATTCCAACAGGAAAGCTGGCCCTTCTGATGCCAATAATTCTTGCAGTATGGAGTTAAAAAGTAGCAGATTTTTTCTAGAAAAATTATGTCCATTGTTATTCTAATTCATCCTCAAAATGTTTAGTTGATTGCAAAATGCACTGACCAGAAATGCAATTATGCAGTATAAGTCATTTACATAACCATTCTTTGATAACCTTACTTTTTGTGGAATGTGACATTATGGGTTATTCCAACCCAATAATTTACATACTTTCAGTCAATTTGTCAGCACTCTTAATATTTTGATATCTCTCCAGAACCTGTTTCCTCCTAATTTAATAAATTACCGTATTCTTAGAGAAGGAAATAAACATTTAAATCCTTGACAAAGACGGTAGTGATCCTCCACTAATATATATAGCACTAACAGACAAGTAGGTCAGAGATCAATAGGTTCATTTGTATCTAATTCCAAAAATAAAAATCTAATTTAGTTGACTAGAATAGATGTGTTTTTTAGGCTTAATCCCCTTATTATCATCTGGTGATCCAGTTAGTAACTGCTAGTAACACAGTAAGGTTCACTCCCTGTACTGTAACTATGGAGAAGCAGCATTGTCACTCCAAGGAGCTTGAAAAAGCTCAGTATAGCATTTTTTTTGTGCACAAAGGAGCGTAAGCAAGCACTGTGTATTCTTGAGTAAGAAAATTACATAAAAATCTGCGTTCCCAGTCAATGTTTTGCATCAGTGCATGCAAATACATGCAAATATGCACAAATGCATGCATATGAACATAATGAATGAGATCGTGAATGTTCAAACCCTGAGGGCTAATGGTGAAAAAGTCAAAGTTAAAGCTTAACCCTGGGCTAGGCTAAAAAACAAACAAACTCTATAGCAGGAAGTCCCTAAACATTCATTCATTCAGGACATTCATGGCAGAACCCCTAGGTATTTTTTTAATGAAAGCTACAGTTTTACAGATGTTTAAAACCCCCCCCGTGTAGAAGCCATGGCGCCTGAGGAAGGGAGGGACGGCTATAGAGAGGGTCAACCATGGTATGTCCAGCTGGGAAAAATGTCCTTCTTTCATCTTTTCTCTGTGCACCTCTTCCATGCTGTCAGCGTTTGCACATAGATCTGCCAAAGCTACACTGCCTAAAGCATCATTGTTGTGAAGTAGTGAGCAGACATGACCAGGGCTTTTGTTCAGCTGGAACTAAATGGATCTCTGTTCCACCACCTCGAGCACTGGCCCTTTGCATCGCTGTTCACTACTGTCACTCATAAACACGGAAGCCATGCTTCTGTGTTCAATAAGTGACATGGATCTTCTTTTGAGTGACACACTCAACACCCTCTCTGCTCTCCCTGCCCTGCGTATACGACAGAGGAGGGGGCGGGGGGGGTATGCACACAGCTCTAGCCTTGCGCCTGCAGCACCTCCAAAAGCCCACCCGGGCAGCATGACCTTCCACTGTAAGTTGTACATTCTTTTCTGGGGGGGAGAGGAGTGCTGTGTACTGGACAGGGAGGAGGAGAAATGTCTGCACTGGAAGAGGAGGAGAGAGGCACTCTGTACTGGGCAGGGAGGAGAGAAAACATCTGTGCTGGAAGAGAGGGACCAGAAATTTGGGCAGAGAGCTCTTTACTGGGGTTGTTGTAAACTGGCCTGTAAGATATACACACCTACACTCTGTACATAGCGCAATCCCCAACCCTGCGCTCTCAATGTAACATACTCCTAAACCCTGAACTCTGCACATAGCACAGTCCTCAACCCTGCACGCTGAATGTAATGTACCCCTGAACCCTGTACACTGAATGTAACACATTCCTGAACCCTGCAATTTGTACATAGCACAGTCTTCAACCCTGCACTCTTTACACAACGCAATCCTCAACCCTGCACTCTCAATGTAACGCACTCCTAAACCCTGTACTCTGTACATAGCGCAATCCTCAACCCTGCACACTGAATGTAATGTACCCCTGAACCCTGTGCACTGAATGTAACACATTCCTGAACCCTGCAATTTGTACATAGCACAGTCTTCAACCCTGCACTCTTTACATAACGCAATCCTCAACCCTGCACGCTGAATGTAATGCACCCCTGAACCCTTCACTTTGCACACAGCGCAATTCTCAACCCTGCACTCTCAATGTAACGCACTCCTAAACCCTGTACTCTGTACATAGCGCAATCCTCAACCCTGCACACTGAATGTAATGTACCCCTGAACCCTGTACACTGAATGTAACACATTCCTGAACCCTGCAGTTTGTACATAGCACAGTCTTCAACCCTGCACTCTGTACATAACGCAATCCTCAACCCTGCACGCTGAATGTAATGCACCCCTGAACCCTTCACTTTGCACACAGCGCAATTCTCAACCCTGCACTCTGAACGTAGCACACTCCTAAACCCTGCACTCTGTACATAGCGCAATTCTCAACCCTGCACTCTGAATGTAATGCACTCCTGAACTCTGCACTTTGCACATAGCAAAATCCTCAGCTTGCACTCTGAATGTAATGCACTCCTGAGCTCTGCACTCTGCACGTAGTGCAATCTTCAAACTTGCACTCTGAATGTAATGCACTCCTGAGCTCTGCACTCTGCACGTAGTGCAATCTTCAAACTTGCACTCTGAATGTAATGTACTCCTGAACCCTGTACTCTGTACGTAATGCAATCCTCAACCCTGCACTCTGTACGTAGCGCACTCATGAACCATGCACCCTGTACATAGCACAATCCTGAACTCTGTGCTCTGTACATATTGAAATTTTGAACCCAGCACTCTGTACACTGTGCACTCCTCAACTCTGCACTCTGTACACAGGGTGCTCCTGAATGCTGCGCTGTATGAATAATGCACTTCTCAACCCTCTGTGTAGCACACTCCTCAACTCTGAAATCTGTACGTAGGGCACTCATGAACCCCACACTCTGTACACTGTGCATTCCTCAACCCTGGAATCTGTACACAGCACATTCCTGAACTCTGAACTCTGAAGTGCACTCCTCAACCTTGCACATAGCACACTCCTCAACTCTGCACTCTGTATGTAACGCACTTCTGCACTCTGTACATAAAACACCCCTGAAATCTGCACTTTGCATGTAATACACTGATAAACCCTGTGCTCTGTATGTAGCACACTCCTGAACTCTGCATTCTGTATGTAGTGCAGTGGGGGTTGTTGCTGACGATGTTGATAGCGAATGGTGCGATGGGGGTGTAATAGAGTTCCTACATCTATTCTCTGAGAAAAAAAGCCCTGGACACAACTAATACCAATGTAAAAGACGGTTTTTACCCCACGTAACACCAATCTTTTTACCCCACTTAACACCTTTCAAGCCTGAACACCCATGTAAAGTAGATAACTATTTTAAATGCTAATTAAGGTGGCCAATTTGTCTGAATGCTAATGAACACTGGACAATTCCTCTAAACACCTATGTTAAAGGGAGCTGTCAGCTTAATGCAAATGTTAAAAAAAAACAGGGAATTTAAATTAAAATAATCTAAATCCACTGAAAGGCAATATAAAAGGGGTATTTTATTACAGCTACAGTTACAGTATAGTCTGCTGACAAGAAGTTTGTCAAAGAAGCAGATTCCACAGAAATAGGTCACTGGGGGTATTGGGGGGCCATCAAATTGTTGCTACAGGACCTATAGTCTATAGCTATGCCTGTGGCAGGCGCAGCACCCTTTGGTGCCTTGTGCGCTGTGGCATTAGAAAAATTATGCAATTGCTGATTCTTTTGTTTGATTAGACTGACTTTACTCTGTAATTCCTCCAATGCCGCTCTATGGATGCAGTAGGTTTAAAGAGCACACCGAATACTTTAGTTAACTTCTTTAATAACTTCAATCTTCTTCAAATAACATTGCTTACAATGGCTTGTTTCGTTTATCTTACAGTAGCTTATTTCTTTCATATTACAGTGGTTTAATTCAATAGCTTATCCCGATAGATTTGTTCTGTATATTTCGATAGATTCGATTACTTATCTCGTTAGATTATTTCGGTAAATTCGATAGGTTCGGTGGAACTACAAGTAAACACACACAACAGTTTTTACATACAGATCTACCTGCATTGCTAAACAACAGAGGAACACATTAAATACCTATTTGGCCTTCTCTGCCTCCATAAAGCTTCTCTGACTGGAACTTGTCTGTTTCCTCCTCTGTCTGGTGAGCATGTGGCTCTAGAAAGATCTAGCAGGGAGTTTTACACAGGCATAAATGTGAAACTGGCTGGGATTGGTTAAGGCTCTGTACAGTGTGAGGCTGTCTGTGATTGGCTCAGCTCTATACTGACTCTTAAAGGCATATTTTCCTTTTCTGCTTCTGCTAACACAATGAATATATAAATGTCATATAACAATCAAAGACATAAATTACAGCAATGATTCTGCTTTTGGCTTTAACATATGCACATATACACTGTGCTGAGGTTATTGGCAGGTTTGGTATACACATATATGTGAACCATATTAGCAATCTAGGACTGGTCTTAGCTGGCCAGCTACAATGCCCCTGATTGATATGTTAAACGTATGTGAAATTTTAGTAACTGAGTTTACATATACTTTAATCTGACTTTCCTAATCTGCATTCTTGTTCTGGACCAGTGACCTAGAACAGAGAGAGACAACTTTCTGAAATATTAAGTCACCAAAGTTACCAGGTTACCAAATTGGCAACCTCTACATTTCTCTTAAATGGTAAGGAAACTTTCCTGCAAAGTTTCCCTAACCTTTGTACTAACCATTTCTAAAGCAGCTGTAGGAAATCCGTCCCCCAATCACTATACTCACCTAGATCTCACTCCAAGGCCCACAGTATTTTTACATATCTCTTCTGTCTTTTTGATCTGTTGTCTGTAGATGTGACAGATAGGAGCCAATCTGCCCATAGACCCTATAGTGGACATCAAATCAAAAGTTTAATGGAGTAATGTAAACAATGCCATGAGAGCAAGATCTAGATATGTAGAGCAATTTACGGGGAGGGAGACTACACCTGTTTAACCACCTCCCGTTGTATATAAACGGCCGGGCGGTGGCAGTGCAGGGTCGGGTGGCCGTTTACAAACGGCCTCCCCGCCCCCCTGCTTGTGCGCACTTCCAGGGAGCACGCAGCACCGCAATCCGGTGCCCGCTGTGTCCTCCGGACACAGTGAAGCACTGATCGGCAGATGGGACCTCTGTACGAGGTCCCGATCATGTGATCACTGATTGGCCAATCAGTGATCCCATGCAAAGTAGTAAGCAAGATGTCACTTGTGACGTCATTGCTTACTACGTGTGAAATCTGTGAATGATCACAGAAGTCACGTGGTAGAAGGCTATTCACAACAGCCTTGTACCATGTGACAAGCTGTGACCAATCACAGCTCAATCAGTAGTTCTCAATGGCTGCAAGAATGCAGACAGAGAGAAGGAGAAATGATTGCTTTTACATCCTATATGGGTGTAAAAGCAATCAGTGTAAAAAAAAAAATGTTCATCACACCCCACAAGTAGTACAGTGTCATGGTGACACTGTACTGCTAGGGCGGGTGTCGGCAACCCGCGGCTCCAGAGCCGCATGCGGCTCTTTTTCACCTTTGCTGCGGCTCCGGAGCACACTGCCCACCAGGTGACAGGCAATAGGGTTGCCGTAGCTCAGTGGTCGGCAAGCCGCGGCTATTTACACTCTTTAATGCGGCTCTTCTGTGTGCCGGGTGCCCGCTCCCCTCCCTCCTCTCGGGCGGCTGCCCCAAAAGTCAGGACTCTGCAGCTAGCCCAGCAATGGGCAAACTACGGCCCGGCGGACCTTTTAATCCGGCCCGCGGAGCGTGGCAAACATTGGCTGTCAGGATGTAGGCTGGGCAGCGTGACAAACTCCTCTCCTCTCACAGTCCGCCCTGAAGACCGGAACGGTGCGGGAACACGGCGAGAGGAACGTGCGGAGCAAAGGTAAGTGAATTGACACAATATGGGGAATGAATTACTATAGGGGGGATGAATTACTATAGGGGGATGAATTACTATATGGGGGATGAATTACTATGGGGGATGAATTACTATATGGGGGATGAATTACTATGGGGGATGAATTACTATGGGGGATGAATTACTATATGGGGGATGAATTACTATGGGGGATGAATTACTATATGGGGGATGAATTACTATATGGGGGATGAATTACTATGGGGGATGAATTACTATATGGGGGATGAATTACTATATGGGGGATGAATTACTATAGGGGGGATGAATTACTATGGGGGATGAATTACTATGGGGGATGAATTACTATATGGGGGATTAATTACTATGGGGGATGAATTACTATATGGGGGATGAATTACTATATGGGGGATGAATTACTATATGGGGGATGAATTACTCTATGGGGGATGAATTACTATGGGGGATGAATTACTATATGGGGGATTAATTACTATGGGGGATGAATTACTATATGGGGGATGAATTACTATGGGGGATGAATTACTATATGGGGGATGAATTACTGTGGGGATGAATTACTATATGGGGGATGAATTACTATGGGGGATGAATTACTATGGGGGATGAATTACTATATGGGGGATGAATTACTATGGGGGATGAATTACTATGGGGGATGAATTACTATATGGGGGATGAATTACTATATGGGGGATGTATTTTCAGTTTTAAAAATGTGGCTCTCAAAATAAATTTCAATCGTGGTTTTGGCGAGATTTGGCTCAGTTGAAAAAAAAGGTTGCCTACCACTGACCTAAGGCTATGATTGTGATTATGACGATACACTGTGGCCCTGATTAACCCTTTGCTTCCTGGGCCCTTAAACCCCCTTCATGACCAGAGCACTTTTTGCAATATATGCAGTGTCGGATTTGTTTTAAATGTTGCAATGGTTTTGCGGCTCCCAGTCTTTTTTTCCCTCTCGGAAACGGGTCCAAGTGGCTCTTTATGTCTTAAAGGTTGCAGACCCCTGTGCTAGGGTGACAATATGTTAGAAAAAAAAAAAAACTAAATTAAAAATATAAAAAAAATAAAATAAAAATGTAAAAAAAAGTTTAAAAATTATTATTTTTGGTTATAAACTAATTTGGCTTATTTTTTATTTTTTTTACTAAAAAGATAACGGAATACATTTTGTCCAGGATTTATGATGAAATATTATTTATTTGCAAAGTTTTATAAGAAAAACACTTTTTTTCATAATTTTTGGACTTTTTCATTTACATAGCAAAAAAATAAAAATCCCAGCGGTGAATAAATACCACCAACATAAAACTCTATCTGTCTCAAAAAAATGGTAAAAAATTCATATGGGTACAGTATTGCATGACCGCGCAATTGTTATTCAAAGTGTAATAGCGCTGAAAGCTGAAAATTGCCCTGGACAGGAAGGGGGTAAAAGTGTCCGGACAGGAAGTAGTTAAGGGGCAGGGGGAATAAATGTTAAAGAATCTTTGTGTAACGTTTTCTTACCCACTAATACAGGTTCTTGCTGAATATATTTTGCCTGATAAGTATTAATAAAGGATGGTTCGCTGTTGTCATGTGTTTGCAACTCATCCCTAAAATTGAGAAATTTGAAAATTGGGAATTTTTGGTTAACCTCTTTGCAAGTTCAATGCCAAAAAAATCTGTTTGTCGAGTTAATACTATTCTTGTCACATCAGATGTAAAATGTAAATATGCTAAGTGTACTGCCTAAAAAATATAATTCAACAGTCATGAAAAATATAAAGCATTAAAACTAATTTTCTGACAAATCTTAAACTAACAGCACAGAACTTATGATACTTGTTAATACACTGTATATGTTTTTAGCATCATTTTAATACTGTAGAATTTCAGGCAGCTAAAGTTCAGCAAACATTGAGAAAATTAGGAGAAAGATCTATGTACTAGTACATCAAATAACTTATATTCTGCTTTTTCAATAATCAAAATCTAAATTAATTTATCATACATGTTGAAATGACTCATATTTCAGTACAAAATAGAAATGCATCTGAGTTTTTAAATATGCACTTAATGCCTGTGATTTTATTCTAAATGAAGGATTAAGTTATTTAAACACGTGTTCTCAGTTCATACAAGGCCATTCATACTATACAGCTCAAACATATGTCCTATGCAGGCTTACTGGAGATATTCATAGGCTTCAGATAGTTACTGCCCTATCTGGTCACTTTGTTCTGGTCAAATGATTTACCCATTGTCCACAGGCACCAACAGATAGTACCTGATACCACTGGCTTACTGGTCTTTGGGGAACTATCCATCTCCCAATTTTGATATTTTCATCAATCACTAATGTTTTTTCCTGATACGTAGAGATGAAGTTTGGGTTTGCTGCCATCATGTGTTTCCAGTGCATCCCTTGAAATTGCAAAGTTTATAAATTGGAAACTTTTGACCAAACCCTTTGCACTGTCAAAAATATAATGCCTATGGTCGTCTGAGTTAAAAGATCCAATAATTTAAAAAAATGGATAACCTAGCTCCCTTAGTATAAAATGATGGGCTGACAGCAATGTGGTGAAGCTGTTAGGGATAGGGGACAATTTTGTGTGCAGCACTACACCTTAGGAACTTCTGGATAGATGGGTCTTTTTGACACCTCCAAGAGGTGACTCACCCTTTCTGAACCCAAACTCATCGACAAAACTATAGTGCAAAGTGAGCATTATTCACAATAAAACAACAATGCAAGAAAGGGGATTTAAAATAGCAATACAACAGTGAATGTTACAGTAATTTCAAAACACAATTACAAATAAAAGGATTCCATATACTGTACAGTATATGACCTTATAATGAACGGATCCTAACTAGTACATTGGCCACAGGGGTCTCAATTACAGTCTGCCAAAATTTGGGTCTCGAGTCTTATACTGGAGCAATCTCTCTCTATAGAATGTTTTGTAATCCTACACTGGGGAAGAAGATGCTAAAAAAGAAGGGATACTGGGCTGTCCCTGGTGTGACTGAATGCAGCGTCCGACCTCCGCCCTTCTTACCAACTCATGACCAAAGGACCAGCCAATCTCGCACTGTGCTGTCACTTGCATAACAATGCCATTCTCAGCTGCGCCCTGCACAAAGATTTTCCAGCTCGCGAGACCACAATCTATGTGCCAGCAGCCTGAGAGCGATTGTCACTGGGTTAGGTTAATAACACAATTAACCCTTCACACTGCCACCACTGCCTTTTTACAGAGAAGGAGGAAACGCACAAATCCTAGCAATAACACTATGATATTAGCATAAGCGTCTGTAACACACTGTCACCACAGACAGATGTATTCAGAGGATTATCACATACAGTAGAACTCTTCAGAGACAGGGATTCTTTACTTTGCATTAAAAGCTTTAGAGACAGTTTAAACACTTTTCAAAATAGGATTTATTACTAAAAAGGTCAAAATGGTGCAATTAAAATATTTACAGAAAACGATGTTACAAAGACATAAAGAGAACAATAAAGCAACAGAGAAATAAAAGAAAGGAGTTAAGAAGGCAGAATACTTGCAATGTCCTTGGTTTAAGCAGAGTCAAATTGTCTGAGCAAAAGGTTTGCCTTGCTCTCAAGTCCATTAGATGTTTCTTGACTGATATTACATGAGAGCTTTCTTCTCCAGGCATGTCAGTCTTTTTCTATGATATTAAAGAGGTGTCACCTGAGAACAAATGACCAATCGTCCAGTTTGAGGATGGGTACTAGGCGGTAACCAAGGTTATGAACAAGTGCCAACTGCAGTTTCATACTAATATTAATAACTTCCAGTATGTACAGGTGGTATTCTAGAAACTGGCAGATTATTATTCATAATTATGGGGGGCGTGGTCTGCCGCGATCCGGAATGGCCGCTTAAGCCAGGAGCTCCCGCCGGCCGAAGACTTCTCTCTCTTCTGCACTGAGGATCGGGTGAGGCAGGGGCGCATAATCATGGGGAAAACGGACCGGAACACACCCGGTTCCCGTTCTCGTTCCCCAGGGGTCCCTAATCAGCCGCAATCGCGGCATATACAGGAGCTGTTCCGCTCCCAGCAGAGGGACAGGGCCCAAGCAGCTTCCCCCTCTCCCCCCCCTCCTTCCTCCTCCACGGCAGCCTGTGCTCCAAGCAGTGACACTGAGCATGTCACAGACACAGTCCCGCAGCATGACCTCTCCTCTGACTCCCAGGCATTATCCCTCAGAGATCTTCAGGCGGTGGCTGCAGACATTAAAGTCACACTCACCACCGCCCTCAGTGACCTGCGAGAGGATTTACTTTCCTTGGGCACAAGGCTGGAGGGAGTGGAACTTGCTAGCCGCAATAATGCAGACGCCATAGCAGAAATACAGCAGACAACAGTCTCACACGCATCACATATCCGTGAATTCTACAGACAAATAGAGGATTTGGATAACCGTGGACGCAGACGACTCCGTGGTTTGCCAGAATCTGTGGAACCGAACGACATCTCTACAACGGTTGTGGCGATCTTTAATGACCTACTAGGTCGCCCGCCGGCCACGCCTATAGAGTTGGAACGAGCACACAGAGCACTTCGTCCCAGGGGTAGAGATTCTGATCCCCCAAGAGATGTAATATGTTGCCTAGTCAGCTTCCCTCTAAAAGAGGACATCCTCAGGCGCGCCAGGGACAGAAGGCGCCTCTTATATCAGGGGTCAGAAATACATTTATTCCAGGATCTCTCCAATCTTACTCTGCAACAAAGACGGGAACTTCGCCCCCTATTGGATGCACTCCGCTCACATAACATATCATATAGGTGGCGTTTCCCATTTTGTCTTTCCGCACAGGCGCAGGGGCGCACAGCCTACCTGCGAGTTCCGGAGGATCTGCCTAATTTCTGCACTTCCCTAGATATCCCACTAATCGACCTCCCCGATTGGTACAGCAATATGCGTCTCCCAGGTGTTCCGGAATCCGGACCGACGCCATGTGATATGGAATGGCAGGGCCCTGGCTCTCGCCGACGCAGATTGGTCCCCGCAACCCCGCCGAGACTTCCAGCCAGTGGCTCTACCAGCATCACCAGCCCGACGGCCTCTCCTGCACATCGAAGGCCTCGTCATGAAGCTTAGAGACCCTTCTCTAAGCTCTGTCCTGATTTTATTAATCTACTGTACATTACCACTGGTTTCACTGCTCAGGATCCGTTCAGCCACTCTTCAGACTCTGTCTGCAAAATCCTATGTTCCATTTCGCCTTACCTATGGAGCTTTCTGATCTATCATCCTGGGGTCTTCCCTCCATCTGATCTGGACTGGACTCAATGGAACTCTTGCACACAGGCGGCCCTATGCACCTGGGGCCACTGAGCTCTCATCCCTACGATTCTTGACCCTTACAGATTGTTTGGCACGGAACGTTCCAATAAGCTCCTCCCTTCTACCCGCCCATTTTTTGCACCACCACTGTCGCTCTGTAACGGGACTTTCGGGTCTACAACCAATGTATTGCCCAACTTCCTCCATGACACCTCTGACAGGTCTATTGCCATCTAGAGACTCCGGGTGGACTCCGATCCTCCTATGTCTCCTGCACATCTGATTCCAAGCCTACCCTGGGGACCTCCGAGGATCTCGGGTTCGACACTGAAGGACTTTATGTCCCCCCGCACACATCGTATTCAACTCGCCTTCCACCGTTTCCAGAAGACCGAGTTTGGAGAGGATGATGAGAAGTCCTCAGCATCAGTTATCCTTTTTCACGTACTCAGATGAGCGGGTTGCTGAGTTTGGATTGGGGTGGGTGGGGGTGACTTGGGACCATTGCTTATGAAAAATTTTTTTTTTTTTTTTTTCTCCATCACACTGTTATTGTGACCTGTGAACGAGCATCACCTCAATAAGCTGTCCAGATGGAGACTCCTAGCAGAGATCGGTCTCTCCCATCCCGCTCTGTATCCTTTTCCGCCCTCTGCATACTAATGGAGTACCACTGATGAGGCTCCACTGTAGGTACTCTGTCTGTGCCTTCTTCTTCCCTCCCCACGCATTTCCTCCTATCTGATCTGAGGTGCTGCTCGATTCCGGGGGTACCTTGAGAGTCCAGGCCGGGGGGGGGGGGGGTCGTTATGTCATTTTAGCTGTTTTCAATTTAGTATATTGTGTTTTTTTTGATATGCGATATTTGAGCTGTATGTTTTTTTTTTTTTGCACATGTCATGCCTTACTGTTCCTCTGACAATAATTTATGACTTCATGTGTTGTGAGACACTGCCTAATCTCTCCCTGAGGAGAGGGCGGTCTGACCGTTCTATGAAGCCATACCTTTGAGGACGACATTCCTAGTAGTTCCACCACGGTATACTCGTGACACCATATTTCCGCTCTAGCATTCCTACATAGTGCTCTGTTCATATGTGTATCTCACAAACATTGATATGGCTTGCTGTCTGTCTCACTTCCCTCCTAGCGCAGGCTACCGTTTTGTTCTTGACCCCAATCTCTCGCTAAATCCTGAGCCATACGCCCTACCAGGTGAGGGTTGATACATCTCCCTCGCCGGCTGGGCGTAGTCCCTCTCTGTGCATGCCCTATCCTCGCCCTACCTCTCCATTCCCTGCACTTTTTGAGGTCTTCCGTACGGCGGGCTTTTTTTTTTATTTTGGATTTCGACCCACTGCGTTCCCCACACAGTAAGCTCGGAGAGCTTTTACTGACTCTTGCCGGCTGTTTTTACTCCCTCCTTTCTCTTTTCTGTTACCCCTTAACCCTTAACTCCCCCCCCATCTTCTCTTCCTTTCTCTTCTCCCCTTTTTTCATATATCTAGGTGGATTAGCTGGTCTACTCCTCCCGCTGGTAGTTCTGTTTTTTTTTTTTTTTTTTTTTCTTTTTCTTTTTCTTACCTGTATCTACTCTCCTCCTCTCTCCTTTCTTATTTTCTTTTTCTTTCATTTATCTCTTTAATTAATTTCCCCCCCCCCCCTCAATCCTATTCCCATCCTCTTAGTACCCCGTGTTCCTTTTCCTTAGGTTGCTTTCATATACCTTTTTGGACATGTCTTCTTCCAAATCGTTGTCGGGACACTTATCCTTAAAAGTTCTATCTCTTAATGTGAGGGGTTTGAACACACCTGAAAAACGCTCCATTCTGCTCTCCTACTTACATAAACAAAGAGCGGATATCGTTTTTCTTCAGGAAACGCATTTTCGACAGGATGTCATTCCCAAGCTCTTTAACTCACGTTATCCGACAGTCTATCATGCCCCTAACCCTCATGCCAAATCAAAAGGTGTCGCCATCTTGATTGCGAAACATCTCCCTTTAACTGTCACGGAATCGCTCCCTGACTCAGAAGGTAGGTTCTTGTTTCTAAAAGGCACTTTTGCCAACAGACCCATTACACTGGCAAATCTATATGCGCCCAATACCAAGCAGGTTCCTTTCTTCCGC
Source organism: Staurois parvus (assembly GCF_062004578.1). Classification (NCBI taxonomy): domain Eukaryota; kingdom Metazoa; phylum Chordata; class Amphibia; order Anura; family Ranidae; genus Staurois; species Staurois parvus. The sequence continues at coordinate 13,125,055 of NW_028318083.1, read as the reverse complement.
TCAATCACCACCTCTCTTTCTTCCTTTCAGTCGGGTGTGCTGATCTTGGGGGGAGACCTTAATGTCCCTTTATGCCCCTTACTGGATTCCTCCTCGGGCAGTTCATTTTTACCTTACAAATCCCTGAGACAGATCCGCACACAACTTCAGGATTTACAACTTCACGATTCTTGGCGAATCCTACACCCGAACGTTAAAGATTATACGTTTTTTTCTCCTCCACACAACAAGTACTCCAGAATTGACTACATTTTTCTCTCGCAAGTGGATCTGCCATTTCTTCATGACACCTCTATTGAACCAATGGTCCTTTCAGATCACCATCCCATAACCTTGACGTTGCGTTTTCCTGAAAAACACTCCCGCTCTAAGATTTGGAGATTGGACGCATCTCCTCTTTCCGACCCAACGAACGAAGCCGAGATCCGCTCCCAATTGGTAGATTACTTTGCGACCAACCAGACTTCAGATACCTCCTCCTTGACGCAATGGGAGGCACATAAATGCGTAATTCGCGGGGTTCTCATAGGTATGGCTACGAAGCGTAAAAGAGAGAGTCAAGCGGCTTCTACCTTGACTGAACACTCGCACACAGCTTTTGACCGAACTGGGCAAGGTGGCTAAACGTAGATATGTCTTGTCTCAAAAATTATTTTATGAGTTTGCGAACAAAAGCGGGAGATTCCTCGCCAGATCCCTTCAAGCGAAAAAGTCGAGCTTAACAATCCACAAAATCAGGGGTCCAGATGGTTCTTTTGCCACCACTAATGCTGACATTGCTTCTCATTTTGAGCAGTATTATAAGGCATTATATAACCTCCCTCTGGAACGTCCCCCACCTGAAACCAACAAACTCAGAGCCACGGTGATCTCGGACTTTCTTCATCTTTATAGCCCTTCTGCACTTTCTGAGACATCCGCCCTGGAACTGGAGCAAACTATCACGGCAGAGGAACTGTCGCGGGCCGTCAAACAAATGAAGTCTGGTAAAAGCCCGGGCCCTGATGGCCTGTCTGCAGTATATTACAAGGAGTTTTTAACCGTCTTGTCCAACCCCTTCCTCTCGGCTTTCAACACTTTCTCTTCACTCCCTGTGCCGTGTCATCGCCTTCTAGAAGCGCACATCACTGTCATCCCCAAAGGAGATAAGGATGCAACTTTGGTTTCCAATTATAGGCCCATCTCCCTTCTGAATGTAGACGTGAAACTTTTTGCTAAAATTCTGGCCAACCGTCTCCTCCCCTTACTCCCTTCTTTGATTAACCTCGATCAAGTGGGTTTCATCTCTGGCAGGGAAGCGAGAGACAATACTATCAAGGCCCTCAACCTTATCCATTGGCTTCGCACATCAAAGAATCCTGGGTTCCTTCTCTCTTTGGACGCTGAGAAGGCCTTTGACAGAGTGTCCTGGGATTATTTGAGGGCAACCCTTCAGGCGATTGGTTTGAGAGAACACATGCTTAATTTCATCATGACCTTGTATTCTGGACCCACGGCACAGGTTCGGGTGAATGGCCATTTATCGAACCATTTCTCTCTCGGCAATGGCACGCGCCAGGGCTGCCCCCTTTCTCCTCTCCTCTTTGTGCTATCATTAGAGCCACTGCTGCGTAAACTCCGTTCCAACCCAGATATTAAGGGCGTTTCCGCACCGGCTCAAGAGTATAAACTCGCCACCTATGCGGATGACATTTTGCTGTTTCTAACGGAACCTCGGACGACCTTGCCCAATTTGCTTAAAGATTTCTCACTTTTTCAATACATGTCGAACCTTAGAATCAACCATTCAAAGTCATACGCCCTCAATGTCACCCTCCCTTCTGATGTAGTCTCATTTTGCCGATCGCAGTTCCCGTTAAGATGGGACAGTGAGACTCTCACTTACCTGGGCATTCAGCTTACGTGCGACCTCTCTGACCTTTACATAAAAAACTTTATCCCAGCACTTAAATCCATTCAGGAAGATCTCACTAAATGGCATCGACCATGCTTTTCCTGGTTTGGCAAAGCTGCTATATTAAAAATGAACATTCTCCCCCGCCTCCTCTATTTATTTCAAACCTTACCTATCCATTTGCCACCCGCCTTTTTCGCTTCATGTAGGAGAATGTGCTCCTTCTTCCTTTGGAACCACAAGCGTCCGCGCATATCTTTCTGCCAATTGGTTCTTCCCAAATCCAGGGGTGGGATTGGGCTCCCAGACCTCAGGCAATATCATTGGGCCTGCCATCTTTGCAGAATTATAGATTGGAATATTCATTCAACTACCAAAGACTGGGTGCATCTCGAAAACTCCTTCTCTCCTTCTCCTATAGCTTCGATCCCGTGGCTCTTGACGAAACATACCCCCCAGGCCCTTCTCACTCATCCACTGATTGGTCCTACCTTGAGCATCTTCCGCTTGACATGCAAGTCGGCCTCCATCTCGGATGCCCCCAACCCTTTAACCTCCCTTTGCTTAAACCCGGACTTCCCTCCGGGTATGCACAAGGCCTTCCTGTTGGAACATTGGCCGTATGACCAGGTGAAAGCGGAACACTTTTTTCATAAAGGCCAATTGAAATCCTACTCCTCTTTGGCGAGCACCATGAAAGATCATACCTTCCCCTTTTGGGCCTACCTTCAAATCAGGCATTTTCTCACATCCTCTGCTCACCGCCACAAATGGACTCGTCCTCTCACCCCCTTTGAATCAATTTGTTCTAAGGCTGAACCCCAGCGGCATCTAATCTCATCCATGTACCTCCTTCTCACCGGTGATGGGAATCCTAACTCGCTCCCCGCTTGCCGAGCTTGGAGGAGAGACCTTGATATAGATTTTTCTTCCTCAGATTGGGACCAAATTTTTACATACTCCCACAAATGTTCGCTGAATGTATCGACCCAAGAAAACGGATACAAGCTAGCTTCCCGTTGGTACATTACCCCTTCCAGAACTCATCGTTTTAACCCTTCTCTACCCAATAATTGTTGGAGATGTGGAGCACCTGATGGGTCCCTTCTCCATATTTGGTGGTCCTGTCCTATCGTCCAGCCCTTCTGGCAGGAAGTCCACCGTATAACCTCGTCAGTGTCCACTTTACCTCTCGATTTCTCCCCGGCCCAATTTCTCCTCCACCATACACCGCTCCCCAAAAGTCTATACTTCCGATCGTTAGCTATGCATATGATTAATGCTGCTAGACTCTGTCTTCCTGTGCTTTGGAGATCTACTAAACCCCCTCAATAAAAGATTGGTTCACTCGTCTAGGAAGAACTGCAGAGATGGAGGAGCTGATTGCTTCCTCCCAAGATAACCCGACTAAATTCTCCCATACTTGGTCGTGTTGGATTCACTTCCGAACGACCCGCGAATACCACTCCATCATGGGTCTTTCTACCTGACTCTGAGCCAGACCTGTGGCTTTGTATTACACTCTGTATTGTATTGACTCCTCGACCCTTGCTAGGCTGTCGATAACACTTTTCTATTATATCCCTTTCACTGATCAGGTAGTGAGACGCTCCTTTTCCCTGGTGCCCGATTGTCTGCTTTATGTCTCTATCCCCCAGGGCAGGGGTCTGCAACCTTTAAGACATAAAGAGCCACTTGGACCCGTTTCCGAGAGGGAAAAAAAGACTGGGAGCCGCAAAACCATTGCAACATTTAAAACAAATCCGACACTGCATATATTGCAAAAAGCGCTCTGGTCATGAAGGGGGTTTAAGGGCCCAGTAAGCAAAGGGTTAATCAGGGCCACAGTGTATCGTCATAATCACAATCATAGCCTTAGGTCAGTGGTGGGCAACCTTTTTTTTCAACTGAGCCAAATCTCGCCAAAACCACGATTGAAATTTATTTTGAGAGCCACATTTTTAAAACTGAAAATACATCCCCCATATAGTAATTCATCCCCCATATAGTAATTCATCCCCCCTATAGTAATTCATCCCCGATATTAATTCATCCCCCATATTAAGTCCCCAAGTCCCCCCTGTGTCAATTCACTTACCTTTGCTCCGCACGTTCCCGCGCCGTTCCGGTGTAGCATGGAAATCTGTCTCCTATGAGGATCTGTCCCCCTCGACGTATCTGCGCATGTGCCAGTTTCAGGCATTAGCAGCCGATCGGCGATCTCCGGCACATGCGCAGATACGTAGAGGGGGACAGATCCTCATAGGAGACAGATTTTCATGCTACACCGGTCTTCAGGGCGGACTGTGAGAGGAGCCTAGCTCCGCGGGCCGGATTAAAAGGTCCGCCGGGCCGTAGTTTGCCCATTGCTGCCCTATTGCCTGTCACCTGGTGGGCAGTGTGCTCTGGAGCCGCAGCCAAGGTGAAAAAGAGCCGCATGCGGCTCTGGAGCCGCGGGTTGCAGACACCCGCCCTAGGGGATGAGCACTCCAGCTCTGTCCTTGGAGCTTCCACCTATATGACATGTCTATCCATACCGCCCCCCCCCCCTTAGTCTCCTTCCCCTTTGACCCTTACCCCCCCCCCCTTTTTTTTTCTTCTTCTACACTTTTTTTCTTCTTTCTTTGGCTTTCCAGCTTCTCACCATTTTTTTATTTTTTCTTTTCTCCCGACTCCTTCCTCATTGTGCCCTGTACCTGCCATTACTGTCTCTGCTGTTTTTCACATCTTCTCCACTTCATTTTTTCCTTTTTTTTTCCTCTACACATACGTTTATTCCTCTGTCCATAGGCAACCTAATCTCACACCCAGATTACACTTGCACATGTGCCTCTCCCATTCCACGGAGTTATTTTCATATGCGTTGGCTACCTTTGAGTGGTACCTTTGCTGCTCTTCATGGATAACACCGAGCTTTCTATATTTTCACAACTTCTTCCTTGCACCAGAAGCCCAGCACCTTTAGCTTTATCCCCTTCCCCCCTACTCTGCTACTCTATGATAAAAGATATATGGGGGTGCAAATAAATGATCCTGCTCGTTTGGTGATATTTTGTACGCTATGTGGTGATTATGATTGGTGTTTGCCTTCTTTTTTTTTTTTTTTTGCTGTGTTCTCGTGTTTTTTTTTCCAGGTTCAACTTCATTATTGTTACAGGTGACACGAGATGGCTTTATTATTTTGTTCGCCTGCGTATTTCTTATTGTTTGGCATGTGCGATTTGTGTTTTACCGCGTTTTTCTTTGGCACATTGTATTACATTGTACAATTTATACCATTTATATGTTTTGAATTTTTCTCAATAAACTTTGTGGAACAAAAAATTATTCATAATTATATTTCAAACCCAGGGATACCAAACACAGTGCACCCTTGTCACCCAGGAGGGAAGAGACTGCTTTCTTCTCTCTCCTAGGTGCTAATATAGTCATGTATGACCTTGTTTGACTCACATTAGAATGATCTATCCAAATATATACCTAATATTAATGTGCCCAGTTCCTGCTGAACTTTATGAATTGTATGTGAAATGGTTACATGTGGAATGGACGTTTTATGGCATGTTCTGCATCCTAGAGCCCTAATGGCCTAACAGGTCATGGCTGACTGAGTTATTGTTTTATGATTTAGTAGAGGAAAGTGGTTTTTAAAGCAGACCTCCTGCACCAGACTAATTAGCAGTTTACAGCTCTGGAGCTCATCTATCTGTGTTTTTCAACTTACAGAGGGAGGATGGAGGAAAAGGAGAGACAAAATGGCTGAGGCCTAACAAGATGGCTGTCACGTAGAGCATCCATGTCTCTATTGCGCACAATCGTCACACCTGGGTGACAGCAAAGTCTATACCATGCAGGTAAAAATGTTGGTGGCCGGGAGGCCTATCACCACAAACCACTGGTCTCTGGCAGTCCCTCAGTGGTCTGACAGGAGGTTAGGCTACACACTTGGGCTCCCCTCTCAATCCAATATCAGTTCACTCCGGCACATGCGCAGATACGTAGAGGGGGACAGATCCTCATAGGAGACAGATTTTCATGCTACACCGGTCTTCAGGGCGGACTGTGAGAGGAGCCTAGCTCCGCGGGCCGGATTAAAAGGTCCGCCGGGCCGTAGTTTGCCCATTGCTGCCCTATTGCCTGTCACCTGGTGGGCAGTGTGCTCTGGAGCCGCAGCCAAGGTGAAAAAGAGCCGCATGCGGCTCTGGAGCCGCGGGTTGCAGACACCCGCCCTAGGGGATGAGCACTCCAGCTCTGTCCTTGGAGCTTCCACCTATATGACATGTCTATCCATACCGCCCCCCCCCCCTTAGTCTCCTTCCCCTTTGACCCTTACCCCCCCCCCTTTTTTTTTCTTCTTCTACACTTTTTTTCTTCTTTCTTTGGCTTTCCAGCTTCTCACCATTTTTTTATTTTTTCTTTTCTCCCGACTCCTTCCTCATTGTGCCCTGTACCTGCCATTACTGTCTCTGCTGTTTTTCACATCTTCTCCACTTCATTTTTTCCTTTTTTTTTCCTCTACACATACGTTTATTCCTCTGTCCATAGGCAACCTAATCTCACACCCAGATTACACTTGCACATGTGCCTCTCCCATTCCACGGAGTTATTTTCATATGCGTTGGCTACCTTTGAGTGGTACCTTTGCTGCTCTTCATGGATAACACCGAGCTTTCTATATTTTCACAACTTCTTCCTTGCACCAGAAGCCCAGCACCTTTAGCTTTATCCCCTTCCCCCCTACTCTGCTACTCTATGATAAAAGATATATGGGGGTGCAAATAAATGATCCTGCTCGTTTGGTGATATTTTGTACGCTATGTGGTGATTATGATTGGTGTTTGCCTTCTTTTTTTTTTTTTTTTGCTGTGTTCTCGTGTTTTTTTTTCCAGGTTCAACTTCATTATTGTTACAGGTGACACGAGATGGCTTTATTATTTTGTTCGCCTGCGTATTTCTTATTGTTTGGCATGTGCGATTTGTGTTTTACCGCGTTTTTCTTTGGCACATTGTATTACATTGTACAATTTATACCATTTATATGTTTTGAATTTTTCTCAATAAACTTTGTGGAACAAAAAATTATTCATAATTATATTTCAAACCCAGGGATACCAAACACAGTGCACCCTTGTCACCCAGGAGGGAAGAGACTGCTTTCTTCTCTCTCCTAGGTGCTAATATAGTCATGTATGACCTTGTTTGACTCACATTAGAATGATCTATCCAAATATATACCTAATATTAATGTGCCCAGTTCCTGCTGAACTTTATGAATTGTATGTGAAATGGTTACATGTGGAATGGACGTTTTATGGCATGTTCTGCATCCTAGAGCCCTAATGGCCTAACAGGTCATGGCTGACTGAGTTATTGTTTTATGATTTAGTAGAGGAAAGTGGTTTTTAAAGCAGACCTCCTGCACCAGACTAATTAGCAGTTTACAGCTCTGGAGCTCATCTATCTGTGTTTTTCAACTTACAGAGGGAGGATGGAGGAAAAGGAGAGACAAAATGGCTGAGGCCTAACAAGATGGCTGTCACGTAGAGCATCCATGTCTCTATTGCGCACAATCGTCACACCTGGGTGACAGCAAAGTCTATACCATGCAGGTAAAAATGTTGGTGGCCGGGAGGCCTATCACCACAAACCACTGGTCTCTGGCAGTCCCTCAGTGGTCTGACAGGAGGTTAGGCTACACACTTGGGCTCCCCTCTCAATCCAATATCAGTTCAGAGCAGCACAGCTCAGTATGCAGCCTGGATTATGCAATCTTGATGTAGCTTGTTGTGGATCTGCCCCTATATTATTCTGCCACAGTAACGCCTTACAGCCAGTCTCTCTCCCCTCCAGGTACAGCAGTCTCTCTCTCTCTCTCTCTCTCTCTCTCTCTCTCTCTCTCTCTCCACAGCTCTCCTCCCTGCAGCATGGTTTTTGGTACAACAACATACTGTGTTGGCAACACAGCCCAAAGTACAAGGCAGTAACTCAGTCTATTCTCTCTCTTTGGCTCCTGGCACAGCTCAGATTCTCTGTCCCTGCTCAGTAGAACACAGTCTATCCTCCATGGGGCTTTTTCCTGCCAAGTCCTCTAGCCAACTCCCAGTAGGGGAGAGGGTGTTAAAATTTCAAGCTGCACTAGTCAGAATCCTGGTTTCTTCAGATTTTCACCAAGATGGCCACTGATCTTCCTATGTTGGGAACACTTTTTCCCCAATCTTGGTGCCCATGGGCAGGGCCAAACTAAGCTGGCCAGTGAGAGTTTGGCCAGCTGACTTTGACCATGTGGCTTAAAGTACTGGCAAAAAGGCTACATGCATAAAAAGCTATACTGTTTTCTATGATTTTTTGATGAACATTGTTACATCCTATGACAGTACTAGCTTACTTATTACTACAAGTATTCAGAATTGAATAAAAAGATTCACTCTCACCCCTTAGACTTCAATGAGGTTTGCTGCAAAGTTTGTGAACTTTGAGCTTCATGAAAGATTTGCCAAGGTGTTTGTGAATGAAACCCAGGCAACTGTTAGAACATAATCTCTCCTCTGGAATCCATTAAGTTAAACCTGAGTTTCATTTTTAAAGTGGACCTTCATTCAGAAAATTCCACTAATCCTCCTGTTTACTCCAGCCCCTTTGTACATTTGAGTTTTTGTGGGGGGAATGGGTACCTTTTTGTACCAGTTCCCACTTCCTCAATTCTCCCACAGGCTTCAGTTGTACCCTCTACCTTGCCTGAAGTTCTCTGGGACACCTCATATGTCCTAGGAGGCTGCAGGACCAATCTCACAGCAGTACGCTATCTCACACATGGGCAGTGGGGAGCTGCCTGTGATTCCTCAGGAATTCACAGCTTGCTCCAAATCCAAGATAGCAGTGCTGGGATCCATGGTTATGAGAGGAATTGGCTACATTATTTGTAATTGCTGACCTTTAGGTAAGGTTTCTCTTTAAGTTTTAAAAGTAAAAGCCCTGCCTATGAGCAGAAACCACAAGATCCCTGCTGTTACCTACAGTATATTAGCAAGGAAAGCTTTTTCATGCCTCTTACTGATTTAGCTTCACTCTGCCATTTGGGGGTGACTTTGCCTGTTTTCATAAAACAGCCATACATGATTCATTTGTTTTCGTTCAACCAGAAGGTTAACAAAAAAAAAAGGATCCAATTCACCCCTCCATACTTTCAAAGTGGATGGGGGAATTCTTTCTGTATTCTGACAGTGGGGAGACTTCCCCCTCAACAGAATACAATGATCAGTGTTGATGGCTATCAGCAAAAACCCAACAGAGGCTGGTGGTATCCAAGTCAATCTATAGATCGGCTTTTGTACAACCAGCCTGCCCATACATGGATCGAAATGCGTCCAGTCCCTACTGAACTGGCTAAATTTAGATCCATGTGTGGCCAGCTATAACTCCACCAACTGCATTCTCCCTTCAACATGAGAATGTCCTTACTGGCTAAGGCTGTTTTCCTGGTAAGGGGATAAAAAGCTGGCAGCACAGGAAAGGTGAGTGAAACTATATAACTATATATAGTTATATATAAATGAACTGGTATTTATTAAACATCACACTTGACACAGTGTTCTCCTAATACTATTATTTTTTTTCCACTCTCAGGTGTGGTCTGGTGATCTGGCAATCATTTGGTAGTATCTACAGTCTGTAATAAGCTATTGCTTAATTTTTATGAATACTGATAAATACACAAGGTTTTAACACACTGCTCAAAGACAATAACTTATTTATAATAGATCAACAGTAGATAGGTAGATAGAGAAAAAAAAAAAAATATATATATATATATCCCATGAACATATATGCATTTAGAGTCAGGCAGTGCACACATTGTTTACCTCTTGTGCAAATGAATTTAAGAAGAAATGGAAAAAGCATTCTGCATGTCTCGCTGATGATTCAGAGAATGAACTTAGTGTTTACAACCCAATACCCATTAACTGCTAGTTAATGAAGAATGCCTCCTGATCTAGAAGGGAGCAGTGACCAGACAGCAAGAGGCATCGCAGCATCTGCCCAATCTCACATCTAGTATAAATGGGCCCAATCCCAGAGGACCATTGTGAAGCTACGCGGTCTGCAAACATGCTATGTTCACCTTGTTCTACAGTGGTCATGCATAATAATAAGGTGGCATATTCTGATATATGCTATCAATTTTATCATATTTTACTATGTCAGTGTATTTCACATTACATTGCACCATTCACTTCAGTCCTCTGTATGCAGTTACAGTACCCTACATTTGATAGACAAGCTACCACATACACACTATAGTCAATATGATCAAAAACCAATAATCCATCAGCATTTGTAGTAGAGGAAAACATAGTATTCTCAAAGAAGTCATACAAACACACAAATAATGTAAAATCCATGTGCAGATATAGTCCTGGGAGTACAATGCTCTCTACCACTGCTAGACACTACTGCTAAACCATCGCTATTCTGTCCTATAGAGAAATACTTGCTATGTGTAGTTTGTTTTATCCTAGATATGACTTATCGGTGCTTGCTGGGGTTTTTCCACAAGACCAATAAAACAGACACAGTTGCTGATTTGAAAATTACCAGTATGCATTCACTGTCCTATATAAAAGATTTTTTTTTGCTTTTTACGGTAAGCGTGTTGGAAAATGGAACTGCAGTTAAGCAATATGAATACAGAATTTTGCAGATGAAAGTGCTTTCCCTGTGGCAAAATGTGACAGATGCTGCTCAACAAACTCTGATATCTTACAACACAATACTCATGTATTGTGAATTATTTAGAAATAGAAAATGTTCTGGCTGATGTGCCTGTATTTTAAAATTGCCTAGTTTAATGTTGTAGGCATACTAAAAGTTTAAACTTTTCTTGTTGTTATTTTGTGATGTTTATGTTACTGCTTGAAGAGAAACTATCATATAATTTAAATAATTATTCAATTTGAAAGATTTGATGAGACATTTATGTAAAGTTTATATGATTTTAACACAGTTCATGTTTTTTGTTTCATACTGTCATAACAATGTTTGTGACACATGTTTGTGGGCAATACCTCTGTTGGCTGTCTGGTTCAGTATGCACATTTGCTAATGTTTGCTACAAGAAAATCAAATTCTGGGTAAGCCACCTGCAGGGTATATTGTATTTGATGGTGTAATGGACCACCTGACACCCCGCCTGGGTGCCTCTGTCAGAGAGCTGGTTCCTTTCGGCTGGAACACAGGAACAAGGTATGATAGCTGGGAATTGCACCCAAAAACTAGACGACACTAGCTTAGGTGCAAACAGTAACTACTTTATTGAAAATTCACACAGAATTTATACCACACAAAATCAGATAAGAGCTTGATTACATTACCCCAAACAATGCACTTTAAACAGTAACATCATCAGTACATGTAACAGTACATCTAATGAGCAGCTAGCAGCTAACAGTAACCTAATTAAACACTGATCTAATTAACAGTAAGCTAATCAACAGCCAGGCACCCAGGCCAGCTGTGATTAGTCAGGGTGCCCAGCCCAGACAGTCCAGCAACATGCCCACAGCCCTGGATATACAAAGTCCATTACACATACTGTCTTTCAGGTGTTTGGCTTTCACTTGTGCAATCTGTCCACTAGAAAGGTCATCATAAGATAAAACTCATACAATGTTCCACAAGTCTGAAAAAGTGGAATTCATTTATCTTCATAGATTTCTTGATGGTGATTGTTGATAAATATTTTTGTTCGAAGTGGGGAGCTTCTCCAAATGAGTCTGCTGGAGGGCCACCATATTTCCTCTGACAATTAACCTGTACGAGAATAATATTACACCTTTCCATCCACTCCAGATGGGAAGCTTTATTGTCTTTATTCAGAGAACTAATCCAAGCCTTGCTCTCAGCATTCATAACATTGTTGTCCAACATTAGGGAATGACCTGCTCTCTCCATGGGATCAGAGGCTGAACTGAGTTCTTTTCCATGGTCTGATGGGGAGAAGCAGACAAAATCCCTGGTCTGCTCCATGAGCCATAATCAGTGGGTAGATGGCTAGCCCCTAGTCCCCTTCAAAAGCCCCTATCCTGGTTGGGTCTTTCACAGATGGCTCAGGAATTTCCCTTGTCATTACTCTGGTATGTGCCATTCAGTGTTAGGTTCAGAAATAATTGGCTTTAGCTTATCTGTAAGGGTTAAGATTACTGTTTTAGTAGTAAAGTGTTAAGTGTTGCAGAAGATAGATTTAATTTAAGGGACATTGCTGACAGTGTAGGCCCCATCGTGTGGAAACTACTGATGTTCTGGGCAGGTAAGAGAAAGTGTTGAGCAGCAGCTACAGGGAGAGAGGCAGTAGGAGCACCTGCAGAGAGAGAGATACGCAAAAAGTGTGTCTCTAGCTCCTAACACAACCTCCCTCCTCAGTAGGATGAAGGCAATGGAAATTCCTTACTGGACAATGATCATAAGCAGAGGAAAATTTTTCAGTACTGAAGCCCTTCTAGTGGATGAGGTATTAGAGTGAATTCTGAATCTTCCTGGAGTCTAAGATGACCTCTACCTCAAACTCTTTCTGACAATTGACAACAGCTGGAAGGTTAGAAGAGAAGATGATATCTGGGATGACTGGCAAAGAAAGATGAAAGGAGCTGGATATGTTCATGAAGGAAGGGAGTTTTCAATGGAAACAAACAGGGTTGATTTGTTTAATGATTCTGAAAGGTCCAATGAATTTTGATACTAACCTTGAAGGTGAGAGTAGCTGGATGTCCGTAATCAGCAGAGGTTTTCTGGGAAACCGAGGCATGCTCAAGGATGCTATGCAGGAATTTCCAAATGGAAATGAGCTGATGAGTTGTAGGCAGGGAGCAGGGTTCTGATGTAGCCGTGCTGGATGAATGGATACTCGAGAGCAGCGTTCTGAGGATGCAGGGTCAGACGAGCCAGATTCGGTATTGCTCAGGAAGATCAGGCTTAAAGTGGCAGGAGGAAGAGTAGTCGGGTCACGGGCCAGGTCAGCAACGGAAGATCAATCACACAGGAGCGGAGACAGAAGAATAATCCAAGACAAGCCAGAGGTCAGGGCAGGTAGTGATCAAGTGGAGGTCAGGAACAAGCTGGTTCGGTATCAGGAGACAATCACAGGAATCAGGGAACACGAGCAGGGATAAGACCATACGACAATGGGACAACTACTGCAGCCAGTTTAAATAGCCCTTTTGGCGCCAGCATTAGTGACAGGTGCGTGCCCGTATGTGCAAGTGCACGTATGCGCGCCTATGTCCAAGTGCCTGCACATCTGTTCAGCTCGTATGGACTCTGCGCATGCGCATATTCGTGAGCCGTGGAACTTCACCTGCACTATGGGCAGGCCTTTCCTGACAGGCTCATTTAGTTTGCCTGTTATAAATTAAACAGTGTAGTGACTGATTAGTGTGCTATATTTTCCCTTTAGATTGGCTGTGATAGGGGAAAGACACAGATAGATAGGGGGATAACAAAAATGACACTTCCCAGCTAAAAACAGAAGGTCTTCCAAAAAAAAGACACTAACTGAAAGAATTGAAATGGTCTGAAAGAATGTTTACCAGAATGTAATGAAAAAAAAGCTAATTGGACCACAATCTATGTACCGGCAGCCTGAGCGATTGTTACTGGGTCAGGTTAATTACACAATTAACCCTTCACACTGCCACCACCTCCTTTTTGTACAGAGAAAGAGGAAACTTGGCTATACCAGCAATAACGCTATAATGGTTGAGGTAATCGTCTGTATAACACGGTCACCGCAGGCTGGTTATACAGAGGGTTAAACGAACACAGTAGCGCTCTTTTTAGAGGCAAGAATTCGTAAATTGCAATTAAGAGCTATAGAAACAATTCAACACTTTCAAAAGGAAAGATTTATTACTGAAAGTCAAAAAGGGGTGCAATAAAAATATTTACAGAAAAAAGATGTAACCAATATATATATAAATATACAGAAAACAACAGCACAGCAAAGAGATAACAGAGAGAGGTTAAAGTATTTGCCAAAGTCCTGGGTTAGCAGATCAAGTTTCAGAGCGAAAGGGTACGGGTCTCCCCAGGTGGTCCTGATGTTAAATGGGAGAATTCTCTAACTTAGCTCTCTGAGGCCTGACAGCCCATTTTGTAGTTCCCTAGCAGGGGGTGTCTCTGAAGTCAAGGACCAATGCCCCATTTAGGGAGGGCTCATCGGGCGGAGGCCTAAACTATAGCCGAAATCTCTCATAACTCATATTTTCCTCATAACGTTTCCTATGCACAAGTGACATTCCACCCGCGAGTAGATTATTATGCAGACACGTCTGAGGATTGATTAGATGTGAATTATGAAATTCTACACTGAATGGTTCACGAGATCTACTTTTCTACTTCCCTATGCATTCGAGACAAGGCGAGGGACCTATCAAACTGTTCGCCTCCTCTTGGCCAATCTGACGGTATGCCTGGTTTTTATGTAAGTCTCTCATATTCCAAGATATGAGACATAGGGGAAAAATGGATTTTTAAAAGTGTTAGCTGGTCCCGTTTTCCTTGGGATGTCTTTGAACTCCTGGGAAGGCTTGCTGTAGCTTTTATGAGGTGCTACATTTTACAGGTTCTTTGGACAGTGAGGCCCCAGCTCCCTTGGGGGTCCTACAGCTCTTAGCCCCCCTGCTGGGCTCTGGCCTGTGACACTTTTAACACACACACATGCTGCCATATGTCACTGTGCCTCTCAGAGAGGGAAGGGGAAAGTATGAGGGGAGAAAATGGAGATTCTTAACAAAATGGAGGCTGCGTTCTGCTTCTGGTGCGCACGTTCACGACAAGTTTTCCTGTCATAAATTAAACAGTTTAGTGACTGATTAGTGTGCTATATTTTCCCTTTAGATTGGCTGTGATAGGGGGAAGACACAGATAGATAGGGGGATAACAAAAGTTACACTTCCCAGCTAAAAACAGAAGGACTTCCAAAAAAAGAAACTAACTGAAAGAATTGAAATGGTCTGAAAGGATGTTTACCAGAATGTACTGGAAAAAAAGAGCTGTTTGCATTGCTTAGATAAGATGACAAAATGAGCCATCTTGTTAAAACAGTCCAATGTGACACAAATGGCAGTTTTGTCCTTGCAAGATAATGCATGATGATGCATAATAATATTAAAACCCATCAAGAGATGATTCCAACAATGTTCAGGAACAGTTACCGATAAGAAGTGGCTAAAAAGCCTTATCCTGGTGGCTTTTGACCAAGCACAAGTCCCACAGGCACTGACATATTCTATAGCATTCTTCCTGAGATATGGCCAAAAGACAGAGTGGAAGAGAACAGGGATGATCTTGCAAGTGTCAGGATGACCAGCAGACATGTAATCATGTGACTGTTGAAACACCTTGAATCAGAGCTAAAGAAGGGTGCTGCTAGGAGCAGATTCCTGAGTGAGAGAAAAGGGCAGGAAAGAAGGTGGCAATAATCTGAGAAGGAGGCAGAATGGGGTACTCATTAAATAAAATGCAGGGTTTTGAAGGATAAGTTCACCTTTGTGAACATGTTACATGTTCCACCCATTTTTAGGTTGGAACATGTAACATGTTTCTGCTCCTGCAGCCTATCCCCAATCCCAGCAGTCCCTGTGACAGCAGATATGAAGTATGAGCAGACAGCTTACACTGACAGTCTTCAAGAACCCTGCATTGCACCCATAATCTGCTGATTGTGGGTGCACTGCTTTACAGGTGGCTTATTAAAAAAATAATAAATGCACTTTTTTTAACATGCAAAAAGATGTGCATTTATCTTTTTTTTTTTTTTTTTTTTTTTTTTAAAAAGGTGAACTTGTCCATTAAACTGAGAGAAACAGTATCTGCTTTTCATAGAACCTGGGTGATAGGTCATGATGAATTTCAACCTATGAAAAAGAGGTACAATCAGGCCTGCCAGTAACTGAGGCTCTTTGCTGATTTAAAGTCAAAGATTAGGTACATATTTTAAATAAGCAGAAGTGAGGTTACTTACATTTAATGCAAAGTGGTAGTGCTAGCTGCCATAGTGGAAATCTGAGATTCTCTGCCCCCCTCCCATACCCCGCAGCCATACTCTTCCAGTGCTTCAGAGTTCATACCAGGGGCAGACCAACAACTCATGGGGGCCCCCGGGCAATAGGGGATCATGGGGCCCCTGTGTCCTTGCCCAAACTCAAAAAAGCCTATGAAAAAGGTACCAGGGGCATCTCATGGAGCCCCTACTGACCCCGGGCCCTCGGGCAGTGCCCGAGTTTCCAATTGGTCGGTCCACCCCTGGTTCATACCAACACTGGACCAGTGACAGACACTCGTCAAGAGTATCTACTATGCTCACCCTTTCCGCCAACCTCTTCCACTCATACAAGCTGTAATATAGCTTCCATGAATGAAAAGTGATATATGAATTGAGAACACTTGTAAAGAAAGGGATTCAAGGCGCACAGATGTTTAGGTATCCAATAAGCATATAAATACTATAGGGGTACTGGGTATAAAGCAGTCTCTTATTGGGAGATGAAGAGCACATCAGCGTCTGCCATCCTTAGTGGAGTCACTAGGGTTGGTGTCACCTGTTGCAGTAGAGCATGGTGTAACCCCCCCCCTCCCCGCCCCCGTGGACATGATACAAGAGAGAGCCAGAGACAGTGGACACGATACAAGAGATGGTCAGAGACAGCAGACATACTACAGTAGACAGTCAGAAACTGCAGACACACTACAAGAGATGGTCAGAGACTGCACACATAGTACAGGAGATGGTCAGAGACTGCAGACATACTACAGGAGATGGTCAGAGTTTTATAGACATGGCATAGGAGATGGTCAGAGACTGCAGATTTGATACAAGAGCTGGTCATAGACTGCAGACATACTACAGGGGATGGTTAGAGACTGAAGACATACTACAGGAGATGGTGAGAGACTGCAGACATACTACAGGAGACGGTGATAGACTGCAGACATGCTACAGGAAATGGTCAGAAACTGCAAATGTATTACAGAGGATGGTTGGAGACTGCATACATACTACAGGAGATGGTCAGAGACTGGAGACATACTACAGGAGATGGTTAGCGACTGAAGACATACTACAGGAGAGGGTCAGAGACTGCAGACATAGCTGTGCTCACAATGCCATGGGAGTCCCCTGCAATCATGAATGGATGGTGCAGAGCAGGGGTCCAGTCTCCCTATTAATCGGGGACCTGAGTAATGCCATACACAGTAGTGGATGAAGGAGAGAGACTGTCTCTCTATCAGGAACCCCATGTGCTGTGACATTCTGTATATACACTGGGTGAGTGATCCCTCAGCATGCAGTCACTGTTGTCTCAGCGTAGCACACACACAGGCAGTAGACCTGTACACATACACACACACACCTCCCTCCTGAAGACATTTCTCATTCCTGGTCACCTCACCTCCCCTGACAGCTGGCTATAATTGTTCCAGCATACATACAGAGCGGTCCAAGTGGGCAGGTTATGGAAAGGGAAGGTGGAGAAAGTGACTGAGAAGGAAGCACACTGCTGGCTTCCTAGGCTTATCCAGCTCTTCAGATGTTCACCTCTTTCCAATCCTTCCCTCTGACAACGCAATGAGCCCTGGAACTTCTCTCTATGGAGAGGGCAGAGGCTGGGGGTCCCCCTTCCAGATTAACACTCACTATGTGATCGGGACATCGCTGGTGCCAGCTCTTCCGGACTGTGAAGGGTCAGGTGCCAGAGTAGAGAGCTTCTGGGAGGTGAATTAGCAGAGACTCCAGCTCTGTTCTGCAGGATGCCGGCCTCCTACTGACTTCGGGCATTGCCCAAGTGCCCAAATACTGCTGTGATACTGCTGTTCATTTAAACATGGCGCATGCACCCGGTCTGCTGAAAATGTCCGAGCCCAGTCGGCTTTGGAACTGCCATATTTCTTACTGACTGCTCACAATCCTGGTGTCTAGTGGGTGTCACCCGAGTGCATCCCCCCACACCCCCATAGCGACGCCACTGGCCATCCTCCGAGTATTGCCAGCTCTGTACTGAAGGATAAGGATAAGGGAGAGAAAAAGATGCACCACCTACATGCAGTATTAACACATTGGATTCATTTACGAAGGGTTAAAAACACAAGATATAGGGTAATAAAAAGCTCATCTAGTGTTGTAGTATCGGCCGCTTCTCTATGCCCCGCAGGTACCGCCAACCAGGATCCAGACAGCTGTAGGAGTTGTGGAATCATCATGGATGCCTTGTAGGAAATCTGGAAGCCCACAGTAACCGTGGAGCGCACGGGCAGATGTGACATCAACCAGAAGAGTCGGAGGACCATAAGACTGACAGGAATCACAAGCTAAGCGCTCAGAGCCTCTAGCTCCTTTTACAGGCCTCTGGCCTCTAGCTCCTTCTGAGGCTTGTAAAATTAGCTAGACCCCCAACAAGAATAGTATGGCAGGGTCTGGATGCCCCTTATAGGAGTCTTCTTAGGATTTTGAAATCTTGTATAGCTTCTTGTGGCCACAACTTAGGCCCCTTTTAGACGGGGCAGACCCATCCGCTTGCACAGTAGGAGACCTCTCTGCTGATCCCCGCTGAGCAAGTAGCTGACAGATCTGTATCCCCTCCGCTGATGCAGAGCAGGCACAGGCACAGCCCGCTGTTTTCTATGGGGTGGTCCGATAGAAATGAGCCACCTGTCCATTTCCATCCCACTATCATCCAATCCATGGAGAATGAATCCCTATCCATCTGTTTTTTGCGTACAGGTTCGGATCAGATATCAGTGGGTGTCAGCGGACACATACCCTCCGCTCCATAGAGAGCTATGGATGGTCAGATCAGGTCCGCCAGAAAAACTGACAGACAAATCCAATCGGACCGTCAGTGTAAAAGGGGCCTTAGGATAAGCACCTTTCCTGGTAAGGTCAGTGATGTGCTCTGCCAGGGTAAAACAGTCTTGGATAAACTTTATATGAAAATTAGTAAACCCTAGTAATCACTGAATGAAACAAAGATCCATATGCAAATAGCCACAGCAAAATTAAGCAAATGTATGAGTTACTGTAATTTAACCCAAAATTGGGACCTTGGTGGTATGACACAAAACTTCATTAGTTTGGGATTGAGAGAATGTTTTTGTAGTTTAGTCAAGACTGCTTTGACATGATGAACTGCCAAAGACCGGGAATAAATTAGAATGTCATTCAGATAAACAAAAAGGAACTTGCGCAGGTAGTCATGGAAGATATAATTATCAAATTCCTATGAGGCGGCAGGGGCATTTTGTAAACTGAAGCACATTGCCAAATATTTATATCGAAGAGGTAGATCTGGCCCTGGAGAAGTTAGAATATTCCTGGTAGTAGTCAGGGAGAGATTTACTGACAAGAGAGGCTAGAACTCTTTGTTTACATAGACAGTGGTCCACGCAGAAGTTGTCCAAAGCCACAATCTTTTGATTAGTCCAATTGATACTCAGTTTGTGTGCACATAACTATAGATGACTTAAGGTCAGAGAATAAGCCTGAGAGTGGATGATGGGGAACGAGATCTGCTCTTGATGACATGCACTCACAGTATACTGTATATTAACATGGACGTCTGGAGGTTTACTGTTCCTTGAGCCAGTAGTTGTTGAGAGCAATCAGGCAGAATGTGGAGGATCAACAGAACAAGAGGGAGCCAAAGCTGACAGGCTAAAGTTTCATACATGAAGCCAGAGTCCACAAAGATAGAGAGTTTATGTTTAAGAATCTGGTAAAAATGCAGGAAGGAACAAATAGCTTGTTATGCTTACATAAAGTTAATACGCTGCCACGACTGAGTGAAATAAAAAAGGTATGTAGACTGCCGCTAACGCCTAACTCTGCACCATGTCACAGTAACTAAATGAACCTAAAAGAAATACTGTAGCGCTGTTTAAACCAAAAAAAAGAGTAACTGATACCAAACTCAAGTGCTACAAATTAGAATTCACTTAATAGCCAACGTGTGTGAAATAAAGTGTAAGATTAACTTTCATTAAATAACATAACATTCCCTATTAGCATAATCACAGCAATACCTTGAATAAATTGAATATACAATAAATATATAAAAATATAAGAAGCAATATGGGATTATACACCAATATAAAATCCTTAAAAAATAGTCAGTGCTTATCCAATGTGAACCAGATCAGAATATAAGTTTATAGTCAGTCCATATTCACAGTATATCCATAGTATTCATTAATGTACTCCTAAAACACCCACTGTGCCAAGCATATAATGTGCTTCCACCATATACTGTATGTGAATTGGCTGCTCATCTCGAGGATAGAACCTATATATATATGTAGGTCAAATATGCTTGAATTAAGCCCCACACGCTAGGTGATGAGTTCTTCCCCCTTAACACTTCACTCTCAATAGACATCAATAATCTTCATTCAAGTAGAAGTGTGCTTCAACAAAAAGACAATAAGACAGGGGTGCCCATAGTGTAGTACTCTTGTAAACAATTTATTGAATAAAGAAATATTGCACTCACATACTGTAGGTACAGTAGATATGCGCCATACTTCGTTCCAACACACTACTAGTTACTTCCTACTTCTGATTTTCTGTAACCAGAAGTGATGTCACCCGGCTCTATCCTCTGGGCTGGAATGTGCTAGTTAGCTGCTGTCCGGCAGGGAAGGAAGGGGTTAAATGTATATCTTGGATCCCTGTTTTTGCTGGGCTGTTGCTTGGCTCTGTCCCCTACACCCTGTGTATATAAATGCAGGAGGGTCCTTTGCCCGGAACAGTTCAGCACATGGGAAAAGACAGGCTGACAGCTGAAGATGTAACTCGATCCTCTAGCAACCACCCAAAGGGCTCTGTCTCTCTTTTCCTCCAGCTACCTTCTCATCCTGTCTGTCCTCATTAGAGATTGCCTGCCTGAGGAGTCTGCTGACATGGCTTGGGACCAGGGGTGGACTGACCATTTGGAAACTCGGGCACTGCCCAAGGGCCTGGGGTCAGTAGGGGGCCCCATGAGATGCCCCTGGTACCTTTTTCATAGGCTTTTTTGAGTTTGGGCAAGGACACAGGGGCCCCTGATCCCCTATTGCCCAGGGGCCCCATGAGTTGTCAGTCTGCCCCTGCTTGGGACTGCTGAAACCTTTAGTTCCACAATACACAGCCAGCAAAATGTGGGAGAGTGCTTCTGTTCCTAATTCCAGCAAGCTGTTGCAAACCTGTGTCCTGGAGCTTTCCACAGGTTGGAGGATTGTTGGCACTTGCCTATGCTCCCAAAAGTTGTCAATCATGGAAACTTTCCTAAGCAGGTATGCACGGCCTGGAGTTAGGGACTATGGATGTTAGGAAAAGACTGCAATTTATGTTAAACTGTTATCTTGTGATTCTCATCATGCCCCATTATTTATGTAAAATATTTAAAGCTTTGTCATGCTTGGTCTGACGTTACTTAAAGTGGTGCATGGTAGTAATGGTGTATAGAAGAACAGGGCTGCAATGTGCACACAAGGGGTGAAGTGGTGACAACCAGTTGCTAGGAGCAACAAGCAAATAAGGAGGATGATATGACAGCCAGAAAGCTGAAAAGCAGTACTGTCAGGGGTGACAAGTCTCATGTATAGTAGGGAGAGGTTCAGAGCCTACCTCCTGAGTGGTTGGTGCCCCAGCAATCGGGACCAGACCCACATGGCAGAGACCCTAGGGACCTAGCTGTATGGTACGGAAGTGTTACTTATGCACTCGCATGGGGTCCATGCTGGTCCTGGTGGGACCTGCTGTGTCACTGGGAATTTTTGTGGCGGAGTCTAGCTGGATTGGTGGTTCAGGACACTTCAGTGTGATGTCTCCTTCAAAATGTCGCATCCTGAGCAGGTGTCTGTACCGTAGGATCAGTAGGCACCTGTCACAGCAAAGAGAGTGAACGGCCCTGTGTGCAACGGATGTGTCGTACTTGCCCACATGCTCTTTAAGGAAAAGGATTTGGCCTAGCAAAATTTTTCTCCACTCCACCTTGCTTTTCTCTTTTTTTTTGAGGGGGGGGACGACAACTGCTCATGAAATGGCCCTTGGCACCACAACAGAGACAGGTTCCCCTGCATAGCTTCTTTTGGGCAGTACAGCAAATGGTCCCAGTCTGCAACAGTTATTCCAGTGAAACAGGAGCAGAAGAATTCTTAATACCAATTGCCAGCTGCATAGCTTCTTGCAGTGTTTCAGATGTTGGGTGATAAACCTTAGCATCTTTGATTGATCCTACTCTCAAATACCTACAAATTGCTCAGTCATTCCAGTCTGGAGGCCAACTCCAGAAATCAGAACAAAATTGCTCAGTGGCAACTTGCCTTACAGTAAAGCATGAAGGTTTGCCTCTGCAGTGTGCAAGGTTTTTTTTAGTTAAAAAAAGTTCTAGCAGTTACTACTAAAAAGGACAGGTAGAGGAATTTTAGTTTCAGGGGCTCTAGATGCAGCAGAAGTTGGGGCTGGATGCAGTTGAGATGTCAGGGCTGACAGTGATTGGTCAGCTTGCAGAAGTTATCTGGGCCTGGACGAATAACTGGGCCTGTGAAGGATCCCTCTCCATAGCATAGGGCTTTAAAAATGTATGGATTTACTGGTTCCTGTATTGTTATGCCAAAATAGCTAAATTTCATGGCGGTTTCAAGCAGCCCCTTTCCCCTAAGGTTAACATGTCAATCAGTATTTAAATGCCCCCAGGACTTAAGTCATGGTGCTAAATTCACAGAACTGGGAAGCTCACTAGCAAAGCAGGCAGAATAAACAGCTATACAGTTAAGTAAAAGCAACACATATTACACACATTACACATTGTTAGGCACATAGTTAACCCTTTGATTGTCCCTAGATGTTAACCCCTTCCCATCCAGTGTCATTAGCACAGTGACAGTGTACAGTATTAGCACTGAT
Source organism: Staurois parvus (assembly GCF_062004578.1). Taxonomy (NCBI): domain Eukaryota; kingdom Metazoa; phylum Chordata; class Amphibia; order Anura; family Ranidae; genus Staurois; species Staurois parvus. Next base: position 13,102,229 of record NW_028318083.1, on the reverse strand, counting down.
CACTGTATTAGTTTCACTATTGAAGTCAGTGTCAGTTTGCTAATTAATGTCCCTCCCAGCTAGAGGCAAATTTCAAGCCCCACTATAACAGTCCCACTATAAGGCTCCATGTACATGAGAGTTTGAAAAACACTTCTGAACGATGGAAACGGACTGCTGGAAAATGTAGATTAAAAAATGTCTGTTTAGCTGTGTTTACATACCGCGTTTATGAGCGTTTGCGTTTAGAAGCGTTTTTATAGATAACCTCAGGAGATCTTTCAAAATGCCCAGAATGCACTGAAAAACAGTAAAAAATTATTTCAGACATTTTGAGAAAAATAGAGAGAGCAGAAGCAGAGAGAGCAGTACGTGTCGAGATTGCCTGTCTTTTCTGGTTGTATTCACTATGGATCCCATCAGGAGCATAATGCGGCACGTTCTACCATTTGTTCCTTCACGCAAAACCTGAAACTGACTGCGCTGGTGTACTGGGTCCATTTGAATACATGGAAAACGCTTTGCATGCATTTCTCATGATGAAAAAAGGCTCTGGACAACATCTGGATATGGAACAGTTAAAAAACGCTTATAAATGCAAATGCTTATAAATGCGGTTAACTGCGTTTACATGCATTTACAAGCGTTTGGCGTTTGAAACACTGATAAAATCTACTCCTGAATGCAAGTTTGGTGCATTAAAAAAAAGACTGTAAATTCAACTGCCTGTAAATGACTGCAAACGACGATGTGTACGTGGACACATAGGAAAACATTAGGGAGAGTTCAGGGGCTGCTAAAAAAAGCGCAGAAAAGCTCCTGAACGTGAGTTTATCAGCTGCAGTGTACACAAACCCTAAGTTGCTGATCACCAACAATACCTGTATAGCGTCATAGCTGCATAAATTCCAGTATATATACCATAGTTTGTAGACACTATAACTTTCACACAAACCAAATAATACACTTATTGGGATTTTTTTTTTAACAAAGACGTAGCAGAATACATTTTGGCCTAAATTTATGAATAAATTAGATTTTTTTTTTATTGTATGTTTTATAGCAGAGATTAGAAAATATTGTTTTTTTTCCAACATTTTTCAGGCTGTTTTCTTATAAGAAAAACCCAGTGGTGTTTAAATACCACCAAAAAAGCTCTATTTTTGTAAAAAAAATTATTTAAATTTTATTTGCGTACAGTGTTGCATGACCATGCAATTACAAGTTAAAGTAGCTCAGTGCTGAATATAAAAAAATGCTCTAGTTATGAAGGGGGTAAAACCTTCCATAGCTCAGTTCCTGAATCACAGCAGATGCAATACCTCATTCCGAGTCAACAAGTTGATAAAACTTAGAACATTTACAATATGAATACACAGTTATACAAATGGCAAAATACCATATCTGAAAAGTATAGTATTAACCACTTTAGGACCACTGGTTCACATTGTACTGTGGATGGGTGACTCCTACAGGCACAGTGATGTACCTGTATGTTGCTGCCTGTTTCAGGGTTCAAGGCATCACCCCTGCTCCCTCGCACCAATTCTCTGTGTGATTAGACAGAGGGATTTTGTCAGCAGGTCTGGGCAAATGATTCAGGGCTGGAACCTACTGTGTGTTGACAAACAACACAGGACTCTGTACAGAGGGAACACTCTCTGTTTCCTCTCCCTGCACAGCAGGGAGAGGGAACAAAGAGATTTTTAGTAAAAAACAGCACAAATTACACACATTAACATTTGTTAGGCACATGCTTAACCCCTTGATTACCTCAAGATGTTAACCCCTTCCTGGCCATTGGCATTAGTACAGTGACAGTATAAAGTATTATCACTGATCATTGTATTAGTGTCACTGGTGATATCAGTGTCAGTTAGCCAGTTCCCACCTGGTGTCAATTAGTGTAAGATTGCCCGCCGCACTATCATAGTCCTAGTCATAAGTGAGACTGTAAGTGATCACTGCCATATAAAAAAAAAAGTATGGGATCCGAGCATGCAGCCTGTCCCCCTCCTGAATATACCAGGCCACATGTCTTCCATATGGGGGGGTATCTGGCCCAGTGGGTGGGATCCTAGTGATGTCAATGACCAGACACTGCAATGTTCAATTATGGTCAATGATGTCAGAAGACCTCACCCCTTTATTTATATCAATTGTCATCCACTGGTGCTGACAGACGCCGGCAAGCAGTCATTGGGGTATGTTTTGTGTTGGTGGGTGGCCGGCTTGTTTTCTTTGAGCAGGTCAGCAAGAAAACCTCATGACTGACAACGCCTAACGATATGGTCAACAATGAATTTACATCGCAGAAAATGATTTAGTTTTTTTGTCAAAATCTGTATTTTTGTCTGTGTACATTTTTTGTGAATGAGTAGGGGTGCTTTGTATCCCTTACCCATTTATATTGGGGGGTGGTATCTGAAAGCCTACTTATTGTTAAAGGGAGCTTTCAGGTTCCAATATGCCCCACCATCCATAGAGCACCAGGAAAGGTCTGGTATAGAATATGGGGGAACCCCATGCCATTTTGTTTGCATGTTTTCCTTTTAAAATTCATACTAGACCGAAATGGCCTGGTATGGATTATGAGGGATCAACCAATGCATTTATTTGTGTGGGTGTCCATTATTTTCATTTAGGATAAGGGCCTGGCATGGATGAATGGAATCCTTTGCCCCTTTGTTTACAAACAGAACAAAGTCATCAGGAGTTGTCACTTTACATGTCAGTTTTCCTGTAGTAGTTTGTATACATCACACAGATGAGCTACTTCACAGACAGGGTCAGGGCATCCCCTTGGCATATTACCTAATGGATGTTTGCATTTTACATATTTCACTTCAAGCATTACTAAAATTTCTGCTCCATGCCAAACTGAAGTTTTTAAATTTTTTCAAGCTTTGGTACATGTATGCCAGGGCAGAGCCCAGCCCCCATGTCATTTGTTTGACAAACCCCTGCCTATTAACCTAGAAAATGGCTAGAACTGATTTTAACATTCAGCTCCCTTTGACTTCAGTGGGGTTCAGATTCAGATCACAGACATTGCTCAGGTTTGATTATTTCCTGCTCGAACCGAACCCAGATACCCACTTATCAACAGTTATTTTTCTGCTCTTGCACCATGTTTAAATGGATAATACACAGGGAAATGTAACTTTATTGCTATTGCAGAGATGTATGATTTTTTTTTTGCCTTGGCATACACTTAAAAAATATATTCCTTGCATGGGGCAACCTGAGCGAGAACAGTATTATACAGGTTTCAGGTCAGTAAAGACTTAAGAGTTCATTTTGTATGTTAGATAAAGTTTTAATGACTTATATAAGTGGGTGGCTATATTTAGAAATCTGGTTTTTTGAAAGGTATAGATTATGGTAAGGGAAACTTTGGTGGGGTGTCTATTTTATTTGTTTTTGGTGCTGAAGGCCCCACATGGAAAACTACTGTGCCAAAAAAGAACATAGCTGAGTAGTAGAAGTTTACTTAGAGATACTTGTACTTTATTTAACAGTATGTACAGTTAGTGCACAAATATGGTTAATGTGGTGGACCAACTGATATTATAAAAGTATATGGTAAAACCCCCCCAAAATATTAAGACATAATGGTGGGGGGTTGTGGTGCTGGAGTGGGGGCTATCTCTTACAACTATAAAACTGTCCACACTACATTTATACTGTAGGTAAAAATATGATAGAGGATTTACTTTAAATACATGTTCCTTTTGCTTAAAGTGAGTTAAAAATTTTTCTTCTATAAAACATTTCAGCTAAAATGGCACAATAATACAGTTGTGTTCTGATTAGCTAGCATTTCATAGAACCTGGATTATGTGTGTCCTGAACATAAGGTCAAACAGAGAGAAGAATTTTCTTGTGGACTACATCTTTTCACAGCCTACATTAAGGTCTTCCCCATTTCACCATTTTAAGGATTGTCCTTTTTTTTCCTAGCATGTGATTGCAATTGGCTGTAATCTTCTAAACAAATCCATAATCTGCGGGATGATCTTTAATTAGTGATTGCATTGCACCTTGTTAGTTGTAGTTAGTGTTGGCATCCTGTAATTTAGAAGTGCTGTATAAACCTATCTAATTTATTTTAATTACTTGCTGGATTTGTTCTTTCATCCTCTTAATTTTAATTACCAACTGGTTTACAAATTGGTGTTTTTCGTTTTACATGTTAAAAAACACTGTGTTATCCTGTTTTACAGCTTTGTCGAACACAAAAAAAAGTTACTCAGAAAAGATTCTGCTTATCAACAGGCACACAATATCCCAAAGACAAAAGGAAAAAAACCTGAAAAGAATGATATCACTATGAATATCATTGAGAGCAATACCCACACAACTCCCAAATGGAATGCTGGAAAAGCAATTTATTTTTATAGTGGTCTGGTAGTCCCTTACATAACTATTATGGCAACCTGCAATGTAGTTTCCATTCAGCCCTTTGGCACTATTGTCAGTCATGTCTCACTCGGCTCATTATCTAATGGTGCTGTGACTGAATTGCTGTCATACAAAACATGTTTCATTTTGAAATACACTCAAACAAAGGTTTTTCGATTCAACAAAAGTTATAGCAAATGTGATACAGACATTTCAGAGTTTATGGAATAAAATGCACAAACAGAATCAAACACCTGTAGAAAAGAAATGTTTCTTTACAGTAGCAAAAATACTGAAATAACATTGTACACACAAGTCAAAGAGAATGCTAAGTCAGCCAGTTTCTACACCTCCTGAGCTCTCCCTACAACCTAATATACACAAGATAAATAAAACGGCTCAGTACACAAGAGATCAATAAAGCTTTAGGTGTACTTCCTGTTACAGTCCTATTTAACAGTCTTGCTCCTCAGTGCCTGATACAAAGGGGTTGATTTGCTAAAGCTGGAAAGTACACAGTTTGGTGCAGCTCTGCATAGAAATCAATCAGCTTACAAGATGTTTTTGTCAAATCCTAATATAGCAAGCTGACGTTAGAAGCTGATTGGCTACCATGCACAGCTGTGCCAGATTTTGCACTCTCTAGTTTTAGTAGATCACCAAAGTGTCCAAGTGCTGAACACACCAAGCAATGTGATTCTTCTAGAACATTGCTAGAGGGATTCCCTGTGTTGTACATTACATGCTATAGACCACCCTAGACTCCAAGCATACTCTGGGCTACTCCAGTCTGTATGCTGTTGTACATTACATACTTCAGTCTGCCTCACACTGTATATTCAAAACATCAAATAAGGCAGGGCACAAAGGCATATGGAAGGATGGAAACTATCACCCCAACAAGGTCAATGTGTAGTCTCTGGAAAATGTTTGAGGGCAGACAAAGAACCACCCAAAAACTGACATACTTTAATAAGTATGGGATCACATAAACAATGTTCACTTCAATGAGGAATCACATAACCATGCCAAAAGGATGCTCACTAAGTCTCTCCCACATCTCTAAGTTAGCAGCACTGCAGTGTGGTGTTGAGCAGTTAACTCTACATTATCTTTGTATCCACTTAAGTAAAGGGAATGATGGAATTACCAGAACTCTGCTCCATATAGGTAGTCCCTCAATTTAGTTATGAATGCCCATTTGAGAGCTAAGAACTGTAATTTGTGAGTTGGATAATTCCTCTCAGCGGGCGTGAGGCTTAGTCTAACAAATGCAACAGAGAGAATGTGCCCTTCATTTTCCTGATGGAGTATCCTGCCTAACCCTTCTCAGCTTGTGTCAACATGTAACTCATATGGCTTGGAAGGATTAGCATAAGCTATGCAGGGGCATTTGTCAAGTTGGTCTTCAACTGGAGGAAAGCTGTCTTGCAGTGCTCTGTCCACTTGTGCCGCATAGACTTCTTAGGTTTTTGAGCCCCCTTGCAATTCATCCACTCTCATCAACTCCGTTAAGATTCAAGAAATCTTTGCTAATCCATCCACAAATCTTATGTAATATGAGAAAAATCCCAAGAAAGACTTCATCTTTGTGGTTGGTTGAGGCCAAGTGGTGACCACCATCAACTTCTCTGGATCTGTTGTGATCCCCCCTGCAGATACAACATGGACCAAGTAGGTAACAGAACTTCAATAAAACTGACACTTCTCTAAGGACAGTTTCAGCCCTTCCTCATAAAGTCTCTGGAGAACGTTTTCCAACCGGACCTCTTGCTACTCCAATAGTCTTCCCAAACACGATAATATTGTGAGATATACCAGTACCTTGACCAAGTTCATGTCTCCTACTGGTTTCCATCAAAAAGATGCTGGGGCTTTGCATAAGCCTTGAGACATTCTATTGAACTCAGAGAATCCCATTGAAGTAATAAAAGCAATTTTTTCTTTGTCCTCAGCATACATTGGTATCTGGTAATTGCCACTTTTCAAATCAAGTACACTAAACTATTTAGCCTTGGACAAGCTTTGCAGGACGTCCTCAATTCCAGGTGTACTGATCAGGGACTGTCTGCCGACTGAGTATCTGATAATCAATGCATAACCTTAAGGATCCATTGTTCTTTTGTACAACTACTATTAGAGAGGCGTATGGGCTCCTAGACTTTTACATCATACTGGCTTTCTTCAGCTCAGCAAGCTGCTTTGCCAGGTCTTCTAGTTCACTTAGTGGGATATTGAGGGCCCTTTCTCAGAATGGCTTGTCTTCTTGCAACCAAATAACGTGTTGGGTGCTCTTGGCATAACCCACATCAAAGTCGCTTCATAAAAACATCTCCTGCCATTTCAGGAGTCTCTCTTTTACCCTATTTTTGCATTCTGAGGGTAGCAAGGAATACTGGAGATGAGGACCTCTTTCCATGATGTCTTTAGGGTCCTCCCCCCCATTGGATTGGCTTGTGCCACTGGCATGACAGGGTTCACTTCCCCCAATAATACACAAGGCTTCACTACAACTGGATGACTAGTGGTGTTCCAGACGGTTACTGGAACTCTCCCTTGAGTCCTCTGTGAAGCCTTAACTTAGACTATTTTGGGGTCTAGCTCCAGCCCTGAGTCCTCTCCCTGGGATTAGGATTCAAGGACTAAAAAGGGTCCTGGCTGATCTCATGTTAGTATCACTGTGGCCTTTAGACAGTCAAGCTTTCCCAGCTGCAGCACTTGTTTCTGGGTTCCGAACTTCCAGAGTCTTCCTACCCCACTACTATGGGCCTTCTGCTCTTGTATAATCCTTAGAAAAGCTTGGTGTAAGTAGGGATAAATGTCTTCACTTCACTTTAAAGGCTAGGGACATGAGCAGTCTCTGCACAAAATCCATATTTGTTCAAATCAGCAGTGAGCTCTGCTTGGCTCCAAGTGGATGTAGAAGATCTCTGTTCTCCCAGCCACACTAGGTCTGAATCTTGGCTGAAAACATTAAAACAATACCCATGCAACAGTTTAAATGAAATAAAAGTGATTAAATTCTGTGATACCAAATATTTTAATTGCATTTAAAAATTGTGAAATGCGTATCTGCTGCCCCAATGGTATATGCTCCCTATATGCCCTACAACAGATGATATAGATAGAAAGGTTGCGCTCACCCTATATGCTGTTTAAAAAATTATTATGTTGCCTTAGTGCAAAACATTATACAACATTAAACATTACAATCCGATAAATAAGTTCAGTGTCTTTTAAGATACTATTTAAAGTCCAATATGGAAGTGCAAAAAGTGCCAGTTTAAAATGCAAAGAAATGTGCTGTAATGTCAGCTCGAATGAAAACTTCTGTGTACCAATGCCCCAAATCTCCAGGTTCTCTAGCTTCCGTTAGGTAAGGTGTGTTAGATATCATAAACATCCTGGTATATCAACATTACTTGTGCACCAATGTCTAATAGAGCTTTTGCATATATACCTTCCACCTGAATGGATACTATGGGTAAAGGGACTACTAGTTAGTCCAGAAATTGTTTTGGTTTTGTCTTCATCATTTTAGCTCTAATAGAGCATTTGTCCTTCCTGGTGTATGGCTTGGCCTTACAGAATTATTTGGGAGTTGGTGTGCATTGCCCCCACTGCTCCTGGAATTCACCCCAAGCAGGTAAGGCAAGGCATGCTGGTTAGGCATAGAGACAGGAGTTTGTAAGTTAGCTTTGGGTTATTACAGCTGCTTAGGGGTTTTCTTGGGTTTGAAGCTGCTGACTGTAGATGGGCTCCCAGTTTGCTCCCTCACTGGGGCCCCCTGAAGTTTCCCTCCAGCTTTCCAGGTAGTAACTTTGGTAGGACTATGCAAACTTAGACTACCATATCTGGGCTCTCTTGCCACTTTGGACCTTGAAGTAGCCAATCTCCCCCACATCGGAAGCATCTTTTTGAGGAGGATACTGATCCATATTCAGGTCTACCCCCATCAGAGCTTTTCTTTTATGAAGTGAAGGTGGTCATAGCTTGTCTCATGTCAGCTGGAGATCTCTGCAGATTTGATTGGGTCTCCATCACCTGCAGAACAGTCTGTTGCAACTATTATGTGTGCAATGCCTGAAACACCGGAAAATCTGGTCAGCCCTTTCCTCACAGGAGGCATGTTACTAGCAGAAATCTGACCATATCTATGAGGATGAATTAGCGGCTCAATGCAGACAACATCGAAGGAAGGATTGCTGAGAGATCGATCATTGTTCTGAGTTCAAGTAAAGTGGCATATATAGTCCGCGGGAGTGATCTACATGTGATCTTTCTCTGTGACTACATACTTTTATCTTCCACTACTGCTGGACTTGATTCAAGTACTACCTTCAATGTTGAGCTGCTAAACCTCTTGTCCTGTGTTTATCACTCAGCAAACAGGACTCATACTAGCTGTATACAGCTTGGTCACTAAACCGCAGTTCTCTTCATTTCCACTGCATGACATAATGTGGACATTCTTTAGAAGCTATTTGATATAACTGGCATGATGATTGGCTGTAGGCTTATGACTATGCTTCCTGGACTAAATCCGTGATTAACGCTGCTACCTATGTGGGTTTAACATTCCACAGTTATGCTCATTTGTTCCCATATGGTCTGATGGACTGACCAATTGTCTTCATGAAGGGAACTGTTGGAACTTTCTCACTATTTATCCACATATTACCCTGAGGTCAACTGTGGTATATTTTGGCCTAGTTCATTTCATTTTATCCATATTTATTTATGTATGGGAGGGGGCAGCTCTTACCTGTAGCATCAGGGGTAGTGATAGGTTCATTATTGTCTATTTTGTGTCCATGATCCTAACAGCATATTCATGCCTTATTCAATCGGCCTCTTGGGAGGCCGATGTTTTCATTCAGTGGCATTTATTTGAGCACCTTTTGTTCTTTGGCTGCTGTAATTGATTACACTGACTGCCTGCTGACATTGCATTCCGGGCTGCTTATTTTAATGACTATTATGTTCTGTGTCTGTCCACCTTGCAAGGTTTCCTTTTTGAGTAAAGTTTATAATAAAGTTTTGTACCTATTTCATAAACTCCAAACACTACTCTGCTTGGGTTTTATTTAGTACCGCTTTAATACAGTCTGTTCTCTATGGCTGTTTTTTGTTGTTGTTTCATGTTTGGTCATAACCCACATCCTTATTTGTGATGAGTCAGAGAGTGGCTATGTAAGCTGTCCTGCCTAATTTTGTGGCTTCATATTTTTATATATGGGATTCCTTTTATGCCTGCACAAGTGGAGCTAAGGCCTCACACCCATTGGGAGTGGGAGGGCCTGATGGTTAAGGTGTTGGGGCTACCTCACTTCCTATCCGGTCTTCCTCCTCTGAAGAATAGTCCTTGACCTGTGAGGGTCGAGAGAATGCCTTTTCATTCTTATGTTTGGGTCTGATCCTGGCCCCTGAATTCTTGATTTTTCTCTTCTAACAGAGCCTCTTCCTCGTGCACCATCCTAATACGTTTGGGGTATGATGAGGACTGCATATGGTCAGAGGTCTTCAATTGCAACCACACAAGGTTGGAATGCTGGGAACCCTTCAAGATCTGTTTTACTCTTACCTGATCTATAGCTGAGTATTCCATCCCTTTATTGAGCACAATCTGGTAGAGGAACATATTCAGCCTTCGGATGTAGTCTGACAACATCTCATATTGATAGATCAGAACAGAAGCCTTTTCTGTGCAGCCAAACTCTTCTTGTAGCATAGCCAGATAGTCTCAAACCTTTTTGTAATATGCTGCTTCTTTTCAGCCTTGGGGGCGTCCCACTACACAAGGATCTGGAAAGCATGCTCCAGCTAGGTTTTAAATTCCTCTTTCTCTCTTGGTACAGGCGGCGCCCCAGAGAAAAACCTTAACTTCCGGTTGCCAGTTCCTGAGTGTATAGCAGTGGTCTTGTTACACTTGGTCATGAATTCTTCTAGCACAGTGAAGAATTTTGCACCCACAGTGACTGATGTGACAGGGGAAGGGGGTCTTCTTGGTAGCTTGCTCAAGCTCCTTTCAGCTACTCACACTCGGAACTTGTGTTTGGATCACTCGAGCTTCCATGTTGAGTTGCAGCCTAGGACCTCGGAAATTTTCAGGAATCCCCTTCTGTCATTCCAACAGAACTAGGGTATGGGGATCCTTCTTGGCAATTTGTAACATCCACTATGGAAACCTGCTGTCCAGGTATGAGGGCAGATGATAGCTTGGTTGATCTGACCAAGCCATCCCAGGAACCAGGTGCTATGCACAATTTTGGACTCCCATTCTCCACACACCACCATGTGGCATTCTTCCTATCCATGACTTGACTATTGGCTTGTTCACTGCTCACACACTTCAGTATTCAGAGGGTTCCCAGACATGTAGCACACCCACGTAGGAGCCACAGTATAGAAAAACACTCAGAGCCTGACCAAAGGTGGGGACACCTGATTAACTTTATGTGTATCACTCTGACACATGAATGACAATACGTCAAAGAGACACCAACTCAAACAATTCTGACTGTATTGATAAATAGTATGTACCAAGAACAGTCTGAAGATAGTAAACAAGGAAACAACAATTCTCGTAACTCTAGGCAGAGACCTAGTATGCTAATATAAACCCAAACCTCACAGGAGATAGTGACTGGGCCAAGATTTAGACTGGTAATCTGAGATTCAGCTTAAACTGAAGCAAGGACATTGAGGTATTGTGCTCATGGCAGAGATAAGAAACAAAGCAATTATTTGGCTACTTCTTTATCAAGTCCCACGGGAAATCCTAGTTGAGTTCAAGTCTGCTTGTGGGTCTTAGCAATAGACTTATGAACCAGGGTGCAATGAGTGAATGAGGATTTAAAAGGTCAGGCCTGTGGGCACAGACAGAAAGATACAAGTGTCAAATTGGCTTTTGCATTGTGGGAAAATTAAAGTCACCTTAACAAAGAACAGTCTCTGCAGCTGGTCAGCTAAGTTGGGGTCCTTACTGTGGAACACATTTGATGGAGTCCCTGGGTTCTTAGTGACCAAAGCAACAGTTAGTTTCTGTTCAGGAGTTTTCATTCCAGCACCTGGCTAGTTATTTCAGACCACTATTTTATTTAATGTAGTTTACTAATTGCTGGCTGCAAGTTACTTTTTAAATAAGCTATTTTAAGTGCTAAAGTATTGGTAAATATTTCTTGCAGAACAAGACTGTAGAATAGGGTTGCTACCTCATCCCTTTAAAACCAAACACATTAATTACACAAGTTCTGAGGATGATTAAAGTGGTAATTAAACTCAGTTGGTGCTTTATCTGCAATAAATTAGCCTGAGAACCTGTGTAAATAACATGTGTTCGGTTTTAAAGGGATGAGATGGCAACCCTACTGTAGAATCAAATTGAAATGCTGTCCAGTGTGTGCATATTTGCTGATTTATCAATAGTTCCATACTCCCACACTCATATTGATTTGGCAGACACTTGTAAATTTTTTTCAATTTCACATGGTATTTCATGATGTGTTTATTAGGACATTTTGGCGTAACATTTTTTTTCAAACATTTATTTCACATTTTGTATTTCATATACACATTTAACTTTGTAAGGCAGAAAATAGTTTTCCTTGTACTCACAGCTATAGGCTGCTATTTTATGCATGTGAAATACTGAAAATGATTCCACGTCAAGCAATATACAATCATGGAGGTGGGGGAATGAATTTTCCCCTCTCTTGCTGTTACCATAGCAGGCTGGAAGAATACATATTAAAACTCATCCACAGCATGTGGGCTTACAATGGCTTTTTGCAGTGTTGTTGAGGAGAAACTGCCACAAGCAGCACCACCTAATCACCTGGATACATTCCAGCAAAAGACTGACCCAATAAACTCTCGAGGATTTCAGTTCCTGCTGTCTGATTTGCTTCCTCTCTCTCCCATGCCTTTTCTCGGAGCCCAGAAACAGTTGAAATCCAAACACAGCCTTGACAACTGAAATGGAGCTAGAAGGAGGAGGGGGGAGACAGGGCAGATATCTAGCAGCCAAATGCAATCAGCATTTTATTACCAAAGTCAGGAAAAGGGAGTAGGAAAGAAAGTTGGAGCAAGGAAAGTTAATTATGGCAAGATTATTTGAGAGGAAATTACAAAATCTTAATAAAATTAATTTAATTTGGTTTAAAAACTAGGTACATTACCTTAATTAAACTAGATCTATATTTTGATTATTTTCCTAATTTCTTTCTTTCTCTTTCTTTTCTTTCTTTCTCTCTTTCTCTCTTTCTTTCTTTCTTTCTTTCTTTCTTTCTTTCTCATGCTGATCAAAATTCAACCATTCCCTGCTTAACCAACCACATTTTAAGAATTTAAGTAGACCAACTTTAATGTATGACCAGCTTTAGATGTACTATCTGATTTAGATGGACTTGACTAACAAATTTAAGCTAAACTCCAACTAACACTTGTTAAGAAGGTACATCAACACATTTTTTTTTTCTTTTGGGATAAAGGTTTTACACAAATGAAAAAAAGCTGATTATTGTAAGCACCCCTGTCTGTGGTAAATAGTTTGTCTCAACCCTCTAACTGCCACTTTTTCTTGACAGTTTAGTCTGTTAGTATTAGATATTCTGTATATAGCCCTACAGAACAGACAATGTACAGTCCACATGTGTTTATTTGCTGCTTCTCTGCAAACAGGACCTTTATTCAGAGAAAGGACATATCGTTTATTTTGTTTGTTTTTTTAACTGTCAATTTTTTATTGAACATTTGCAAAGATTTACAAGAAATAGTAGTTTTATAACAGCATGTTATCGAATCATAATATTCAGAGACAATAGATTGATTGTATATTATAGATGAAACAGATAATGATGGTTATTCTATCATTGGATGTTATTATCATCTATATGTTTATTGAGTAATTCTGCTGTATCTTTATAGATTTTACTGTAGTTCAGTAATTTAGAAGGGAAAGGTAGATAACTATAGGAAGAGGTGCATAGGTGCTATTGTTTCTGGGCTGTGCTACGGGTACAAACAACAAATAGCATACACATATATGGTATCGCTGCGATCGTCAAGAGCTGGAAAATTTATTTTGGGTTGTTCTTTTGTGGTAGGTTATGGTAGCAAGCTAGCACACACAGCTAAATTAAAAAAAATGATTTTTTTTTTACTATTTTGGGCCAGTTTTCCTTTGATAATAAAAAAATCAGGAAATATTCATTACTATTTATCACCAAATGAAAGCCAAATTTGTCCTGAAAAAAACAATGTATAATTCACCTGGATGTACAAAGTAGTTGTGATGATATGTACGGTTTTATTAACACATGTCAATGTTGCAAAATTGTGCTTAGGCATTTAGATTTGCTTTAACCGTAGGCGTGAAGGGGTTAATAAAACCAACTTGATCTGAGTGAATTAAATTTGGCATTAAAGATTGAAGTTGGTTAGCTAATAACTTGATGTATTTAAGATAGATATAGGTCTAAAGTTGGCTGGTCACGTGGGGGATTTACCTGGTTTTGCTAATGTAATAATGAGAGCTTCTAATGTTTCTTTTTGGATAGATCTTGATGTAGCTATTTTATTAGTGAAGTTACACAAATATTGGATTAGGGTCAGATTAAATGTTTTGTAATACTCATTGGTATAGCCATCTGGGCCTGGTGATTTATGAGAGGGAAGATTTTGAATTACTTTTATCAATTTTGGAGGTGGTGAAGGGTTGCGATAATTAGTCCAGTTGGTCTGTTGACCAACCTTGGGAAGGTGCAGCGAGTCTAAAAAAGTAGTAATTTGTTCATTAGTCGGCGGGGCAAACTCCTGGGAATTCTTCATATTATATAATGTTGCATAATATCTATTAAATGCATTGGCTATATCTAAAGGATTCATGAGTTTCCCTTTAGCAAGGTCATTTAAGTATGCAATTTTAGATTTGGATTGATGTCGTTTGAATTGTTTTGCTAAATATGGGCCTGCTCTATTTACCTTTGTGTAGGATATAAATTTTAGTTTTTTTTACCATGAAATCATATTGCTTGATAAGGTGGAGTTTCATGTTCTCCTGTAAAGAGCGTATATAAATATATTCTGATCAGGGCTTTGTTTATGTTGAGTCTCACGGTGTTTAATTTGTGACAATATGTCTGTAATTTGCTTGGATTTCCTCTTTTTCTCATAGGCACCAAGTTTGATAAATACTCCTAGTATATATGCCTTATGTGCATTCCATAGGATACAATCGTCTTTATCATTACTGGAGTTGGTTTGAAAAGAAGAGAGTAGCTCCTTACCTATCTTGGATTTATAATCATAATTTGTGAGTAGGGTTGAATTCAGTCTCCATACAGACAAGTTTTTGGAGCATGGTGTCGTAAAGATTTCAAAGGTAAGCGGGGCTTGATCTGACCATGTAATGGATCCAATATCAACTTTAGATACTTGTTGCAAAGATCATTGGTCTACTAATAATAAATCAATCCGTGAATATGATTGCCGTGAATGAGAGACGTACCGTAAGGAACAGAAATATTTGAACACCCTGTGATTTTGCAAGTTCTCCCACTTAGAAATCATGGAGGGGTCTGAAATTGACATTGTAGGTGCATTCCCACTCTGAGAGACAGAATTAAAAAAAATTCAGGAAATCAGATTGTATGATTTTTAAAGAATTTATTTGTCTTGCACTGCTGAACATAAGTATTTGAACACCTGAGAAAATCAGTGTTAATATTTGGTACAGAAGCCTTTGTTTGCAATTACAGAGGTCAAAGGTTTCCTGTAGTTCTTGACCAGGTTTGCACACACTGCAACAGGGATTTTGGCCCACTCCTCCACACAGATCTCCTCTAGATCTGTCAGGTTTCGGGGCTGTCGCTGAGCAACATGGAGTTTCAGCTCCCTCCAAAGATGTTCTATTGGATTTAGGTCTGGAGACTGGCTAGGCCACTCCAGAACCTTGATATGCTTCTTATGGAGCCACTCCTTGGTTATCCTGGCTGTGTGCTTTGGGTCGTTGTCATGTTGGAAGACCCAGCCACGACCCATCTTCAATGCTCTGACTGAGGGAAGGAGGTTGTTGCTCAAAATCTCACAATAAATGGCCCCACTCATCCTCTCCTTAATACAGTGCAGTCATCCTGTCCCCTTCGCAGAAAAGCACCCCCAAAGCATGATGTTACCACCCCCATGCTTCACAGTAGGGATGGTGTTCTTGGGATGCAACTCATCCTTCTTTTTCCTCCAAACACGACAAGTGAAGTTTAGACCAAAAAGTTCTACTTTGGTCTAATCTGACCACATGACTTTCTCCCATGCCTCCTCTGGATCATCCAGATGGTCATTGGCAAACTTCAGACGGGCCTGGACATGTGATGACTTGAGCAGGGGAATCTTCCGTGCAATGCATGATTTGAAATCATGACAACATAGTGTTCTACCGACCGTGACCTTTGAAACTGTGGTCCCAGCTCTCTTCATGTCAATGACCAGCTCCTCCCTTGTAGTTCTGGGCTGATTCCTCTCCTTTCTTATCATCAGTGATACCCCACGAGGTGAGATCTTGCGTGGAGCCCCAGTCCGAGGGAGACTGACAGTCGTCTTTAGCCTCTTCCATTTTCTAACAATTGCTCCAACAGTTGATCTATTTTCACCAAGCTGCTTGGCAATTGCCCTGTAGCCCTTTCCAGCCTTGTGGAGGTTCACAATTTTGTCTCTAGTGTCTTTTACAGCTCTTTGGTCTTGCCCATGGTAGTAGTTGGCGTCGCACTGACTCTGGGGTGGACAGGTGTCTTTAAAGAGCTCAGACAGGTGCTACTAAGTTAGATTAATGAGTGGAGTAGAGGTGGACTTTTTAAAGGCACAGTAACAGGTCTTTGAGAGCCAGAATTATTGCTTTTTCTTAGGTGTTCAAATACTTATGTTCAGCAGTACAAGGCAAATCAATTCTTTAAAAATCATACAATGTGATTTCCTGGATTTTTTTTTTTTAATTGTGTCTCTCAGAGTGGGAATGCACCTACAATGTGAATTTCAGACCCCTCCATGATTTCTAAGTGGGAGAACTTGCAAAATCGCAGGGTGTTCAAATACTTCTGTTCCTCACTGTAAGTATAATCTCTCTCCTCTGTGGAGACGTCTCCAGGCATTGTATAGATCTTCTGATTCTAAAAAAGACGGTAGAGTGGGGGATCATCTGCGAATTTTATTAGAAGAACCTAGGGATGTATCAATTATGTCATTATAATCTCCACATAAGACTAAAGATCCTTGTCTATATTGTTTAATTTTTGCAGAGAGAGTTTTAAAGAAGGATTTATGTCCCTTGTTGGGGGCGTACACATTTACTAGTGTCATTAGGGACACATCAAATTTTGCTACTAAAATTATATATCTTCTAAAAGCGTCTGAAAAAGGAAAAGGAGTTTTAACATCATCAGATGCAGCTACAAACATATAAACACTGCCATTTACTGGTTGAAGAATATCTCTCCTGAATACTGAAGTAGTTTTTGCACAAAAATACATGAACAATGTTGAAAAATAACAGACTTACTGGCCGGATCACCAGGTAAAAAAGAAAAAGCCTAAAAAAATACACATCTACGACTTGCAATATACAATATTTTGTTTAGGGTTTATACTTTTACAGAAGTTATTCAAATTAACTTTTTTTGGTTTGTTTAATGTGTGCAAATGTTGCTTCATTTTTTTATTTCTGCTGAGAATGTAGTACAGTTCTACAAGCCCATTTTTGATTTGCATTGTTTTTAATTTGGCTTTCTGCTGGTGCTGCTGGTTATTCAGTGTATTTTAGATATGTTTGCACATTCTTTTGCATTGTAATCCATTTTTCATGCATAATATGAGAGTGAGTCTTTTTTCCACCGTTTTGACCATGTCTACCTCCTGCCAGGAAAACATATTGTATTGCAAATCTTTTACAGTATTATGCATTACGAATTTGTGTTTCGTACACTCTTTATATTTCCATGATAATTTTTAGAAAAAAAAAGAGCATGCACAGGAAAAAATACTCAGGTGTGAATACTGTCATAGCAAAACAAGTGTTCTGATTTTACAATGAAGTACATAAGTACAGATATGTCTCTCAGAGCAAAAATTGGAGGTAGAAAAAAGATATTATTCACCCCTACTCCTCTCCCACAGACCAGAAAACCAGGGGTAACCTATCATGCTAATGCCAGACTAAATACCCTTCAGCACTAAAATGCTGTTTTACGAGGGAAGGACAAAGAATATAGCACAGAGGCAGTGGGATTATGGCTGGGTTTGATTCCACCCAGGAGCATTGTGTCCTTTCAGTGTTTGCGTGGGTTTCCTTCAGGAACTATGGGGACCTACTGATAAGTTAGAGTGTGTGTGTTTGTATGATTGCATTAGAGTTATTTAAAATGTGAACCTCGCTGTTGTAAGGTGTGATGTGAATGATTCTATACACTCCCCAAAACACTGCATAATACATTGGCACTGTAATAATATGGAGCAAATAAAATGTATTGAAACAGACACTGAGTGACACCTCCCCCCCCCCATCCTGTTCCTCTGTAGTTTTAAAGAGAAGTAGGACCAAAGCTCTTTTGGCCTCACTTTTCCTATATATCACAGGAATGTACTGTGAGTGCACTCAGGGTTTAAAGTCCAGTGTTGGCTGACACCACCAGTCCAGCCTCTGGAGAGATCCCGACTTTAAATTTGGGATTCACCCAGATTCCTGACTGTCAGGCATGGACTAGCCAGCAATGGTGGGACTCACCTGCCTTTTGATCTGCAGTACCAGGGCTGGCCAGCGGATGCTCCCAGCAATCAGAGACTCAACTTTGCAGCCAGCTAACACCTGGAACTGATTATGCTGGGGTATTTAAGGGATGGCCAGACTTCCAGACTCTGCCTTGGTGTTGTGTTTCTCTTGGGCCCTGTATCCTGTTCCTGCTCTCTGTTCCTGTCTGATTCTCTGCTACCTGTTCTGATCCCTGGCTTGTCTGACCATCCCTCTGCCTGACCCTCTGTACTACGCTGCCTGCTACCTGTTCTGATCCCTGGCTTGTGACCCTGACCATCCCTCTGCCTGACCCTCTGTACTACGCTGCTAGCTACCTGCTGAACCTGGCCTGTGACCCCGACCAATCTCCGCTTGCTCCCCCTGTACCTACCTGCCCTATTGATATTGACCCGGCCTGCCTGACGACGCTTGCTTGTATGTACTGTTATCTGTGGGTGGTTGGTTTGTTTGCACTGTATTATGTTTAGTATTGCACTGCGTTTATGTTTGTATTGTTAGTGTTAATAAATTATATTGTTTATCACATATCTGAAGTCTGCGTTTCCCTGCGTCAGTCACACACCTCTGGTCACACCTGGGAGCCCTGACACTGACTGACAGTTGGCCACTGACAGCCTGAGCCAGCTGCTCCTGACCCTCCACAGCCCAGCGCTCCAGTGAGTGCTGGAGAGGCAGACCAGAGAGCCGGTGACAGACAGTCACCAGTCCTTGCTCACTGAAGACTGAGAACCAAATGATAAGCAATCTTTGATCACTTAGGTCTCTGTCTTAGAGGAAACAGGGGACAGATGCTGTAACAGCACATACCCAGAGATGGACGCGGTTCAACCATTTTGGCTTGAACCTCCATCTTGGCAAAGGGATTAACCCTCCTGACAAATATATTTCGCCCTCATTCTTCCCCCCTCCCTATCGGAGAGGCCCAGCGACATTTGGCCAGATGTGTGTGAGTTAGGAATGTCACAGGAGGGTCATAGGAGCTATAAAGCCCCCAAAGGGAGCTGGGGCCTCCCTGTCCAAAGAACCTGTGCAATTTAATGCTTTGGAAGACATAAGGCAAGCTTTCCCAGGAGTTGAAAGAGATTCCAACCTAATAAACCTAACTCAGCGTATGTGACAGAATCAGATAACCTTTGTTAAAATCCATCTTTCCCCTATGTCTTATATCTTGGAATGTGAGAGACTTACATAAAAACCAGGCATATCGTCAGATGGGCGATGAGCAGGCGAACAGTTTGTTGGGTCACTTGCCTTGTCTTGGACACATAGGAAAGCAGAAAAATAGATCTCATGAACCGTTCAGTGTATAATTTCATAATTCATATCTAATCAATCCTCAGACTTGTCTGCATAATAATCTACCTGTGGATGGAATATTACTTGTGCAGATGGAAAGTTATGGGCCAAAATATGAGTTAAGAGAGATTTTGGCTCTAGTTAGGTATGCACCCATACCTCCACGCCCTAAGCGGGGTATTGGTCCTTGACTTCAGAGACACACCCTGCTGGGGACTACAAAATAGGCTGTCAGGCCTAAGAGTGGGAGTTGAAGACGTCTCCCATTTTAACATCAATACCACCTGGGGAGACCCGTGCTCTTTTGCTCTGAAACTTGGATCTGCTAACCCAGGACTTTGGCAAGTACCTTAACCATTTCACCTCTCTCTGATATCTCTTTGCTGTGCTGTTGGTCTCTGTATATTTATATATATATCTTAGTTATAATTTTTTCTGTAAATATTGTTATTGCACCCGTTTGACCTTTTAGTAATAAATCTTTCCTTCTGAAAGTGTTGAACTGTTTCTATAGCAATTTTTTTGCAATTTACGAATTCCGGCCTCTAAAGAGAACGCTACTGTGTTTGTTTAACTCTCTGTATAACCGTGTTATGCAGACGATTACCTCAACCATTATAGTGTTATTGCTGAGATTGCCAAGTTTCCTCCTTCTCTATACAAAAAGGAGGTGGTGGCAGTGTGAAGGGTTAATTGCGTAATTAACCTGACCCAGTAACAATCACTCAGGCTGCCGGTACATCGATCATTAGCTGGAAAATCGTTGTGCAGGGTGCAGCTGGGTGTGGCATTGTTACGCATGTGACATCGCGGTTTTAGATTGGGTAATCCTTCAGTCACGAGTTTGGTGAGAAGGTCTGGGGTCTGACGCCGTGATCGTGGCAGATGCATCATTGTACTGATGCTGCATCTACCTAGGTGAGTATGAATGTTTATGTTTTTTACATTCCCATACTTCTCTTGTAGCCTCCCTGGCGGTATTCCCGAGCGTAGCTCAGGTTAAGTTTCAGTACCACAAGCGGTAACCCCGAGCTACACTTGGGCTTACCATGCGGCGCTGCTCCGGGATCTGTTCTTCTCTTACCTTGTCCTGCGTTCCCACGATGTCCCTCCTGCAGTGTCCCCTGTAATGTCCTCCGGCGGATGCCGGCATCTGTCTTCTGGGTTCTGTCCCCTGCGACGTCAGGACGTATGGGAACGGAACGGCGGGAAATTTGAAAATTACAAATGACATTCACTAAAATAACATAGTAAAACATTACTGTATCAAACCATTTCACATACATTTTGTCTCTAGTGCTTTGTCCTGTGCCCTGCCTGCATTTTTACTGTTCTTTCTGCCTAGAAACTGAGAAATGTCCATGGCGTCCAAAAAGCATCCCTTTAGGTCAAAAGCGGTTTTAGACCAGCTAAAGAACAGCAATAATAAATTAGAACCACTTGCAGAATTGAGTGATAATGATTAGTGCGGATATTCGTCATCAGACACTGAAAACGATTTTGCGACTTTGCTCAGTGATGTGCGAACTTGGCGCTATATTTCAAATTTCAGTGTTTTTGGTTTGATTATATTATTGAATTAAATTTATTATTATATTATTATTTTTTATGATTATTTATTCAATTATAATTTATGATTTCGTGTTTCAAATTGTAACATACCGGGGATGTTTACTAGACTCTTGTTCGGACAGATTTCAGTGAGTTATTCCTAAAAATTACAGCCTACAATAAAAAAATACATATTTCCATGCAAAAAAATGTACCGCTTTGAGCACAGAAATATGGACATAATCAGACCGCTAGGGAGGTTAACTTTATTTAAGAGCCAAGCTGTTTCTTTCTTAAATCATCCCGTTTCATTTTCCTTTCACTTCAAAAACCTCATTAATTACCTTCCTTTACCAAAAAAGCTCACAATTGTCTTCTGTGTTTATATACACTATATTCCCAAAAGTATCGGGACGCTTGCCTTTACACGCACATAAACTTTAATGCCATCCCAGTCTAAGTCTGTAGGGTTCAATATTGAGTTGGCCCAGCCTTTGCAGCTATAACATCTTCAACTCTTCTGGAAAGGCTCTCCACAAGGTTTAGGAGTGTGTCTATGGGAATGTTGTTGTACTAATCTGAAGGCCACATGAAGTTTCGAGGTCTTTAGCTATTGACTCTGCAGACAGATGGCGACTTCTGTGCACTGTGTGCTTCAGCATGCGCTGACCCGGCTCTGTCATTTTTTACGTGGCCTACCATTTCATGGCTGAGTTGCTGTTGTTCCCAGTTGCTTCCACTTTGTTATAATACCACTAACAGTTGACCATGGAATATTTAGTAGCAAAGAAATTTCATGGATGGAATTATTGCACAGGTGGCAACCTATCACAGTACTATGCTTGAATTCACTGAGCCCCTGAGAGCGACCCATTCTTTCACAAGTGTTTGTAGAAACAGACTGCATGCCTAGGTGATTGATTTTATACACCTGTGGCCATGGAGGTGATTGGAACACCTGAATCCAATGATCCAATGATGAATTATGGCAATATAGTGTAGTTTGGAGCTTAGTAGTTCTATCATATCTTAAGACTCTCCCAAGATCCCCAGGTCCATTTACAAGACTTATTCTTTATTACAAGCAGTCTATATGAACCAGAAATCTCCACAGTACAGTACTGGAATATTGCTGTCCTGAAAATAACTAAATTTTAACAGCTGTTTGCTGTTTTAAAAATAATAGATACTATTAATTTTCATGGCTGACTTTTGGATGCTTCGATATTCCTGCTGCAATAACAAGTACATACTATTTAAAATCAAGCACAGAGTGTCAAACTAAAATTTCATAAGGATGTTTTTATTTATTGTGTTACATTATGCAGTATTGAAAACTTGATGCAGTATTGGTATGTATCCCTGCCAACATGGAATAATTTTCCCATAATGCCATTTTTTATCATGGGGGTGGGTGGTGAGCAGCAGGAGTGCTATGAGGCAAGATGAAAAGCCTCATGTCTCCACTGAAGACATTTGTTTTAATTCAAGCCTAAAGCAATTTTAAAGTTCCTAAAGTGCCATTGCTACAGCATGGTAGGCATCACTAAGCATCTCCAAATGCCGGCATGTCAACCTTCATTAGCTATTTACATGTATTGTATGCACGGTCAAAATGTAAAGTCATATATTAATTTCCACATTGAATTTCAATTATTTCTAGCCTACCCCTTTTAATCTGAATCGTCTTGAAATTTGATGATTCAGTTTTTGAAGAATATCACACATTTACTTCCTGAGTTTGCCTTCAGAACTACAATGGTACTGAGTAGAGCTGTTTCAGGAGACTGAGTCAGTACATGAAACACACCACATCATATCTGCTTGCAGGCAGCAAAGCAAACTATGAGATATTTATTCCTTAGTCGACCAAAGGAATGAGCAATGCAGAAGCTGCAAAGCATGCAGAGAATCTAGAAAATTGTTATGAAGCGTTAGGTAGCACTCACAACTGCAGGATTGTCAAATAAACTTATACCAGATTATTGAATTGTCAAAAACAACTGTCATTTGTATTGCTATTACAATGCTGAGGTTTTAAAAAAAGTTTGGGCACCCTGCAGAGTTAATATCTTGTACTGCCCCCTTTGGCAAGTATCACAGCTTGTAAACGCTTTTTGTAGCCAGCCAAGAGTCTTTCAATTCTTGTTTGAGGTATCTTTGCCCATTCTTCCTTACAAAAGTCTTCCAGTTCTTTGAGATTTCTGGGCTGTCTGTCACGCACTGCTCTTTTAAGGTATATCCATAGATTTTCAATTATGTTGAGGTCAGGAGATTGTGAAGGCCATGGCAAAACCTTCAGTTTACGCCTCTTGATGTAATCCCCCGTGGATTTTGAGGTGTGTTTAGGATCATTATCCATTTGTAGAAGCCATCCTCTCTTTAACTTCAGCTTTTTCACAGATGGTATCAAGTTACCATCCAAAATTTGCTGAAATTTTATTGAATCCATTTTTCCTTCTACTCGTGAGATGTTCCCTGTGCCACTGGCTGCAACACAACCCCAAAGCATGATTGATCCAACCCCATGCTTAACAGTTGGACAGAGGTTCTTTTCATTAAATTCTGTGCCCCTTCTTCTCCAAACGTACTTTTGCTCATTCCGGCCAAAAGTTAAATTTTAACCTCATCGGTCCACAGAACTTGTTTCCAAAATGCATCAGGCTTGTCTATATGTTCATTTGCAAAGTTCAAACAATGATTTTTGTGGTGAGGACGTAGAAGAGGTTTTCTTTTGATGACTCTTCCATGAAGACCATATTTGTACAAGTATCTCTTTATAGTGGAATAGTGTACCACAACTCCAGTGTCTGTCAGATCTTTCTGGAGGGATCGTGCAGTCAAACGTGGGTTTTGAATTGTTTTTCTCACAATCCTGCGAGCTGTTCTGTCTGATATTTTTCTTGGTCTTCCAAATCTTGCTTTAACTTCCACTGTTCCTGATGACTGCCATTTCTTAATTACATTCCGAACAGAGGATATTGACATCTGAAAACGCTTTGCTATCTTCTTATAGCCTTCTCCAGCTTTGTGAGTGTCAACTATTTTCAGTTTCAGTTTTCTAGACAATTGCTTAGAAGAACCCATGGTGCTGATTGTTGGGGCAAGGTCAGATGAGTCTGGGCATTTAAAACCTTTGAGATTGACATCACCTGGTCTTCCCAGACGATGATTGAGAACAATCCATGACACTGGCAGGTCTCAGCTTGGCAAAGGGGGCAGTGCATGCTATAAATTCTGCAGGGTGCCCAAACTTTTGCAGACGCCATTTTTTTGTTTTCTGTTATTTTGAAAGTGTAAATGATGGAAATAAAGTCTAACTTTTGTTGACATATTATAAGAATGTCTAATCTGTAATTTGATGCCTTTTGGAGATTTTTCCAACTTTCCTTGGCTTCTTTATGCACATTAATACAAATTTTTAGCTGGGGTGCCCAAACTTTCGATCCCCACTGTATATAAGGGACTACATCAGTCTTAAATGAAGGCAGTACTGTAACAGGCATGGTCCTCTGATTCTTCTTTTATTGAAATGTATTGTAACTGTACTGTCTGACTTTATTTTGTAAATCACTGTACAAACTGTTGGTATTAATCCTGTATAATAAAATTAAAATAATATTCAGACATTTAAAAGTGTGTTCAGTGCATTGAATACATAGCTGGGACTATCTTCTTTTTATCTGATTAAAGTTCACATCTAAAGCGAAGCAATGTACATGCAAAGTAGATACTGAGAGCAACAAATTAAGTCACTATAGACAATGTCCTTAAAGTGTTTGAGTTAATTCATATAAAAACATGTTGTTTAAAAATGATGTATATAGATTACAGGACCTCTTTACATGCTTATACTTCCCTTAGTCCAAAAGACTATGTTCTAGCATGTGATATGCAAATAGAGGAGCCTGGGGGATTAGAATCCCACCCATGACACTACCAGCTTGAAGTTTGCATGTCCTCCCTTTCCTCCTACACTCCAATGACATGCTGGTAGGTTAATTGGATCCTGTCTAAAATTAGCCTTAGTATGTATGAATGTGATTTAGGGACCCTAGATTGTAAGTTCCTTGAGGGCAGGGACTGATGTGAATGCGCAATATATATGTGAAGCACTACGTAAATTGATGACACTACATCGAAACGGTAATAATAAATAAATTATTAAAAATAATAGAGAGAAACTCTGAATGTGTCAACATAGAAGACGCTTATGTATGTACTTGTCCAGTAATATTTAGTGTATATCCTATTCTAATAGGAGAAGAGCCAGTGATGTTGTTTGACAGGTAGAGAGAGTGTAAGGAAATTCCCTTGAGACGGCTGGCGAATAGACATGCGCATGCGCACAGAAATGCGCGATAGCGTACACGCATGCGCACGTACACATGCACAGTGAAGATTTGCGCCAGATGGACTATTTAAAAGGTGCCTCTGCCTGTGCTGAGTGCTGACTGGTCTTCAGCTGTTCCCTGTTTCCTGCTCGTTTCCTGTGTGATTTCCTTGTTGCTGACCCGGCTTGTTCCTGACCTGAATCTGATTACTCTCCTGATTGATACTGGTTCCTGACTTTGGCTCTGCTCCTGACTTTGGCTTG
This sequence comes from Staurois parvus, assembly GCF_062004578.1. Taxonomy (NCBI): domain Eukaryota; kingdom Metazoa; phylum Chordata; class Amphibia; order Anura; family Ranidae; genus Staurois; species Staurois parvus. The sequence goes on along the minus strand of NW_028318083.1, from coordinate 13,076,604 downwards.
CTTCTGATTTGGTACCTCGCTGTCCGCCCGTTAATGACCCTGGCTATTCCTATGACATTGCTACTGTCTCCCGTCCTAGCTTCCTGCCTTGTTCTAGTGTACACCTGGCGATCTACCATACCAGCTCTGCATATTACTACTGTGCCTGAATCGGAGGTTCATCAGTCTTCCAAGGTCACCAACCGCAAGAGCTGCAAACAACATCTACTGGAGCTCTTGTCCCCCTGGTCCCTAGACACCCTCTGTTCCACCTCCAGTGGGGTAAGGGCTAGCGACACAAATGAGGCCGACCTCGTCATTTCAGTCTCCTATCAGGTACGTGACAGAGAGAGAAGCCTGGGTGCAAAGAAGGGATTGACCATGTGATCTGAAAATTAGCTTTGTTCTGAAAATAATGACTTTGATTTTGTTATGGGATTTGCTCTAGCTATCTGTGAGACCAATACAATGGTGGAGCGGGCTTAACAGAGAGAGTGCTGCTCGAGGTTAGATGTATTTGAAGTGTGGTCCTCTAGTTAGGGCTAACTGTGTGCACTCAACTGTTGACAGCTTGGCTAAGCATTCACTTTTGCACAATTATTGTGGCTTAACCCCTAAACTGTCTTTTGAGTAAATACAGTGAAATTCACATAAAACATTGCCCTCTTCCACCTGGGTTTGGACTTGCAATCATTATTAGTAGATGACAAAGGGATAACAAGTCATGCCAAAGGACATACCACAGCATATGGAGAACTGTCATTCAGCGGAAAATAAAGAGGAGGCAAAATAAATTGCTGACCACTAGCGATGAGTAAATTGACCTGGGCTCAGTCATAGGCCATTTGTCAAACCCATTGCAAGGTCCAAAAGATTAAAACTTTAATCCAAACACCATTGAAGTCTATGACAAATGAATATTGAAAATTTGTTCTGACCATTTTCAAGTGTAACAGGCAAGGGATTGTCGAAAAATGCAAAATGAAATTAACAAGAAAATTTAATAAATGGGGAGAATTTCCTCGTTTTTTTATGCTACATGGGAAAAACACAATTCCTTTCTATTATAAAAGAAATGCCTTTAAATTGTAGCGGTATTACAGAACAATACTACAATAGTTTTTAAAGTTTTACATTTAGCTGGGACTAAATACAGCAGCACTACCTCAATCTGATTCATTTAATTTGGAAAAAAGGCTAGTTTCGTTTATTGTTTTCCATCTGTAATAGGGCTTAAATGAACCACAGTAATAGCTGCCACAACAGTTCTGAAAGCTATAGTAAAGTTTACTCTAGAAAAAAATAAAGCTAAATCCCCCAACATCATACCAGTTGGCCCATGGCCAAAAAGTTTTTAAAGTTTAGTTTGTGATTTCTTTTGTAGTACCACACTGTATTGTCAAGGTGCAGAACAAGGTGTAGCACCATCAACTACAGCAATGAGCCCTGTTCTGCATTATTCATAGCTGACATCAAATTTACCTTGTGCAACATAAAGGAGATGTTACATTCCTGCCCATGATTGCTAGACCACATGACTGCTTATGTGATTCCTACTGTGTGCTCCAGAGACACAGAAATATTGGCCTCCAGATGCTGGAAGAAAGGAGTGACCTTTTGGGTAAAAATATGGTGTATTGTTCCCTGCCACTGAGGTGCAGCCCAAGCCACCAAGTCACGGAAGGGGGCTGATACCACAAACTGCAATATAAAGTACTTTTAAAGCCAGCAATTCTGCCAAGCTAGCATTAAGATGCTATGCAAGGGGGTGATTGAGTGACATTTTTTCTTTCTCTCTAGCAAATGGGGAAGAGACACCTGCCTGGTCAAGGATGCTTCTGGAGATAATGTTAGGAGATTTATGGTGAAGTTCAAACCTATGCTTGGCACTACTCTATGTGGACACATGCTGAACCTCTTCCCCCTTGATGTTCCATTAAGATATACTTCTAAAAATCTTGCCACCTTCTTATTACTTGAGCCAGCAGATTTTGCAGCAGTTGCAGATGGAGAATCTTGTGGAGTAGTGGGAAAGGTAGAAAGGGAATAGTAAGGAGGGTGGGGTATGGAGTGTTATACTTTTTCTGCTGACAAGTATCTTTGATGTGCTGCTGCCACTAAACTTTTTGCAAAAGAATCGTGTGTTTCCTCATGCATGTGGTATCCAAATGACTGGTATATTTGCCATAATTGATACATTGCAGGCAAAATCAACAGAAAATGTTTTAAAAACAGATGTAGACATCTAATCTATATGGATTGGCCCTGGCGATATCAGTGGTTTCCATCCATGGGCAGTGCCATTAGAGAGAATAGGATAGCTACTCCCTCCACTCTTCTAAAAGTGGCTTCTACCCTGGATGAAGTCCTGCCATGCTGATGTTGTGCATCTCTCTCACTTTGCTCCTGTACAATCTCTGGCATTCGGGTATGCAGGTATGTTATGTCACCCCATCCTCCTCATCCTCCTCACCACTCAAGCCCATTTGGCATTAAAACTGCAGCGTCAAGAAACCCAATCACATTTTCTGCCGCTTGCCTGTTGTCCCCTTCCTTCATGCTTCTGGCACTCTCTTCTTCAAAATTCAATAGGAAGAATTCTTAAGCATCTCCCTGCATTCATGCTGTGCTGAAATAATTCTGCGGACTCCACCATGCCAGTTTGTGAGGCAATGGCAGGATTAACTGTAGAGGAGGAGGAGGAAGACGGGTGCATCTGCAGTTGCTGGGGAAAATGCACTGCTCTGCACCTAGGAGTAAGAGGCTAATGAAGGCTTCTTCAGCCACTCCAAGATCTCTTCAATGTTCTCAGGCTGTATAGTATGCCCACTGCCAGAATGAAAATGCAGATATGCCCTGCCTTTTAAAAGTGTGGCCTGACCACCACTTTGTCCTGTGGATGCAGAGTCTTCCCGCCCTCAGTTAGCTGTGTATGAAGAACTTCTGCCTCTCCCTTTAGGCCTTCCAGACGTGATTAGATGCAGTGTTGTGCTGCAAACAAAATACACCTTTGCCTGTGTCAGGATCAAGTTATGCTGCTGACCCCAAATTATTATCTCTATCCCAAGTATCAACACACTTTCAAGGGTTACTGAGAGCCCTAACATTTATTGGGAGAGGGTTGGCACAAAAGAAAACTATCATGATTGGCCTTTTTAAGCCACCTCATTATAGTTTAAAGGCCAGTAAATGCAGTATTAGTAATTGGTTGCCACCAACTGGCACATTAGCTTGATGTTTTTCCAAAGCTCATCACATTTCCTATTCTTTCTGAAAACATAGAAACTTATTAGACGTGGTATTAGTGCAATCACCATGTGGCAAATTAAACTTCATTGTAACTGCACTGCCTCTAAAAGTGGAACTTTGGTCAGAAAATTAAGACCTGCTAGATCACATCAGGCTGGCTCCTTTTCCAGGTACAGTATAGCTATGTAAAACATTAAAAAAAATGTGGTTATACTGTTTAAAATCCAGTAGTACACTGTCTCACCCCGCTTTGAACATGCTGCTCAGGCACTCTGGGCTTCAGAAAAATGGCAATTTATAGCACATCATTTTTGCAGCATAATTATTTTCATGGAATGCATGTTCTTTGCTAAAGAATATTATTTTTTTTATCAGGTTATTGGGTGAAGTTCCACTTTAGTCTTGTATACTTACCATTCTCTTCATTTTCTCGTGTTAAGCATTTAATGCACTGGTTATGGCTTCCTTGTGTTCTGTAAGAAGTTCTTAGAAATCCTTCCCGTGAAATATAGTGCACAATGTATTTACTTTCATTACTGTGTAAGAGATTAGCTTAACAGAGGTTAAGTCTTTATTATCATTTTAATCTGATCTAAATAGCTAACATGCATTTAAACAACCCTTTTTCTACAGAAAAGGCCAGAACAATAAAATCAATATCCTATATACCTTTTTTACGTAGAGTACATATGTGGCAAGATTATTTTTTTTCTGACACTTTTCTTGGTTAAATGCTACAGAAGTGTGTAAATGAACTACTCACAGGCAATGTAATTTTTTCCCAGAATACAGAGAAGGAGAGTTTATCTAATCTTCCTCTTTTCTATTATACCATGAGAATTTCAAGTTTAAATACACTTCAACGTATACTACGAGTGGATGGGATTTAAATTACAATATTGTTTCCGTTCAGCTTTTACATGGTAGTGTAATCTTATAAAACAGTCAGATGTTTTCAGTTGGTTATAACTTACTGCAATTTTATGCACAGTGTTCTCATTTTTCCGAACACCATGAAAAGACTGAATTTCAGCATAAACACTGTAAAACAGTGGCGTCAATTTTAAGGACATGTAGCACCTGCAAAGCTTTTTCTCTCATTTAAGGTTCTAAAATTCAGCAAAGCAAGAAAACTGCAGTAAGAAATCAAAGGCTGGGAACTAGCAATGTAGAATTCTTAGAAACCCAGCTATAATGCATACAACGAATCGGGTTACCATCAGATAGCAGGGTACAATAGGTTGAAAGTCATCGGTGAAGGGATTCATTGTAATCATATCACACAATGAAGAATGAAGACTGTTCACTGGTATTTGAATGTAAATCTAGAACATTGCATTATTTTAAGATATTGCTCTTAATTAAAATTAACATGTCTCAGCTGTTATTTACCAAATAATTTGCTGAGAAAGACACATTTTAATGCTTTCCATACTAAGGCACGTCTCTGAACTTTATCTTGTACATAGAGTTGTTTTTTTTTTATAAGGTTGTTTATCCAGCATATTTCTTTTTGCTTACAGGAGGTTGCGGCATAAGTGAATTATGTAATAAGACTTCACCTTGTAGAGAAATTGCATGCAGCAATATAAAGTGTTTAATGAACTTCTATTGCAGACTAGCAAGCACTGCAACTGTGCTACACTCAGAAAATCAACTCAATGATTTTAAAGTGTTGTTTCACTTTTGTTGCCAAATTGAGACAGCGCCTACTTTATATTTATTACAATTCACATAGCATTTAAAATTGCTGCTTACCTTTTTACTTGTTTAAAATCCTACATAGCTTGTTTCTTCTATTTAAAGCTAAGGATGGCACTATGAAGTTATGTTTGCCATAATTAAAGTGGCATTAAACTCTGAGTTTAAACGTTTCCCTACAGGAAAGCTTATAATAAGTGACAGAAGAGTGGAGCTGGAATTAAAGGGAGATAACCTAGGAAACTGATAATGGCATAATCCATAAAATGTCCTCAGTGATTAAAAGTCTATGTTGCTGCAGGAGCTAGAAGCAGCTCTGTGGAAATCCAAGAAGAGATAAAAAGTGGCACCACCTGAGTATAGTATTAATGTAAACAGCTTTATTTGCAAGGGTAAGAGACTGTCACGTACCTGCTTGGGGAGCCAACCATGTGGGGAGCCAACCATGTGGAGAGAAGGCGTCCTCTTACTACTCCCGCTCGGAGCCACTGATAGTGGGAACAGAAGGCGCAGAGCCAGGAGTGGCACGAGTGCCGGGTAGATCTGGAGCTGGCAGTAGGTAGCTGGGGACCCAGGAGATCCGGATGCAGGCCAGGTGCAGATGCAGGAACGTAGGTGCAACAGCAGGCAGGTATAACGGCAATCAGGATGCAGACTGGACTGGACACAGGAGCAGGGATGCGGCAGCAGGCAGGTATGGCTGTGACCAGGGTGCAGGCCGGGTACAGGACTGTGGGTGCAGCAGCAGGTAAGTATGGCGGCGACCAGGATGCAGGCCGGATGCAGGACCGTGGGTGCAGCAGCAGGTAAGTATTGCAGTGACCAGGATGCAGGCCGGGTGCAGGACCGTGGGTGCAGCAGCATGTAAGTATGGCAGCCATCAGGATGCAAGCCAGGTGCAGGTACAGGTAAGTAAATGCAGCAGGGTCAGACAAGCTGGGTCAGTATTAAGCGAGCAGATCAAGTACAGGGGAGCAGGCAAGCGGATGGTCAGGGATAGCCGAGGTCGGTGCAGGCGGAGTTCTTTCTTAGTCAGGTCAGATCAGGATACAGGCAACAGAATCAGGTAATATGTGCAGGGATGTTGTAGACGAGAAGGCATTGATTTTACTGTTCTGCAGGTTTAAATAGCCCGCCTAGCAGTGACGTGTACACTACTGCGCATGCGCACACTTCTGCTCATGCGCGCCCACACTCTCCCGTGCATGCGCACTCGCACAGTCACGGCCGAGGGGATCCGTCACATGGCTGTACAGCGACAGGATCTCTGACAGAGACACATACAAAAGTAGAAATAGTAGCAAGCATGTATATTCCTCTTCTGGGTTCGGTTCCGGCCACTGTGTGGAAGGACCGCTCATTTTGGTCACTCTTGGTTCTCAGGGCTCCCTAGTATAGTGTGTATCCGACACTGACAGCTCATTGCGTCCCTTCTGGAACTCGAAGGAGACAGGGGGCATGGCGCGTGTTCACTGCATGTAGTGGCCATCTTGGAGTAGGCTTATATAGGCTGAGCCAGAGGATAATACGGCCAAGCGGACTAGGGATGTAATAATACAATACCAATAGAAACTAATATAACAGATGTGTATATATATATTTGTTACATCTGTTATATTAGTTTCTATTGCTTATGTATTAATAGCAATTGTCTGATAGCGGCTGATTATATTTTAGGTAATATTACATTCCTGGTCCACTGGGCTCTATTGTCCTCTAGCTCAGCCTATATAGGCCTACTCCAAGATGGCCGCTACATGGCATTAAGAAGGACGTGCGCCACGCCCCTGTCTGCCTTGAGTTCCAAAACTGACATCACGAGCTGTCAGCATCAGATACACGCCATTCTAGGGAGCACTGGGAGCACTGGGAGCCACCAGAGTGACCAAGATGAGCAGTCCTTTCCCACAGCAGTTGGAACCGAACCCAGCAGAGCTTACTACTATTTCTTCTTTTGTAAGTGTCTCTTCCCCTTGAGAATAAAGCTGTTTACATTAATACTACATTCAGGTGGCGCCGCTTTTTATCTCTTCTAAGCTTATAATAAGTCTTATCTGTAGGTACCATGAATATCATAATTTGTGCCATTTGGTAGACATTCAATCATAGCCAGCCAATGGCATCACTGGCAGATGCACAGTACACTGCATTTTTGACACACTGAGTATGCCCTGATTGCAGAGAACACTGTGCTGTAAGGGTGCCTTCCATGGGAGTGACTGTGACAGAACGTGGAGCCTGACCCCTGCCCTTCTCACCAACTTGTGACCAAAGGACCAGCCAATCTCACACCGCGGTCACTTGCGTAACAATGCCACTCTCAGCTGCATCCTGCACAAAGATTGTCCAGCTCGCGGGACCACAATCTATGTTCCAGCAGCCTGAGAGCGATTGTTACTGGGTTAGGTTAATTACGCAATTAACCCTTCACACTGCCACCACCGCCTTTTTACTGAGAAGGAGGAAACTCACAAATCCTAGCAATAACACTATGATATTAGCATAAGCATCTGCAACACACACTGTCACCACACACAGGATTATTGTGTACAGCAGAGACAGGGAATCTTTAATTTGCATTAAAAGCTTTGAGACAGTTTCCACACTTTTCAAAATAGGGTTTATTACTAAAAAAGGTCAAAACAGTGCAATTAAAATATTTACAGATAAAGATGTTACAAAGACATAAAGAGAACAATAAAGCAACAGAGAAATAAAAGAAAGGAGGTAAGAAGGAAGAATACTTGCAAAATCCAGGTTTAGCAGGGTCCAATTGTCCGAGCAAAAATGTTTCCTTGGCTCTCAAGTCCGTTAGATGTTTCTTGATTGATGTTAAATGAGAGCTCTCCTCACCAGGCATGTCAGTCCTTTTCTATGATATTAAAAGGTTGTCACCTGAGAACAACTGACCAATCATCTGATTTACGGGATGGGTTCTAGGAGGTCACCAAGTTTATGACCAAGTCCCAACTACAATTTCATATTAATATTAATAACTTCCAGTATGTGCAGGTGGTATTCTAGCAACTGGCAGATTAATATTCAGAATTATATTTCAAACCCAGGGATACTAAACAAAGCGAACCTTTGTCACCCAGGAGGGAAGAGACTGCTTTCTTACCTTTCCTATGTGCTAACATAGTCATGTCGGACCTTGTTTGTCTTGGCATGAAATGATCTATCCAAATATATACCTAACATTAATGTGCCCAGTTCCTGTTGTATTTTATGAATGGTTACATGTGAAATAGATGTTTTATGGCACGCTCTGCAATCCTAGCTCTAATGGCCTAACAGGTCACGTGATGGCTGACTGTGTTATTGTTTTATGATAGGGCAGAAGAAAGTGTCTTTGCAAAATAGACATCCTGCCAAGACTAATAGTGGTTTACAGCTCTGGAGCTTGCCTCTATTTGTGTTTTATTTATCATAAGAGGCTCTTTTGAAGTCTGTTACAACTTACAGCTACAAATTCCATTTCAAGAGGAGGGAGGAGGGGTGAAAGATGATTGTTCATGAAAAACAAAATAGCTGAAACCTTAACAAGATGGCTGGCGCGTACAGCTTCCGTGTCTCTATTGCGCATAATCGTTACAGTGACATCTTCAGCCTGGTCATTCAAACAGACAAGGAGCATGAACCTGGAAGGAAGACCAGGTGACGATGGAAATGACAGGAACAATGACAGCTCAGTTCTGGAGGGCTCTGTTTATAGGGTAAGTCGGTCATAATGTGTTAGTATGTGGTGCATACTAGCACATTATACTGTAGCATAAACATGCAGGGGGGGGGCATTTAAAAAATGTGGTAGAATTTAATATCATTTTAACCCTGTGTGTACTATGCTGGTAGATGTCAATATCAATTGTAAGCTAAATTTTAGTACTATCTGTCCTAGCAAAGGGTTAAGGATTTCAAGGAGTAGACTTCAAGGCATGGGTGGTACATTGAATGGTAAGGCACTTTCCCTTAGTTTGTCCTTCGAATTGCTCTTTTAAATTGTTCAGAATAGTTTGCAGTTCTGTATATAAACCTGTTCCAAATAAACAACTAGAAAAGTAAGAAATAGCTTCTTTTTAAATTATTTTTAGGTATGCTGTGTGAATGGAAACAGACAGGGGCGGGCTGGCAACTCATGGGGCCCCCGGGCAATAGGGGATCATGGGGCCCCTGTGTCCTCGCCCACACTCAAACCACACCCAAAAAAGCCTATGAAAGGTACCAGGGGCATCTCATGGGGCCCCCTACTGACCCCGGGCCCTCAGGCAGAGCCCGAGTGCCGGAATGGTCAGTCCTCCCCTGGGAACAGATAACATACAACTTTGACTGCAAAAGTGTAAATACACTAGGTTCACACCTATGCAGCTTGTGATTGATATGTTTATGCAGTGCTTTTTGCGGTGCATTTTGCTGTTTTGCACACGTGTTTTTTATGCATTTTTTACGCGTTTTGCGGGTTGATTTTTTTTGCTTGTTGCTGGGTTGATTAAAATGCAAAACGCTGCAAAAACGCATCAAAAATGTACTACATGCATTTCTGCAGTGTCTCAATTGAAGTCTATTGAACCAGAAATGAAACATTTTGCGTTTAAAAAAGTCCCTGACCCTTTCCAAAAAATGCACTGGGTGAAAATGAGGAGCTGTGAAAGTGTCCCATAGGAAATCATGTTAAATGGACTGCTGTGCATTTCTGCAAAACGCAACGGAAAACGCATAGGTGTGAACCTAGACTAAAACATATCTAATCCTAGCAACAAAAATGTTATATATTGTATCCTACCAGTTCTGTGTAGCAAGAGCTGGATGAAAAACTTCACTATCCAACAGCTAGAGTAGGCTCCTTGAATGCATATCAAGTTTTTTTTTTTTTAATTTTGCTTGGCGTGGGCCTATAAATGGTGGGAAAATTAAGCTGTACCAGTCAAGGCAGTGGCAGAGCTGATTTTACAATGCACATTCATAGAACGGTGTAACACATCCTAAAGTGCTCTAGGCAATCAAATTTAGAAAAAGAAGTTTGAGATGAGTGGCTTGATTCATATGGAGGGAAATCTTTAGGGTGTATTCACATGTGCAAATTCACCCACTTGGCGATTTGCTGTGAGATCCTCAGTGAGCGTACCCGGTCTTAGCTGCAAGTAGGCAGCCCCATTGAAAGCAATAAGAAGCTGTTGACTATTGCATGTAATCACATCCACCCCCATGTAATCGCACATGCAGTGATCACATGAGAGTAATCGGCCCTGGATGCAGACTGCCTGTGTGCAGGGCAGATCTCACACATGCGGTCACTTCTTGAAATATTACATGAGGCTGGGCACAATTAGCTGGGAGAGCTGGCAGACTCCCATTGCTAATGGGGCTGCTAACTTGCAGCCAATTGTGGGAACCCCCGCTGGAGAACTTGCAGCTACTTGCCAAGCGGGTGAATTTGCAACTGTGAATGTATCCTTTTTAGACCTGCATTTAATCCTTGTTTACCTTTATTACGTTTTTTTATTTTTCTAAAGAAAAGTGAAAAATACAGTATATAGTCCACTCTCTCCAAGAAATGCTAACACAGCACTTAAGGCTTATGCCCTGTTATAGACGTAGTAAGATGCTTGTGAGCGCTGTGCTTTAGGACAAAGATCCCCCCAAAAAGTAGGATGTCCCTCTATAAATGAGAACTTAGTACTAATACTCAGGGTAAGGTATGTGCATACATTACAATCAACGTACAGTACATTAAGAAGCAGGTAATTTTTGTAACTTTTTCCGCAAGGGACCTCTGGGAGGTGGACCCCTTTGATGTCACTGCCCTGCCTCTCCACCTCATCCAAACAGAAAACACTTTGCATTTATTAAAAAATGCAAATGTTCCCTGAATGGCCTGTGCTGAGCAAGCCACCTCCTGTGTTCACCAAGCAGCAGTGCAGGAGCTCAACAAGGGGCCCAGAAACTAGTCAAGATCGCTGTAGTTGGGTGCCTGCTACAGTAATTTTCAACTGCAACAGGCATGGTTCGTACGTACTTATTTTGGTTCAAGCTGGCCCACCGCAACCGTGTAAAAACTGCCATACCTGAAATTCAACTTTAATCTTTATCCTGGAGTTTGTAGTGTATTCCGGGATTGCTATGTTCCAGAAAGTTTATTAGAAGTAGAGAGAAATTTCCCTGTGCTATTGATTTGTTTCGCCTCTCATAAATACACATAAATTTGGTATGCCACCTAGAAGATGTTTTTTATCCAGATGTTCTTTGTTCAGACAATGATTTAATGCATTTTTAGAGCATTGGTGGCCAGAAGTACGCTGTAAATCTATTCAGTTTAATTTGATTTCTTTTTATATGTTGCTGTGGTCTCATTTTTAGGAAAGCACTGCTAGCCCTGTAGTTGTTTTTCATCAGTGTAAAGTAGCAAGGCTTCAAATTAGGCACCAATATGTATTTATTAAGGGAGGTTAAGTGGCTTCCCTAAAAAAGATTTCCTTTTTTTTTTTAAATCCGTTGTAAACTAATCAGTTGTACAAAGAAAATAGACCACACACATAGTTGACAAATGGGAAAACATAACACTTGTTCCAGCTACGCTCTATGAAAGGCAGAAACATATACAATATTGTGCTCAATACATACAGTGATACGCATTACACTTAGCACATGTAGCACTACCCCAACAGCATCTGCTGGAATATGATGGGTTCTTCTGCCATTCTCAGTGAAAACCCAACCTGTAACTGCACCCAACAAAATATCCAATAGCTAGACTCAGGCTTTATTAAAGCAGGGATAAGCTCTGCTAAAAAGTGAGGATTAAATGGGGTTGGCAATAGCAAAAGCAACAGATAAATAATTCAACAATACAGTGAAGTGAAGAGGACTGGTGTTCATTCTTTTTACCTCCAGCAAGGGGAATTGCCTCAGCTGTACTGGGGGAATGGAGAGCTAAGCCACTCAATTAACCAACTTTCCCCAATTTAAAAAGGATCTTCACCCTAGAAAAAAAAGAATATCCCTTAATATGCTTCCATATGTTCAAATACTGTAACTGCTGATTTTTAATAAAAAAGAAATTTACCTTTCTAGGAATCCAGCATTGACCTAATCCAGGCCGGTTCATTGCCAGGCTTGGGGTTACCGGCTCCACAATGTTTATTGTTAGCATTTTCTGTTGTGCAGTCTTTTTAGAAAATCAACAGTGCTTTCTGGTTGCTTTGTCATATTTTAGGGGCCCTTTCATACCTATTCTGTTGTGGTACATTAACACACTTGCCCTCTTGAGGATTTACATTTTTTGCGTTAGCACTGCTTTGTTTTAACTGACAATTGCACGGTCATGCAACGCTGCACCCAAATTAAATGTATGTCCTTTTTTTCCCACGACTTGAGCTTTCTTTCGGTGGTAATTGAACGCCTGTGCGCTTTTTATTTTTTGTGCTATAAAAAAAAAGACCAACAATTTTGAGAAAAAAACACTAGCTTTTTGCTATTAAACCTGTCCAGTAAAAAATTTAAAAATCAAATTTGTCATAAATTTACACCAAAATGTATTCTGCTACATGTTTTTGCTAAAAAAAAATCCCAATATGTGTACATTTTTATTTGTTATTTTTACTAGCAATGGCGGCGATCAGTGACTTATACTGGGACTGCGGAGGATACTGGGAGGAACTGATTGGTGTCACTGGCATCCCCAGTGATACCAATACAGTGATCAGTGCTAAAAATAAGCACTGACACTGTGCTAATGGAACTTGGCAGGAAGGGGTTAACATGAGGGACGATCAAAGGGTTAACTGTGCGCAGGGAGTGTTTTACTAGGGGGCTGTGTCAGTGTGCTTCACAGTAATCACACTGCTCTGGATGGCTGTGCTGTGCACAGCCATCCAGAGCAGTGTGCCCGAGCTGACAGGGAGAACTGTTAGTAAACAAAACAGTCCTCGTCCGCGTCGGAGATCTTCGGAAACCACTGGGCGCCGGCGAGTAATTACCGGCCAAGACCCGGAGATTGACAGCAGTGGCCGTAAATGGCGGAGCACCGTGCCGCCCTATAGTAGTATTTCTGCTATAGGGCAGACGGGAAGTGGTTAAAGGGTGTTGCAGTAAAGTGGTAGTAAACAGCGTAAAAAAAACAACTCCTGCAGGGCAATGTCATAATGTGCTAATATGCAACGGCACAGCTTTCTCAATGGACGGCATGCTGTCCATTGAGAGCACAGTGCACTTGAGACAGTGACGTGTCCGGCTGCTACACATGTAAATATCTCCTAAATGGTTCATGCTTAGGAGATATTTACTGTTCCTACAGGTAATCTTTATTATAGGCTTACCTGTAGGTACAAGACAATAGTGATGAGTTTACTACTGCTTTAAGGAAGCATTAATTTGAATAGGCTGCCAACACTTCAGTTTGAATCACAAATCACACAAGCTCCATTTTTTCTTACACAGGGCATCACAACACGATAGTGTGTTGGCTGCACTCCAATTAAATCAGTTTTCACAAAGCTTTATTATTCCAAGACTAGATTACAGAAGTCTCCACCCGGAGCAGGATAGTGGGGCAAATTTACTGGTGCACTCAAAATCTGGTGCAGCTTAGCATGGTAGCCAATTCGCTTCTAACTTCAGCTTGTTCAGTTAACCTCCTTGGCGGTATGATTATTTCCGATTTTTTGTGCTGAAAGCGGTACCATTTTTTTGCATGGAAATATGTAGTTTTTTATTGTAGGCTGTAATTTTTAGGAATAACTCACTGAAATCTGTCCGAACAAGAGTCTAGTAAACATTCCGGATATGATAAAACTTGAAACACAAAATCATAAATTATAATTTAATAACTAATCATAAAAAATAATAATATAATAATAATATATTTAATTCAATATATTTAATTCAATAATAAATAATAAACCAAAAACACTGAAATTTGAAATACAGAGGCAAATTCGCACATCGCTGAGCAAAGTCGCAAAATCGTTTTCAGTGTCTGATGACGAATTTCCCCACAAATCATTATCACTCAATTCTGCAAGTGGTTCTGATTTACTATCGCTGTTCTCTAGCTGGTCTACAACCGCTTTTGACATAAAGGGACGCTTTTTGGATGCCATGGACTTTTCTAAGTTTCCAGGCAGAAAGAACAGTCAAAATGTAGGCAGGGCACAGGACAAAGCAGTAGGGAAAAAATATATGTGAAATGCATTGAAACAGCAATGTTTTACTATATAATAATCATTTGAAAAAAAATGACATTTTTTAAAAATTTCAAATTTGCCGCCTGTTCTGGCGCCCGTACGTCCCGACGTCACAGGGACCGGAACACGGAAGCCGGATGCCGGCATCGGCCGGAGGAGATGGCCGGGTACGCTGCAGGGGACACATTGCGGGAGCGAAGGACAAGGTAAGTGCTGCAGGGACTCCCTGAGCAACGCCGCATGGTAAGCCCGAGTGTAGCTCGGGGTTACCGCTCTTGGTACTGAAATTTTACCCCGAGCAACACTCGGGAATACCGCCAGGGAGGTTAATCAGTTCAAGTCCACACACTTTCACCAGCTTCCAGTTCAGGCCAATTTTCAGCTTTCAGCGCTATCACACTTTGAATGCCGATTACTCAGGCATGCAACACTGTACCCAAATGACATTTTTGTAATTTTTTAAAGACAGATAGAGCTTTCTTTTGGTGGTATTTAATTTTTGCTATATAAATGAAGAAAAGACGGAACATTTTGCAAAAAAACCCACATTTTTCTTGTAAAAGTTTGCAAATAAATAATCTTTCTTCATAAATCTAGGCCAAAATTTATTCTGCTACCTTTTTTGATTAAAAAATAACCCAAATCAGTATATGTAAAAGAAATTTCTATCCACAAAATTTCCTTGCTGCTAAATATTCCAACTGTTAGTTGTATTTTAACAAAGTGGAAACAACTGGGAACGACAGCAACAGCGACCCCATAAAATGGGGTTACCGCATGCTGAAGCTCACAGTGCGTAGAAGTCGCCAACTGTCTGCAGAGTCAATAGATAAAGGCCTCCAAACTTCATGTGGCCTTCAGATTAGCACACCAACAGTGCATAGAGAGCTTCATGGTATGGGTTTCCATGGCTGAGCATCTGCATTCAAGCCTTACATCACCAAGTGTAATGCAAAGCGTTTGATGCAGTGGTGTAAAGCACGCCACTACTGGAGTCTAGAGCAGTGAAGATGTGTTCTCTGGAGGGACACATCATGCTTCCCTATCTGGCAATCCAATGGACGTGTCTGGGTTTGGCGGTTGCCAGCAGAACGGTACTAGTCTGACTGCATTGTGCAAAGTGTAAAGTTTGGTGGAGGGAGAATTATGGTGTGGAGTTGTTTTTTGGGGGTTGGGCTTGGTCCCTTAGTACCAGAGAAGGGAACCCTTATGGAGTCAGCATACAAGACATTTTGGACACTTTCATGCTCCCAACTCTGTGGGAACAGTTTGGGGATGGCCCATTCCTGTTTCAACATGACTGCGTACCAGTGCACAAAGCAAGGTCCATAAAGACATGGATGAGCGATTTTGGGGTGGAGGAACTCAACTGGCCTGCACAGAGTCCTGACCTTGCCAGACTGCAAGCCAGGTTTTCTTGTCCGACATCAGTGCCTGACCTCACTAATGCGCTTCTGGAAGAATGGTAAAACATTCCAATAGATACACTCCTAAACCTTGTAGACAGCCTTGCCAGGAGAGTTGAAGCTGTTATAGCTTCAAAGGGTGTGTAATTGAATATTGAATATATGAACTAAGACTGTAAGACTGTAGAGTGTAAAGGCAGGTGTCCCAATACTTTTGGCAATATAGTGTGTGTGTGCATATATATATATATATATATATATATTGTGACAGGATGAACGGCGAGGTGATAGAGGGACGCTATGTGTCACCTCGCATATGCTCATACCTGACCGTTTAGGTGGAGTCCACTCCGGGTTTTCGGGGCCACAGTTAAGCAGGTGGGTCCGGACCAGAGTTTGGGCTCCACTGATGACCACCAACAGGTGGTATAAATAAGGCAGGGCTGGAGCAAGGAGTTGCTCGTGGCCTGGGACTCAGAGAGGTATTCTGAGAGAGCTGTGTGTATGGACTATACCTGCAAGAAAAGGTTTGCTGTTACTTTGTTTTGGTGACAGGGAGAAGCCCTTCACCTCTGAGAGAGGAAAAGCCTTTTGTTTAGTTAGTGCCTGGATGGCAAGGGTTTATTTTCATGTTTTGTTTATTTTCTGCAAACCTTTTAAATAAAGCTGACAACCAGTCAGATTTTGACAAAAGCCTGCTGTGCGGTCTACCTTTGTCCCAGGGAAGGAGATCCCCCACCTGAGCTAACCCCACAATATATATATATATATATATACATACAGTATCTCACAGAAGTGAGTACACCCCTCACATTTTTGTAAATATTTTATTATATCTTTTCATGTGACAACACTTTGCCAAAGAAATGACACTTTGCCAAAGTGTAGTGAGTGTGCATCTTGTATAAGTGTAAATTTGCTGTCCCCTCAAAATAACTTAACACACAGCCATTAATGTTTACACCGATGGCAACAAAAGTGAGTACACCCCTAAGGGAAAATGTCCAAATTGGGCCAAAGTGTCAATATTTTGTGTGGCCACCATTATTTTCCAGCACAGCCTTGGGCATGGAGTTCAACAGAGCTTCACAGGTTGCCACTGGAGTCCTCTTCCACTCCTCCATGACGACATCATGGAACTGGTGGATGTTACCTTCCGTTCGAGGATGTCCCACAGATGCTCAATAGGGTTTAGGTCTGGAGACATGCTTGGCCAGTCCATCACCTTTACCTTCAGCTTCTTTAGCAAGGCAGTGGTTGTCTTGGAGGTGAGTTTGGGGTCATTATCATGTTGGAAGGGTGGGGATCATGCTCTGCTTTAGTGTGTCACAGTACATGTTGGCATTCATGGTTCCCTCAATGAACTGTAGCTCCCCAGTTCCGGCAGCACTCATGCAGCCTTAGACCATGACACTCCCACCACCATGCTTGACTGTAAGCAAGACACACTTGTCTTGTACTCCTCACCTGGTTGCCGCCACACACTCTTGACACCATCTGAACCAAATAAGTTTATCTTGGTCTTATCAGACCACAGGACATGGTTCCAGTAATTCATGTCTTTAGTCTGCTTGTCTTCATCAAACTGTTTGCAGGCTTTCTTGTGCATCATCTTTAGAAGAAGCTTTCTTCTGGGACAACAGCCATGCAGACCAATTTGATGCAATGTACGGCGTATGGTCTGAGCACTGACAAGCTGACCCCCCCACCCCTTCAACCTCTGCAGCAATGCTGGCAGCACTCATACGTCTATTTCCCAAGGACAACCTCTGGATATGACACTAAGCACGTGCACTCAACTCCTTTGGTCGACCATGACGAGGCCTGTTCTGAGTGGAACCTGTCCTGTTAAACTGCTGTATGGTCTTTTTGGCCACCGTGCTGCAGCTCAGTTTCAGGTTCTTGACAATCTACTTATAGACTAGGCCATCTTTATGTAGAGCAACAATTCTTTTTTTCACATTCGTGGCCGCGGCTGTCAATCACCAGGTCCTGCCCGGTGATTACTCGCCGGCGACCAGTGATTGCTGAGCATCTCTGACAGGCAGGAGAACTGTATGTCAGCAATACAATTCTCCTCCCTGTTAGCTTGTGCACACTGCTTTGGCGAGCATACTGTGAAACAACACACAGCACACAGTTAACCCTTTGCTCACCCCTCATGTTAACCCCTTCCTGCCCAGTGCGCTTAGTACAGTGTTAGTGCATTTTTTTAGCTCTGATCACTGTATTGGTGTCACTGGACATCCCCAAGTCAGTTCCCCCCCCAGTGCCAGAATGCCTGCTGCAGTCCCACAGTCCCATTATAAGTCACTGATCGCCACCATTACTAGTAACAATTAAAAAAAAAATTCCAGTATCTATACCGCAATTTGTAAACCCTATAACTTTCATGTAAACCAATTAATTTATATGTATTTGGATTTTTTTTTAGCAAAGACATGTAGCAGAATACTTTTTGCCCTAAATTTATGATGAAATTTGAATTTTTAAATTTTTTTACTGGACATGTTAAATAGCAAGTCAACAATATTGTTATTATTTCAAAATTGTCGGTCTTTTTTTTTTAATAGCACAAAAAATAAAAAACACACAAGCATTTAAATACCATCAAAAGAAAGCTCAATTTGTGGGAAAAAAGGACATAAAATTAATTTGGGTGCAGCGTTGCATGACTTTGTAATTGTCAGTTAAAGTAATGCAGTGCCATAATGCAAAAATGGCCTGGTCAGGAAGGGGGGTAAATCCTCAGAAGAGAATGTGGTTAATGCATCTATTACCACAAAGGATAAGTGAGAATGAATCCTTAGTGTTTTGTTGTAAAACAAGGATTGTAGATTAATTTTACCAAAACTTCCTTCAAGACGCATTGCTTGCAGTATTACAGAGCAATGGACGAACAGGTCTGTCTATTTTCACACAATAACCTTGGTTTTTGATGTTAGTATATATAAAAAAAATTAAATATTAAAGGTTGCGTTTATTTCATGACATAAACATTTTTTTTGTTATCTCTTCTTGAAATAATCCAAACAGAGGTGGTTTTCATCTAAAGCTCTTGTAATAATGACATATGAGCTGTTTCTTTTTTCTCCTGTTCAGAAATAGCTTGCTCATGGATCATTTCATCAGTTTGCTCAGGCACTCATTGAAGGGGTATGTAAAAATGCATATCTTTCTATCAATGGTACAATTTAGAATTGGAAAACTGGTTTGGGCAGTTTGAGTTTTCTCATGAATAGTGCAGTTTGACACAGTAGAACAATTGTAAAAACTGAATACACATTTAGTTCAAATTTTTAAATACTTTGAAATCTTTAAAACATGTTGATAGTTGAGAATGAGAAAAATTCACATGCGTGCTTTATTACGTTTGCTTACGAAAGATGCAAAAGTGTTATGAATCCATAAGTGAATTAATAGTTTAATGCATTTTAATGGACTGCACTGGATATTGTAAAATGCATAAACCAGTTTTCTGTTGACTAAGATGTGCCTATGACAGGGCCAAAGGAAAAGCATTTACTTCTCAAGAAATAGCTAAATACAAGGGTATGAATTATTTTATAAAGCCTATGTCTGTGGATGCCACTGTTACTGGGCCATTGGCATAGGTGAAGATATAAATATCATTCCTGTGTCACAAAATTGCTGCCCAAATGTCTACAAGATGGTACTCTGAGCCCACAGTAAAGGACACATTAGTCCTATGCTAGGCACCCCTCTAATGTTAGAAATAAAGGGAGAAACCTCCCCTAAACACAATTCCACACAAGTGAAATAAAGAAGAAATGAGATCTTCACAGAAATCTCCCTAACAGAATAACAATGGCAGACTAACACCTTGGTACATGCAAATAATTTCCTGGCCCCAGGTACTGTGGAACAAATTAGTTTTTTGGAACTGGGATTTGCAGAAGATTGCACCTACTCAAAGATAGTGAATGTTCCTCAGAAATCACTGGTTGGCCAACCTCTTTTTGTGAATTGGTTAAGGAGTTAGTTACATTCATAACTAGTTCAAAAATGGAGACATTTACAGGAAGCTCTTGCCCAATCCTAGAAATTGGGACAAAGTATGGCCTTCCTGACTGAGCTAGTAAGGGGTCCAAATGACTCCTTTACATACTTTACTGTATGACAGTGGTCTGCAAATATGACCATGGTTCCACAGAATTTTCTTAGCAATAGATTTTGTGATATTCGCTATCACTAGCTACAGAGTAGACTTTAATTTGTAGACTTATACAAATACCTCTGTACATGTTCCCTTGGATACTTGCTTCTGGCTCATGCAAAAGCACTTTTTACCACAGGCATAAAACACTACTTATTAGGATATAGACCTACTGCCTGCAGTCATTATTGAAAGAAAATTGGTTGACTTGTATGAACCACTGTCATCTTTTATACTTGCTAAATTTTATATTTGTGTTTTACACTTTTACTGCCACAGATGTAAGAGTTATGTCAGAGCAGAACTGCTTGCAGCAAGCCAGCTCAGTAATCCTTAAGTCTGCTGCCTTTTCAAAGGCTGTAAGCTCAAGATAGCTTCAGCGACTATGAAATTACACCCAGATGGTGGCTTACACTTTGCTCTCATGTGAATGAATGTGATTGGTGGCTTAAAGGCCACATCCACAAAATTTGTAACTTTCGTACCATGCTGAGTGAATGTTAACAGGCAGCGAAATGGCTACTGAACCCTTCCACAAGTCTGCACCTACTGTCCCTCTTCAGCCCCTTTCTTGTGCTACAAAATTCTAAATTAACCCTTTGCACACTTAAAGCAGTATCAATCACAAAACCAAAAATGTTTTACTGTAAATTGCAGCTTACCAATCATTAGATGTGGTGGCTGCATCAGTTTTCTTTATTTAGATTTTTCCTCTCTCCGTTTTCACCTGGGGATCTGGCCAGTAACACACCTCCTATATTAGTTGAGACACCACTCTGGAGGAATACGCCAGGACACAGTACAGTTGAGACACCACTCTGGAGGAATGAGCCAGGACACAGCAGATAGCAGCAATGTCAGTCTAGGGGGAGGGAAGTGTCAAATGCATTAGCAGATTTGAATACAAATAACAAACTGAAGCCAAACTTCAGCACACTCTTTATAATCAGTTACAGCAAACAGTTTTTTTTGGGGATAAAGGTTTTACATTAATAAATAAAAGCTAATCATTTTAATTACCCCTCCTAGTGATAAATGGATGGTCTCATCCATGTAAGCTCAATTATGCTGCTGATCCTGAGGAAGCCACGTGTTGGACCGTGGTGTAACGCGTAGAGCGCATGCTCAGTGACGCACTTTCGGTAGCAGCAGAGACGCAATTCCGGTTCCTTACTCCATCTTGGTACACCCGAGTCCTCTAGTACACCCATAGCACATGGGAACTGCTGTACTGTCAAGATAACAATGTGAGTGTCCATTTTATTTGGCGTTTTTTAAGATTAAAAGCGGTATTACACTATGGAGATCTTTTTATTTTATCCCTTTCATGCATGCCTGAGCCCAATTGTGTGAAAGGGCAGCTAGAGGTGCGCTGAGATAGGAGTGGAGCCCGACTGGAATCCGTGGAGTCGGTGGAGCCAGATTGTGGGACGCCTTCTGGTGTGGGAATACTTAAGGTGCTGTGACCCTGAGGGGTCGATGTTGGGAGGTGAAGATGCACTTTAGCCACTGTGGGATAAGTCACACAAGAGTGTCACTGAGAGCACAAGAAAGTGTACACTGAAAATGGAAGCACTCTTGTGTTGGACTGATCACTATTGATATTTGCACTGAATGATTTATTTAAGAGATTGCTGAATATTTACTATTTGTGTTTAAGCACTTATCACTTTTTATATATATTTTCAACATTTTTTTGGTTCATATGTCACTTTACCTGATGTGCCTTTATTGATTGGCGGACCAGGCACCTGTTTTTTTACACAGTTTATTGCTGTTTTGTATTTTGAGCATGTGTCACTTTACAATTTTTATGTGTTGCAGTCTCACGTTTATATATTGATTAATGATTTTTATCAATTCAGATATATTTGCATTTTGAGCACGTGTCACTTTACGTTTTTCATAGATTGGAGTCTCACATATATTGATTAATTATATTGATGATTTTAGTTTTATTTATTTTTGTTTATTTACACAGATTTATAAGTTTATCGCATTCGCTTAGCGCTTCACCATTTTTTGGTTTTATGTTTGCATATCTTGGGGTATAGGGAACAGGTTACAGCAGCTTGCTTATATATATTATGTGTTCACACAGTTAAGCGCAGGAGGACATTCCCATTTTTATGCTGCTGGAAAGCTTCAGCTTGTGAAAGACAGAAGAGTCGCTGGCTTAACCACCAGATGAAAAAAGAAAGAAAGCCAAAAAAAGGAAACGAATACAGCATCACATCCAGGGCCGGACTGACAACTCATGGGGTGCCCGGGCAATAGGGGATCATGGGGCCCCTGTGTCTTTGCCTAAACTCAAAAAAGCCTATGAAAAAGGTTCCAGGGGCATCTCATGGGGCCCCCTACTGACCCGGGGCCCTCGAGCAGTGCCCGAGTTTCCAAATGGTCAAGACCGCCCCTGATCACATCTAAGAATTGGTAAGCTGCAATAAAATACATGTCTGCTTTTGGGTTTAACACTGCTTTGAGCTGGGTATACATGGATCTAAATTCATCCAGTTTAGCAGGGACCGGTTGAATTTTAATCTGTGTGTAGCCCTTCCTGTTTGACAGAAGCAAGATTGTTAGATCAGCTTCTGTTGATCGGACCTGCTGGAAAAGTTTCATTCAATCAGCAAATGCATCCAATTGGCTGCAATGCTGATGATTGTGTATTCTGGCAGTGGGAAGTCCCCCCACTGGATGGGGGAATCCATTTGTTTTGTTTTGTTTTTCTTTCAGCCTGCTGAACAAAAAGAAAAATGATTTCTGTGTACGCAGATTTACATATTTCTAGCAAACGTTTGCTTAAAATTCTTGGTTCAAATATATTGCAATACACATTCAAGCTGGCTAACTCTATCAGTGATCTCTCTCTGGCTAGTCCCTACTTTACTGTGCAAAATGTCAAATACGTACTTGCTTATAGCATAAGTTAGTGGATATATTTTGTAGAGCGGGATTACTGAATTAAAATTCACGGGGGTCTGGTTAGTAAAATTTTCTTCAAACGAAAGTCATGTTGCTGCTATTACTCAGATCCTTCACATCACAGCCTCCTGTGCACATCACAGTCCCCACCACCTTTAGGGCCCGAACATCCTGCCCCTTATGGTGAAAAGCAGGGAAAAGCATCTGTTAGTGTGAGGTCCAGGAACTGAGGAACTGATATGGCGGCAGTGCACATTTATGTGCATCACACTTTGTCCTTTTTTTCTTTCAACATTATTAAAACGTGAAAGTTACATTTCATTCTTTATTATGCACCGAAGCTCAGTTGCAGTACATAGAAACAGACTGTACATGGAGCCTTCAGGTGAGCTCCAATCCGTTGCAGAAAAATGCACACAGTATGTGTTTCACACTGCACTGATCAGCACCCTGAGGTACTGTTGCAGTGCTAAATGGACACATAGAAAACAATTGTTTTCTATTGCCCTTGCAGATACCTGTGTTTTCTAGTGCCGAAAAACATAGATTTCTGCACAAGTGTGAACAAGCACTTACATCAGTGTCCTCAGCCTCCCCTTTATATCTCAGACCCCCTTTTACATTACAGACGCAACTCCCAGACCATTCATCGCAGATCCCCACTAATCACAGATCCCGCCAACCAGAGACCCCCATCACAAACCTCTCATCACAGCCCACCATTACAGACCCCCCATCACAGACCCCTCATCAATGATTCCCCCCAATCACAGACCCCCCAATCACAGACCTCTCATCACAGCCCCACAATTACAGACCTCTCATCACAGCCCTGCAATCACAGACCCCTCCAAAACAGACCCCTTATCACAGACCCCCCCCCCATCACAAACCCTCTCCCATGTTGTGCCCTTCCTTGTTGATGATAGCGGCAGTGGCAGGCAGATAAGCCGGCGTTGGGGAGAGGACACTCAGGCAACTAATTGGTGAGGCTGTGGTCCAGAAAGGGATGTTACTGGGCCTGGATCTGGACCGCGGTTCACCATTTAGTGATACCTACTGTAGAGGTTGATTTACTGCAACTGGAAAGTGTAACAACTGGTGCAGCTGTGCATGGTAGCCAATCAGCTTCCAAATTCAGCATTTTCAATTAAGCGTTGACCAAAAAACCTGAAAGCTGATTGGTTTCTATGCAGAGCTGCACCAGATTTTGCAAGGTCCCATTTTAGTAAATCAACCCCTTAGTGCCAATATAAGGCAGACATACACAGTTGGAGAAACACTACAGAACCAAATCCAAAAAGCTTACATAAATAATAAATGAGGAACTAAATGGGTGTGACCACATGTTAACACTAAACATTCTGAATTAACCCTCTGCACACTGCCATATACCAGCACACATTTCTTGAAAACTTTTGCAAAAAATCCTCCAGACACTGTCTCTCTCCAGTCTGTGTCCTCAGCAGCTTCATCTTCCAAATCCATTGCTTGTTTCATCAATCCGTGAGCCTAAAAAGAGATGCCTAGGTCTATTAATATGATCCAGCAGCTGAAAGGCTGCCAATCACATTAACAATATCCTTGCACTAAGAAAGACCTTTCTTAGATACACAGAATATAAATGGATACTAACATTTATAGGTAAAGTTGATCCAGGGAATATCCTATTGCCTCTCGGGGGATCAGAAAGCAATTTTTTCCCCTGCAGAAGCAAATTGTATCATACTTTCCGGGGTTTTTTTTGCCTTCATCTGGATCAACTGTGGGTATAGGATTATAACTTTTTTTTTTAATGGTTGAAATGGATGGACTTTTGTCTTTTTTCAGCCAGACTAACTATGTAACTATATGCACTTGCTTCTGTGCCTTACTCTGTGGATATTATCTGGCACCAAAGAATCTTTGCCCAAGTGTGATATTTTCTCCCCCAGCTTGAGGTGCTGACTTATGAATGACCCTTTCAGGTTGGTGAGCAGGAAGATTAGTGAGCATGTCTGTCTTGTTCACTTATCTCCTGTTGTTCAGTGAGCATTTCTGGTTTTAGTACTGTGCCAGGCACCAGCAGAGGAGCATCCCTCCCCCAATCCTGCTGCCTCTACAGGCTCCTAACAACAATTTACGGCTTTCAAAATGACAGTGTGGACTTCCAGCAGCAGCAGGATCAGCTACAGACAAGCAGAGAGCTTCTGGGCAATGTTTGTAAACACTGCGCAGACCTGATTCAGAAGTAACATTTATTTGTTTTTACTCTGTTACAATCAATTGAAGATTAAGGCTTTGTTCACATTACTGCAATGCGATATTGCTGTGATTTTTGGTGCAATTATATATTGCAGTTTTGATCTGACTTTGATGCTACTTGTATTACTTTTTGCATATTTTGTGGACCAAGTCACACTTGAAATCACGCCAAAGTAGCACATGAAACTTTTCTGCTGTGTTGCGTCACATTAATCACATGAAATGATTTCACCTTCTCATGAGATTCTGTGTAACTCAAGTCACATCAGAAGTCGCACTAGTGTGAACCAGCACAAAAAAGTTATCTTTGATCTGCACATGATATTCAATTAAATTGGTTGTAAACCTAAATTCTGTTTTCCTAAAATAAAAAAACATACATTATACTTACCTGCTCTGTGAAATGGTTTTGCACACAGCAGACCCAAACATCCTCTTCTGTGGTCCCCTGATGGTGCTCTTGGCAGCTCCTCTTCTCAAAGTGCCCTCATATCACTTGCTTGTAATGGGGGTTTACTATTAGTTTCTTCCTGGTTTCTGGCCTAGGCCAAAATGATGGCATATATCCCATGAGTCTTCATGGGCATTTTTTTCTTTCATCTGGAGGAGGGGAGGAGGGGATTTCTCAGCTACGCACACCTGCCTGCATGCCTGAGCTAAACATAGATGGATTCATGGAAGTTAAGTAATCATCTGCTCTTACTGAAGATGTTTGCAGCTAGAAATGCTAGCGGGTGTTTTTCAAAGTGATTTCTCAACAACATACATCACAAAGATATGGATGGATAGGTGAATTTGCTTTGAATATTAAAAATGTTAGTGGGGCTCATTTAATATTTAAGTTCTGCTTTAAGGTATGTGCAAAGTCTTGTGACCTAGAGCAACACATTAAAACCATCTATTATTGTACTGAATACAGTAAACTAATTGTTTTTGTCTTGTTTTTAATGGGCTGCCACACTTTGCACATCTCCAATGCACTTTGGACTTTCCAATTTAAAGTTATATACAAGTTTAACAACCAATTTAAAGTTAAATACAATACTTTCCTGAGAAACATTGTTTTAGATTGATTGAATGGCTGTTCAACCTTTTAGTATGTTACTGGTATGTATTGCTATCTTATACTCATAGCAGATAATTAGATATAGTTAGCTATAACTGTTTTGTGAAGCTGTCATGATTTGAACTACTCAGCTAATATTTTTGACTGTGTTTGAGGTTTCAAGAACAGTCTTGCATTTGGTAAATGTATTTTAAGGCCGAGGTCAAGGAACAGGAGGGCATACAAAGTGAGATTATAAATTGTTTTAAACAATAACCCTATGTGTTTTTCTTCATTTCATTAACTTTACAGAGTTGTGAAGTAGCATTATTGAAAAAACAGTCAGTACTTCTCTAAGTCATAAAAGTTCACTTGTAGACTTTATTGCAGAGGGAATTTCTAAGGGGAACTCTGAAATCTGAGCCGACACTGTACACAGGATGCCAAGAATCTTTCACGTGCTGCTCAAAGACCTTAGCTCAAGTTCAGGCTCTAAGCAATAACGCCATACACTGCACATTGCAACTAGCATTTTTTTTTACAACAGCAGACAGTGCATAGAAAAGGGTATATCTATATAAAAAATGTATAACAACATTTTGTGGAACTCTGTTGTTGATTGTAGGAAACAATTACATTATATCCCTTTTTATTTTACTTGTACTTCAACATTTGCACATTTACAATTTACCTTTCTATCTACCTATAACTTTATCTGCAAAATTCGAAACTTGCAAACTGAAACCAGAAGTGTAATTTTTTAAACAAATGCAGCTAGTGAGTGGAGACATATTAACTTACACCCAGGGCTGGTGCTAGACTATTCTGCGCCCTAAGCAAGGCTAGTTACTTGTGCCCCCCCAAAAAAAAAAATTTATTTTTTTGTTTTAAAAAGTAGAAAATAAAGACCAGTGTCAAGAACGGACTGTATCTATGGCTGGCAGTGGTAGGGTGACAGTTGCAGTGACTAGAGGATGATGGATCCACACTCTGACAGATCCCAGAGTGGAATTCGCCTGGCAATCGGGGGAGATAAAATGCTGTGACAGCAGGCAGCCCAACACACACAGAGAACACCTGAACTGAGCGATCCCACACAGTGACAGATCTGACACAACACCACCACCAACACTGACACAGATCAGAGGGCTCAGCAGGCACTAGAAGAGCAGGCTGTGGGATCATGATGATGTCATCACTCACTGACACATTGCACATGTGATGGCTGGCCAGGTCACACTCACACAGACACAAGACATCACCTTCCTTTGCAAGCACAGCTCTGCCTCCACTGATGAATGGGAAGAAAGGGGTTGGAACTCCACAGTGATCAGCAGCCGCCAGTTGGCTTGCAATAAGGGACTGAGTCTAAGAGGAGCACTGGAAGGAGCAGCAGCTCAGCTGCTACACTGGCCTCAGACACCCGACATCTATCACTGTCCTTTTTCTTCCCTTCTGCCACCCCTCCCTAAAGCTGAAGGATCATTTTTGATGTGGCGGCGACCCGCACAGAGAGAGTGCCAGACTGTGCTGCGCCCAGGCACCCCTAGGTGGCAGTGCGTCTTAGCTGGTTGCCTAGTTTGCCAAGTGGAAGCACCAGTCCTGCTTACACCTTGAAATAGCCCTTTTCTGTGTCAATGCTCACAGAACCCACAGCAAAAAATTAACTATTTGGCTTATACAAATTCAACCAGTGATTAGC
Source organism: Staurois parvus (assembly GCF_062004578.1). Lineage (NCBI taxonomy): Eukaryota > Metazoa > Chordata > Amphibia > Anura > Ranidae > Staurois > Staurois parvus. The sequence continues at coordinate 13,048,997 of NW_028318083.1, read as the reverse complement.
ACTCTGCTAACTACCCTATGGGTGAATAACTGGACTTCTGATCATTTCAATACCAGCCTGTAATACCCATTCATTATCAGGCCATTTTATTTTAGTTTTCAGGGATAGTTTGGCTGACAAGTACTCCCTTATGCAACACTGTACCCAAATGAGTTCTATATCATTTTTTGTAGATAGAGTTTTCTTTTGGTGGTATTTAATAACCACCAGGTTATTTTTTTACTACAAAAAGAAAAAATACCAAACCTGTTTCCCTCACTTTCCCTCACTCCCCATACCCAAAATGATCATTTGTGGACAGTAGACACCCCAAGGTGATCTCATTTGTTCCACTTTTGTTTAAAGAAACAGTCTGAGGGGTCCAGCTCCCTCTGCCTGATGCCTGTGCTGCTGTTTTACCATATTTAAGTACCTGTTCACACTAAAATGCACACAGGTTTCCTGCACTCGACCTCATTCAAAATGTACTTCCCTTGCAGCAGGTGGTAATGCAATGCTAATGACACAGTAAAAACACAGGTCACAAACCTAGTGCATTTGCTTGCAACGGATCACATGGTAGAGAAGTACCATGCAACCCAGTTGCAGTGGTTGTTTTAAAGTACTGTATTCACTACTTTTGATGCAGTGCAGTGCAATTCAGCCCATTCAAGTGAAAGGACTGAAAATGCACTGCACTCAATTCCTGGTGTAAACCGGCCCTAAGAATAAAGGTGATTTTCAGGATGTATGGCTGTTTGGATTTTCTTCTATAGCTGTCCAGTCTGTTTAGATTCCATGTTTTTGGCAAAGAAGGACTGCATATGAGACCGCTGATTCAGCAGATTATGAATGCACCACTGTGTGGTGGGGGATTGCTTGGGGTATAGAAAATTAATATTACACTGTTTTTATCGGTGTCACAAAGGTTAGCTGATCTTCCGATTGAATAGTTATACTTCCAGCAACAACAACCACATGTGGTAAGTAATTATAGACCTGTTCGTTTAACTTCTGTAATTGGGAAGATACTGGAGAGTTTAATAAAAGACCACATAGATGAGCTCTTGCTGGAAAAAAATATTTTAAGCAACAGACAGCATGGATTCATGAAAGAGAGAAGTTGTCAAACAAATCTGATTTATTTTTATGAGGAGGTGAGCAAAACCTTGGACATAGGGGTGGCGGTGGACGTGGTTGTAACAGACATGTAAAATTTATTGTAACGGACATGTAAGATTTGAGTGGAAATATGGTATCATAGCCATGACAGGTTGAGTAGATTAGATTATGTCAGGCCCTTTCATTGCAAAGGTGTGTGCAGGAACAGTCTGGTCATTAAGGATGTACATTGAGCCCCTGGGCAGTAGGGAAATGAATAGAAGGTACAAAGGAATGGTCTGGGATCAGATGTGTATGTATACACAATTCCTCAATAGGCCTTACAGACCCAATCATCATTTAGCATCAATTAGTCTAAAGCCAGGTTCCTGGAGGTGACAACTTTTGTGTGTCAATCAGGTTATCACCTTCTGAGGAAAACCAGTGACAGCAGACAGACTGTCTGCCTTTTGTGGAAAGCTCTATAAGTAATATTCACATCAAAGAAGTATGTTCAATCTCTTATAAAAGCCAAAATATTAGTTGCAGAGATATGAACAAGCTTCCTTTGTGCAGTCCATTCTGTGCGCTACATTTACATATAAGAATCATATTTGTGGCTTGGGGAGGAAGCCAGGGAAATGCATGGAATGGTTAGATGACGCGGGGGTGCAACAGTCGGATGGTGTTTGGTACTGTTGCGATCAGGCTGACGCGCTGGTGTCAGAAATCCAATCCCCGACTTGGTGTTCAGGCCAGTCTTGGCCCAATTGAACTTGGGAAGGTCCATACACAGTACCTCTTGTGGGCAGGTCAGGACCACCTCCCCCAGAGTCAATTGGCCGAAGAATAATATCCCGCCCATGTCCAAATTGCAATAAATTGAACGCATGGACATTTGGACAGGGTGATCCGTACGGAGCTTGTTCGATTGACTAGCGGATTGCCGATTTCTGACTTGCTCCAGCCACAGGGTAAAGTGTTATTCTGTATTTTATTCCCTTTTATTTTATAGTAATTAGTAATTTGTGTGTCTTCTTATATCTTTTGTATTTCTGTAACTTTTTATCTTTTGTACATATTTTATGCACTGCCCACTTTGGGAAATTAAATCTTAAAATTAATTAGTGAACTTCTGTGTATTTAAGCACGTGCTCATATCGTCGGAGAGACTAGATCGGAGAGATTAGATTGGGTTATATTGTATTGTATTTTAGTGCCTTTAAAACGCTCGGTTAAGCTCATTGCCAATCTGTATGCAACTGCACTGTGAGTGGGCAGATTGCACACAGATTGCAAAGGTAACAGATCTGCCAGACGGAGATCTGTGTGTGTGGGGTGTCTCAACAGAGCATTCTGTGGATAAACTGTTGGGTGGTGGCAGGCTACCTTTGTGGTGCGTCTGGTGTGGGGGTGTGTGGACAGTGGAAGGGTTATCAACACCGGGGTTCAAGCTAGGATAGCTGAAGGGACCTTTAGAAGGGTGTGTGATTACTAAGCTGGTCCTCAACTCTAATCAGGGCACCAGGTTGTATGTAAGATCCTATCTGCCAGTGTGTGGTCGACCAGCTGGATTGGAGTGGAGTCTCCATCTGGTGGTGGCCAGAGGTAGTGCGGGCTGTGAAAAAGTACCACGGCTGATCTTATATACGGTTTGAGATATTTAAGTGTAAATCCCTTTATTATCCCCTATTTACCACCCTGTCGCGGCCGCATGCGTGCGTCATGGTTAGCTAGTCGCTGTGGGCGTGGTGTGTGGTGGACACGTGACAGGGTGATCGTTTTAAGCGAATCCTTGACAGTGGTATACTTGGATTTTGCAAAAGTGTTTGACACAGTTCCCCACACATGGCTAATTGTAAGGTAAGGTTTATGGGCTTGGAAAAATCAGTATGTAAATGGAGAGAAAACTGGCTAAAAGATTGTATTCAAAGACTAGTGGTTAATGATTCATACTCTGAATGGTCTAGGGTCATCAGTGGTGTACCCCAAGGTTCAGTGTTGGGACCCTTACTTTTTAATATATTAATTAGAGATGAGCGAATCGAACCAGGCGAACCGGAATTCGATACGAATTTCAGGAAAAATTTGATTCGCGTCGAATCCGAATATTTGCCTACTTCGGGTGCGCGAATCGGATTTTTCCCGATCAGCCGGCAAAAGTGTCCCTGCAGAGAGCTCCGCTATTTCTGACAGTTCTCTGACAGAAGGAACACATGTACAGCGGTTGAAACATTGTATCTATTAGTTTCCATTTAGGATACAGATGTTTCAACCGCTGTACATGTGAAGAAGCTGTCAGAGAACTGTCAGAAATAGAGGAACTCTGCACATACACCTTTTGCCGGTTTGGAATTCTTATTTTCATCCTACTTCTTCTTCTTCTTCTACTTCTTCATCCTCATCCTCATCCTCAGAAGAAGAAGAAGAGGATGAGGATGAAGAAGAAGAAGTAGGATGAAAATAAGAATAATTCCAAGCCGGCAAAAAGTGTATGTGCAGAGTTCCTCTATTCTGCAGATACACTTAGAGGAGCTCTGCAGATACACTTAGAGGAGCTCTGCACATACACTTTTTGCCGGCTTGGAATTAATCTTATTTTCATCCTACTTCTTCTTCTTCTTCTTCATCCTCATTCTCATCCTCAGAAGAAGAAGAAGAGGATGAGGATGAAGAAGAAGAAGAAGAAGTAGGATGAAAATAAGAATAATTCCAAGCCAGCAAAAAGTGTATGTGCAGAGTTCCTCTATTCTGCAGATACACTTAGAGGAGCTCTGCAGATACACTTAGAGGAGCTCTGCACATACACTTTTTGCCGGCTTGGAATTAATCTTATTTTCATCCTACTTCTTCTTCTTCTTCTTCTTCATCCTCATCCTCAGAAGAAGAAGAAGAGGATGAGGATGAAGAAGGAGAAGAAGAAGAAGAAGTAGGATGAAAATAAGAATAATTCCAAGCCGGCAAAGAGTGTATTTGCAGAGCTCCTCTAAGTGTATCTGCAGAATGTCATTTATGGAAACAAATAGATACAATGTTTCAACCGCTGTATGGAGTGAATGTCCCAGAACTGTCAGAAATAGACTATTTATGACAGTTCTGGGACATTCCCTCCATACAGCGGTTGAAACCGCTGTATGGAGTGAATGTCCCACAACTGTCAGAAATAGACTATTTCTGACAGTTCTGGGACATTCCCTCCATACAGCGGTTGAAACCGCTGTATGGAGTGAATGTCACAGAACTGTCAGAAATAGACAGAAACTGTCACAGAACTGTCCTTCTTCTCATCCTTCTCCTTCTTCTCATCCTTCTTCTCATCCTTCTTCTCATCCTTCTCCTTCTTCTCATCCTTCTCCTTCTTCTCATCCTTCTCCTTCTCCTTCTTCTCATCCTTCTCCTTCTTCTCATCCTTCTCCTTCTTCTCATCCTTCTTCTCATCCTTCTCCTTCTCCTCCTTCTCCTTCTCCTTCTCCTCTTCTCATCCTTCTTCTCATCCTTCTTCTCATCCTTCTCCTTCTTCTCATCCTTCTCCTTCTTCTCATCCTTCTTCTTCTCATCCTTCTCCTTCTCCTTCTTCTCATCCTTCTCCTCCTCCTTCTTCTCATCCTTCTCCTTCTCTTTCTCCTTCTCCTTCCTCATCTCCAAGGGCATTTAAATTAAAGGTACAGTGTTCTGCACTAATTTAAAGGCTCTCTGAAGCCTAGAAACCCTTTTTATAAGTTAACTTCGTAGCGAATTAATTCGCATCGAATCGAATTTCTTCCTGGAATTCGCCGAATCAGCCGAATCGAATTTTTGAAAAATTCGCTCATCTCTAATATTAATAAACGATATAGGGTCTGGGATTAAAAATACCATTTCAGTCTTTGCAGATGACACCAAGCTGTGCAGTGGAATAACGTCCTTACAGGGTGTCTTCAACTTACAAGCCGACCTCAATGTTCTGTTTAATTGGGCAATCTTGTGGCAAATGAGGTTTAATGTTGATAAATGTAAGGTTCTGCACTTGGGGGCTAAGAATATGCATGCATCATACATACTAGGGGGAGTACAATTGGGGGAATCAATGGTGGAGAAGGATCTGGGAGTTCTGGTAGATCACAAGCTTAATAATGGCATGCAATGTCAAGCTGTGGTTTCTAAAGTGAGCAAAATCCTCTCTTGCATTAAAAGAGGTATAGACTCCAGAGAAAGTGATATCATATTACCCCGGTACAAATCATTAGTAATACCTTATCTGGAATATGCAGTTCAGTTTTGGGCACCAATTCATAAAAAGAACATTTGGGAACTGGAGAAAGTACAGAGAAGGGCAACCAAACTGATAAGAGTCATGAAGGAGCTCAGCTATGAGAAAAGATTAAAGGAACTGAATTTATTCTCTCTTGAGAAGAGGAGATTAAGGAGGGATATGATCAACATGTATAAATACATCAGTTGTTCACATAGTGAGCTCGGTGTAGTTATTCACTTTGAGGTCATTACAGAGGACAAGGGGGCACTCTTTACGTCTGGAGGAAAAGAAATATAATCTCCGAACACGGAAAGGCTTCTTCACAGTAAGAGCTGTGGAAATGTGGAAATAGACTTCCTTTAAGAGTTGGTTCTGGCCAGCTTAGTGGATTGCTTTAAAAAAGGCCTGGATTATTTCTTGGATACACAGAATATAACTGGTTTCTAACAATTATAGGTAAAGTTGATCCAGGGAATATCTGATTGCCTCTCAGGGGATAAGGAAGGAATTTGTTCCCCTGCAGGAGCTAATTGGATCATGTTTTGATAGGTTTTTTGCCTTCCTCTGGATCAACTGTGGGTATAGGATTATAACTTTTTTTTAATGGTTGAACTGGATGGACTTTTGTCTTTTTTCAGCCAGACTAACTATGTAACGTGGTGAGGAAAAACTACTTTGTATCTATAGCAGTAGTCCGTGTGTTGTTAGTAATTTACTAAGACCACAATAACACTATTCAAACTAAATTTGATTGTTAGTAATCATATAATAGCGTAAACAAAGTACAATATTAGGTTTACAAAATAATTATGGCTTTACTAAGTACTAATGCCAAAAAGTCATAACAACCTGAAGTCTTCTTATAGCTATTAGAGACCCCCAAAGTCAAGAATTCCTTTGAAGCTTGTTTTTGTCACTACTGTCATCCACATGGCTGTAATGAAAGTGTCACTCTGAGAATACATAAGCAGTTCTTAATTTGTTTTCTATCATTGATAAATCATTATTCAAACATGACACTTATTTGGCTTTGTAATGGCTGCTGTAGTTGGAAGAATCCAAGAATTCTGGAAGAGATTCAAGTAATAATGAAAAAAAGAAATACACAAAGGTAAAATTAAAATGACATATTTGTTCTGTTTAGTCTTTATTACAATTATCATGCTTCATTTTTGTTATGTACCTTCTATACTGTATCCATATTCTTAGTTTGATGCAATCGCCAATAAATGGATAAAGTGGAATCTGTCAAAAATGTAGACTGAACTCAGAGGTGTTCTTTTGGTGTAGTCCGAGTTTTTGATCATGTCCATTAAGGATACAGTTTTCACTGGGGGATCATTGTGTGTAGTATATTAAAATTTAGACTAAAATATTTTTGTTGCTTTCTTTGATACCTTGGTACTCAAGTCTTGTGTTTGGTATTTGGAACTTGGTACTTAGCCATGACCCACCATTATTTCATATAGTCCTATTATCACTTTCTGTATAATCAAAAGACATTCCCCCTGATAGGTGAAAACATTTTTTATATACTGACTGCAAACATTGACACATATAGAGGCAGAAGTATATTTTTAATATTGAAGTGATTTGTTTTAGATATTTTTTGTAGCATTATTTATAAATGTTTTTATTTCATCATATACCTATGATTTTTACTAGTTAACATTTTTGCTCTGTTTGTTTCTTCTTCTTTTTAGATGATGTGATTTGCACTTCTTAAAAATCATGCATGCTTCCATCTGTTATAATTCATTTAAGCTTCTCACTTTTTTCTCAGATATCCAAGGAACATTAGGAAGGAAAGTTGAGTACACTAGAGTTTGCTTTCTCCTACTATCTGTTGGCATGAAAATGTATTTTTGGTGCCAAGAGGAAGCTTCATCAGTAAGCCTGTTATCACCCACCAGCTGTTGCTGGGCGACAATACCAGTGTCTATGGCAAATTAGATTTTCATATTACAGATTCCTGCAAGGCGTTTTGCAAGCTCTGACTTCCTTTGTGGTAGTGTCACTGCTAATTTTCTTTGGTATGAAATGTGTTCATCAAATTGATATCTTCCATATATTGAAAACTTTGCTTTTCTACAAATATCTGTTGTACACAAAGCTTTTTATTATCATGGGTGGAAAATCCATAAGGTGGACTATGGTTATAACATGACCCAATACAGAAGTTCTCAGGTTCTTAAAAAAGCCAATATTCGCATGACATCTGCATCTTAAACCTTTCTTGGAGACCTGGGTGATTATATGACTTTTTACAATAAGAAAGAGCAGAGCCAGAGCAAGTGTAAATGTGGAAATATAAACTTTTATATTAGGTAATCAGAAATGATTAATGTTTTAAAAGACAAACTGGAAACCATAATAATCAGTAGCAAAGGTTAATAATTTTGATGCTAAATTAGGAAAAAACAATCATAGTTTTATAGGAAAATGTTAAACATAAGCTAAATATTAAGATCTTGATATTTTTCCAGTTCCTAAATTCTAAGTTTAGTTGTCATTTTGTGCTGAGCCGAAATTGAAAATAAACTCTGACATACTTTCACCGGCCACTTTCATAGGTACCCTTGTTCAATAGTTTGGTAATATAAATTGCTAATCAGCCAATCACATAGCATGAACTCAATGCATTTAGGCATCTAGACGTGGTGAAGACAACTTGCTGAAGCTCAAATTGAGCATCAGAATGGGGAAGAAAGGGGATTTAAGTGACTTTGAACGTGGCAGATGGACTGGTCTGAGTATTTAAAAACCTGCTGATCTACTGGGATTTTCACATACACTCATCTCTAGGGTTTACAGAGAATGGTCCAAAAAAGAAAAAAATATCCAAGGACCTGCAGTTGTGTGGATGAAAATGCCTTGTTGATGTCAGAGGAGAATGGGAAGACTGGTTTGAGATGATAGAAAGATAACAGTAACTCATGTTAATAAGGACCAAAATCTTTGAGGAAGTTTTCCAACACCTTGTTAAAACTATGCCATGAAGAATTAAGGGTGTTCTGAAGGCAAAAGAAGGTCCAACCCAGCACTAGCAAGGTATACTTAATAAAGTGAGTGGTGATTGTATACCTGTGGAAGGAATAAGTCTCAGGTGATACACTTAGATGTAGCAAATCCTCCTACATAAGTTGTACATGTTTATCTGCAACCATTTCTTCTTCAAAGTACACAGATAAAAGGGTATTTCTGAGCTTCCAGAAGGCAGTGTGTGGAGATATGATGTCACACACCTCACAGCACAGATCAAAAAAGCTAAGTGTAATCTGAAACCTGAGTGGATGGACATACACTCCCTACACAGTCTCATAGGGAAACATGCACAATTGAGGCTCTCAATTACCTGCTGTGTGCTAGAAAGCAGTGAGCCGCCTCCCAGAATTTCCAGGTGTTGGGATAAACTGTCAATGCTGATGATGATATAATATAATAAACAAATGTACAGAGCTGGCAACTGCTCTACCTACCTACAAGGCAATATTGCTGGTCTTAGAACTCTAAGGACATAGATCAGTTTTAAGTGACATTGCGTTATTGAATATGCAACTTTCATGGGCCCTAGAGACATATGTAGCATATAGGATTGACCTGTACTCATTTCATCATTGCTGGGATGGCAAATGTAATTATTATTTGTGCTGTAGCACAAATGAAAAATCACCTGTATAGCAAACCCTTTGATCATGCTATTTGGAAATGAAAATTACCCTGTACAATTTAAACTCATGGAAGTTGGAAATAAGATATATGTGAAGATTTTCCAGTCTTATTAAGAAGCAACATAAAAGGATGGCACACTTCACATTAACCTCAAGGAAAGCTTCACATAGACAATTAATACAATTCTAAGATGTGTGAGAACACTATCTTTATGTTTGTTAAATAACTTGTATACAGTATATGCTGTTTCTTGGAACTAAAAAAGGAACTGATAATGACTATGACTCTGTTGATGATAGTTATTATAAAGATGATGCTAAGAATGTATAGAAGGCACACCTAGCAACTTTGAGCGCAGCCCAAGGCTTCTATTCTTTCCTGACTAGAGGGCTACTGTCAGGGGAGCCACCAGAGAATGTACAGCAAGCGATCCCGGCCATCACGCCAGCTCCTGGATTTCTACATGAAACCGCTACAGCATGTAGAGCAAGATGGCACAGAGCAGAGTCCCGCTCCACAGTCGGCCCCATTGCCACCTGAACATACTGCTGCTTACACTCCATCCTCAGACACAGAGGACATTGCGGACTCTCAACAAGACATCACCCCTCCTGCAGGGGAGAGAGGTAAGAGAGCAGCTAATTCACCAGCACACTCTCCATCAAAGCCTCCCCTCACAAAACGGCAACATGGCGCTGAGCCTTGTAGTCCCACAGAGGAATGGCTTTCCTCACATTCACTAGCTGCCTTTCCTACAAAAGATCACCCAGCAACTGAGCACTCTCTTAAAGCCATGTTGCTTACTTTACAATCTGACTTGCAAAGGGAGCTCCCATCATCTATTAATCATCTGTATGACCAGGTTGATTTCTTGGAACATAGCACTGACCGCATTGAACAGCACTTAAGTGCAGCCACTAAAGCACACAACACGGTAGTGGATATACAAGATGAGCAAGTAGCACTTCTTCCTCAACTCTGCCTCAAAGTTGCCGACCTGGAAGATGGTTCCAGGCACAATAATATTAAATTCAGAGGAATCCCTAAGGGCATAACCAATACTGAAATTGTTCCATACCTGCACCAACTCTTTTGGAAACTGCTCCCAACACTCATTCCACAAGACATGCTCCTAGATAGAGCTCATAGAATTCAAAAGCCTAAACATCTACCACCCTTCACACCTCAGGACATTTTGGTAAGAGTACACTTTTGCCATGTCAAGGAGCAAATTATGAAAGCAGCACGATCTCAGCACTCTCTTCCTGACCCCTTCACAAAAATTTCACTGTGCAACGACATCTCAGCATCCACCACTCAAGTTCGTAGAGCTTTTCAGCCACTGACAGCTATTCTTATGGATCACAAAATTCCCTACAAGTGGGGTTATCCCACAAAATTACTTATCACCTTCCACAACCAACTTGTTACCATTTTGACACCCAAAAATAGGTTGAAACAACTCCAAACCTGGGGGGTCACTCAATTACTCTGAAGCCTAAACCTACATCCAAGATCTCGAATCTGTGGGAATCTCATGCTACACCTTGACCTCCAGTCCATCAGGACTTCATCATTTACGAATTCTCTCTAAGCCCACCGGCTGAATTGTGTATGCTTACTAATGTGGGGGAGGAGAGTCTCTGATACCACTCATTTCCACATCCCACGTTAATAGTGTGCTATGCACACAATTGTATATTCTTAATATTTCTTTGTTGAATGGCATTGTAATTTTCTCTTTTACGGTTGTGTTATTATTGTTTATTCAACCCATATTGTTACTTACTAAGTTTATGACCTGCCAGCAAAGCAACCTCTGAGTATACCCCGTTTCATTGGGTTTGGTGTAAGGTTTCTTCCCTACTCTCTCTTCTGTCTGTGTCATTTTGGCATCTCCCTAATCATAGGTATGGCGCTCAAAATCCTTTCCCTAAATGTAAATGGTCTTAACAGCCCTTTTAAACACTCTCTCCTCTGGCGACAGGCATTGTTGCAGAAAGCTGACGTAGTCTGTGTTCAAGAAACACATTTTTTGAAAACCAAAGCCCCTACCTGTTCACACAAATCCTGCCCACACTGCTTTTTTGCTCATTCAGACAAAAAAAACAAGAGGAGTCATGATCGCAGTCCATTCTACTATCTCATTTCTCCTCCATCATGTAGAACAAGACCCCTCGGGGAGATTTTTGATTCTTTCAGTTACATTCAATAACTACTCCTTAGTTATAGTCAACATATATGCACCTAACTCTGGTCAGAAATCCTTTTATAACTCGGTTTTGCAAAAAATCCAACACATCCCAAAAGATCAACTGATCATATGCGGTGATTTTAATGAAATTATTGACCCTTCCTTAGAAACCTCCTGAACTAAGCAACGCCGATCCACAGCCCTTTCCTCATTATTACTTCATGAAAATCTCTATGATCCCTGGAGATGCCAACATGACATGGAGAAAGACTATTCCTTCAACTCCGCCACCCAAAAAACTCATGAATAAATCTGTTTTTGACCTCCAAACGGCTGCTTCAAAATATTCTAACAACTGAAACTGGAATCATCTCTTGGTCTGATAGTGCCCCTGTATCAGTAACTCTCTCACCTATCAATAATACCAAATATTATTCTATCTGGCGTATGAATGCATTCCTCCTCAGCCACTTGAACTATCAAGAACAGATCTGAAATTGAGGCCTTTTACACTACTAATCTAGGCTCTGTCTCTAACCCTACTACTTTATGGAATGCTCATAAGTCTGTCATTAGAGGTCTATCCATTAAGCTTGACACTCAGGAAAAGAGTAAACAGGAATCAACTATTACTACTCATTTGGCCCATATACGATCTCTTGAGACGTGCCTTAAATTGACTCCTAGCGAGCCTCTTATGACTGAATATACTTACTTCCCTTAGTTCCTATGTCTGTACAGGCTATGATTATTATATCAAATGACTCCACCTCACCTCTTATGCTCAAGGGAACAAAACAGGAACATTTTTGGCACAACAGTATAAATGTAAGGTTGCCCAAACCAAAATCTCATACTTATTGGACTCGTCGGGGAAAAGACAGGTTTAATCCTAAAGACATAGCTAATGTCTTTGCCTCTTTTTCTGCAAAGCTATACAACCTCAACTCCACTCCATCTAGTCCTCAACCCAATCCCCTTTCAATATGGATGTTCCTAGAACATTTGCAACTCCCAACTCTAAAGAATACTCAACTACAGCAAGTATCCCAACCCTTTACTGAGTCAGAAGTTAGAACTGCCATTAAATCTTTGCCTACTAGTAAAGCCCCAGGCCCTGATGGGTTTTGTAATGAATATTACAAAACCTATAATGACCAACTATTGCCTCTCTTAATAGATTTTTAGCTACACGAGATAAAGCATCCGAATCCCTAGAAGCTATCATAGTCACCATCCCTAAACCGGGAAAGTCCCCCCATGATCCTGTGCACTATTTCGCTCCTCAATACGGATCTAAAAGTATATGCCAAATTACTGGCCTCTTGACTAGCTTCTCATATGCCACACCTCATCCACCCAGACCAAATAGGTTTTGTTCCCAATCGACAATCCTCAGATGGTACCAGGCGATATCTCAACCTCATTCAATGGGCCGCACGTCATCACCTGCCTTCTCTGCTTATCTAACTAGATGCAGAGAAGGCGTTTGACCGAGTTCGCTATTGTGATCAAACCCCTGGCGCAAGCTATAAGATCTCACCCCCAGATTAAAGGTATACAGGTAGTACATACTTCACATAAAATAGGCCTATACGCTGATGATATTATTATCTCATTGACAGATCCGGAACACCTACTACCTCCTCTATGCTCACTCCGTGACCAATTTTCTAACATTTCACTCTATAAACTTAACCACTCAAAAACTGCTATGTTGGGAGTCTTCTTGTCACCAGTGAAGTTATAACTAAGATTTCTCCCTTCTCCTGGGTGCTAAACTCCTCAATGACATATTTGGGAATCCAACTCGTCACGCCTTTCTCTAACCTCTTACGGACTAATTTATCTGCTCTGGTTATTAAACTACAAAATCTCAGCAAGTATCTTAGTGCCATTAAAGCTTCCTGGGCAGGACTAATAGCATTAGCTAAGATGTTCCTTCTCACTCATCTCCTCTACTTTTTCAGGACTTTAGAATGCACATCCATCACCTTATCTCTATAATCCTGGGTGGTGTTCTGTAGTCCTCAGAGATAGCAGAACAATGTAAAAGAAGAGTGCACACAAGTGTATCAGTTGACAAGATCTCAGGCAGAACCAACAGGTATATTTTACACTTAATAAACTGGTATGTCAAAACACTTTCAATAGAATATTTAACAGACCAAAAGAAACTAAATAAGAGAAGTTCGTTGTTACGGTTTACATATGCATTAATGCGGAACCACAGTGAAGAAATGGGAGCTGAACATATCAGGTAAATCTGCTTTACTGGCCGGAAGGAAGATGTATATTTCAGAAGCACTTTTTCTTTTGTTAATAATTTTTAATAGCAGAAAAATTGCATAAAATACAATTAAACAATTATTAGTACTTCTAAATTAGCATCTCTATTTCTACTATTTTGATTCCTTGGCAATATATGAACAGGCAGTAAAAAGTTTCCTTAAGGTACGAATGTGGCTTTTTGCTTTGCTAGAAGTCCGATAATGTGTTTTGTAGACGTCTGTCAATTTTCATTTGGATTTAGGCCATCAGCGGCTGAGAGAACACATTTTATCATAGGTAGTGTTAGGCTTTACATTCCTGAAAGCTAAACCCAGAACAACTACAGATAATACTCTGAAGCAGTGTTCCAGGGTGATACACATTGAAATAGATAGTGCTACGAGTGCTCATAGAAATCATAGCTGTAGCTGCTTTATTGCATAGATCTGTATTGCAAGTATTCTAGCAAGGCTTCTCTAAACTCAAAAATGTATATCATAATTTAGTAATGTAAATGTGACCTGTTTTCAACATTGGTAAAGGTCAACCTGTTTCTGTATTGATTACCAAATGGTAGGCAGGGATGCAACTATAGATCACACAATGTTTCTACGAGGCCACCCTTTTTCAATTAAATCTCTGAGGCACCTGGCCTTTTAAAATCCTTAATAACAAGTCCCTTTAATGCTGGTGGCCCGTGGTCTATTTTGCATACATATTTAAATTTCCGACTTACTGCTAAACTGTGTTAGCCAATGAAATCCCCCTGTTTCCACCTTAAATAGATTGTTTTAGGATGCTCGTCCAATAAAATCCCCATATACACTAACAGCAATTGAAAAGAACAAGATCACATAGTATTATTATTATTATACAGGATTTATATAGCGCCAACAGTTTGCTCAGCGCTTTACAATATAACGGGAGACAATACAGTTCAATACATGAGGGTTAGGAGGGCCCTGCTCCTTGGAGCTTACAATCTACGAAGTGCAGGAACCATTTTTTGAGTCACAACTATTAGAACGGGCCATAGACAAACAATGGATGCAACTTGTCAAATGACTTCAAAGTGGCTAGTCGCCTGACAAGCCGCGTTGGTGCGAATCAGGGCTAAAAAAAACCCACTATGCAGTCCCCTTACTCTTTGTATTCTAGATAACAATTTGAATCACATGCTTACTTGTACAGTATCTCTCAGGTCGTCTAGTAATGGGATATCACCACTGAAATTTCTAAAGCCATTACAAACGTAATGTCAGTGTCATATCCCTTTGTCAGAATCTCTATAATGTACAGTAAACTAATATTTGAGGAATCCAGCAGCGACACCTTCATTATGGCCTTGTGGAGGGGGTGGAGACACCAGTTTCTGCAGGAAAACATCACATGTAAAGAACATTTTAGAAATTATATTGCATGTATAGTTTTGTAATTACATGCATTTACAGCATGGGTCTTCAAAGCTTCTAAAAAAAGTTCCAGTTTAATGTACCTCAGACTTTAGGGGGTCAGATTGTGGTCAGTGGGAGAAAACAATGCCCTATCTTTGGTATTAGGAGGAGTGTCCCATCCTTGGTGTCAGTGGTAGGAATAGTACCTCATCGTTGGTTTTAGTGGTAGGAATAATACATAGTACAAGCCCTTAACATTGGTAGTTGGTGTACGTTTATCTGTTAAATTGGTGATCAGTGTTACATTGGGGATAATGGGAATACCCCATTTCATTGATGGTCAAGGGTAGACAAAATACTTCCATATATTGGTGGCTGAGACAAGATCCCATGTCAGTGAAAGCTAAGATGCTCCCCCAGCTGCAGTCATGTACATCTGCACATTCAGAATGCTAAAATGACAGACATTGTATTCTGGCACTGATCTGTTTGCTTTCTGGTCCATGGAAAACCAAACCTGGGGAGAAAGCCTAGGATTTGCAGAATGGTTAAACCTGTGTGATTTAGTAATAATAAGCAACAGAAGACAGGTCTTCATTTAAGTTATAATAACCAAAATATTTTATCCACTTTAAAAGGCGCATTTAGCTTCTAGTAATAAAGCATAGTGATGTTATCTACCACTGAAATAATGGCTTTTAAGCATTTTATGAATCTTATTTGCAATTCTATATAATATGAACAAACACAATTGTTCTAGAATAAATATATTTTCATACAAACAGCAAAAAACCAATAATAATACCCACATCTCCAACATTTTCCTGCTGCTCCTTTTTCCATTACAGTCAGGGCAAAATACGTAGTATGGGAGAGCATGTGACCTCACGAGAATCATCCAATTGCAAAGCCACATTACTGTCACATGATGGAGAGGTGATGTAACTGCTCCCTCTAGGTGCAGATACTAGTCAGTATTTTGGTCCTCTCTGTGATGGAAAAAGCAGCAGTGGGGGATCACTGAAGAGGTGAATATCAATGAGAAGGTGTTTCCAAGAATTCAAAAACTTTATAAAAGCTGCAAGTACATTATGAGTTAAGTCCAATTAGGTGCATGTCATCTTTAGGACTTAGGATTCTGGATCTCTATTACTTATATGTGACAGGTTTATTGCACTCCCAGAGGATACATGGGATACTTGAGGCTGTGAGAGAGGAAAGACGCATGCAGAGCAGCGCTGCATGCCCCTCCCCTCTGCTGCCTATTCAAAGAAGAATCTGTATTTTATGAATAAGTTCACATAATGCAAAGGCTTCTGAGAATGGGCAGAAGGGGGGGGGGGGTTCAAGCAGAGTAGTTCCAGTGACTCGGCACTTGAAAGAACTAAGACCACAATGAGCAGCATTGGAGTTATCTTCCTGGAGCACAAAAAAATCTGTCAGATGTGAATAATATAGAAATGTATTTATTACAGGTACTTATATAGTGCTGTCAATTTACGCAGCATTTTACATATATATTGTACATTCACATCAGTCCCTAACCCTCAAGGGGTGTACAATCTAAAGTCCCTAATTCAGATTCATCCATACACATACTAGGGGCAATTTAGACAGGAGCCAATTCACCTACCAGCATGTCTTTGGAGTGTGGGAGGAAACCAGAGTACCCAGAGGGAACCACA
The DNA here is from genome assembly GCF_062004578.1 of Staurois parvus. Classification (NCBI taxonomy): domain Eukaryota; kingdom Metazoa; phylum Chordata; class Amphibia; order Anura; family Ranidae; genus Staurois; species Staurois parvus. The sequence goes on along the minus strand of NW_028318083.1, from coordinate 13,032,467 downwards.
CAGGGACAACATTCACACTCCAGGCAGGTGGTGCCGTGGTTGGGATTTTAACCGACGACCCTAGTACTGCCAGGTGGAAGTGCCAACCACTTAGCCACTGTATGCCCAAGGGGTGGCAGGCACCTTGTTAGACTTAACTAATGCTATGCCTGTAGTTTTTACAAAGTAGCAGAATTCCTGGAAATAAGCTTTAAGCCAGACAGTACACATTGTTTTATGTTTAGGCCCTCCCTGTTTTGAGATCATGCTGTGACTCCTCCAGACCCATTCTTGATAGCCATGCCATGTGAGAAGCCTTGGTTTACCATGCTTCCAGAAAGACCAGTAGGGCCTTTGTACAAAACAATTAAAAATATCTCTTTGGAATTCCCCATCAAACATGCTATATACCAAAAAAATAAAAGAATTAAGATTTTTGTGGGCTAATGCACACAGGTGTCTGAGATACATTTGTAAATTTTTTCCATATGTCATGCATACCAACAAGACTTGTATAAAGACAAAAACAAAGCACAAACTAATCTCAAACTGACCTTACCTGATCTCAAATACCTGTGTTCATGAGCTCTTACACTGCTTATACATTTGTGAGATTATTCACTGTCATTAATATTGTCTTTTTCATTTTCATACAGTATATTGAAGCTGTTTGAATACATTTTCCAGTCCTCTTGCATACAGTTTATCTGTACATTGTGAAACGTAATCCCCTTTTACACTTTTTTTTTGTCCAAGTGTTTGCTGAAATGTGCCAAATATTGCATTACTGAATCTACATCTGGATGTTTAAAACACTTTTAATACAGTTGTAACACACTACCTGATTACAGGGAATGCATCTGTTTCTCACTTCCCCTGGCAACAAATACTACGGAGTTAAAAAAAAAAAAAAGTGATCCTTAAATGAATTTTCAAACTGCAGCCAGTTACACAGTTATAATGGTGATGATATTTATGTAACATGTTTGTTCAGAATTTCTTTCCAGGCTGTTGGCAGTTCCTCCTTTATCAGCTGGTATGTTTTACTAAGAGCTGCTTTACCTCACCCTGCCCTGGGCCTGTCAAAGCCTCAGACTTTGGGACTCCAGTGCTTTTATTTAGACATGTCTTTTTTTTCTCTTTACCTCATTTGGGAAGGGCATGGATTTCGGTTACTTGAATTGCAGGAATAAAGTTATCAGGCTTGCCAGATGTTCTGACTGCTTCACAATTTCAGTTAGAATTTAAAATGAAAGCTGCTGTTATTTTGCCATGATTAAATCATCACGCATTAACTGCAGTTAGGTTTTTTTTATTTATTTGTGAATGTTTTGATCATTATTACAAAAGTCAAACCTATCACCAAGTATTCTTCAATTTGTACACTGTGCACGTAAAAGCACCGTTTCATAGGTCACCTAATCTAAAATCCAGGTGATACTCAGAGGTGAAACAAATTCTTCTACACAAGTTGTACCTGTTTATTTGCGGCATTCTCCTAAAAAACACATTATACACAGTATTTCTGAGCAGGGGGTGGGGATCTGATGTCATATGCTGCACAGAGCTATGGGCAATCTGAAACATGCACAGCTTTGGCTATCAATCACCTCCTGTGTGCTGGAAAATGGAGGGCAGGGCAATCTCCTGGGATTCTGTGGTGTCAGAAGTGACTCATGCAGATAGCAGAGGGAGGACGGAACAGATAGAAATGATACTCAATGCTATGCATTGAGGCAAGTATACACTATAGAAGGATATGTTTGTTTCACTTTTCATTTCAGAGGTTTACAACCGCTTTAAACTTTGAAAATAAAAGCTAGAAGCTGATTGGTTCACATGCATGTCTGCTTTAGATTCTGGCTGTTCCAGTGTCACTAAATTCCCCTTTGTATGTCTTAGCTTCTCCAAAAATGAGAGTTATCCCCAGGGGCGGACTGACAACTCATGGGGCCCCCCGGGCAATAGGGGATCATGGGGCCCCTGTGTCCCCGCCCACACTCAAACCACACCCAAAAAAGCCTATGAAAGGTACCAGGGGAATCTCATGGGGCCCTCTACTGACCCTGGGCCCTCGGGCAGTGCCCGAGTTCCCAAATAGTCAGTCCACCCCTGGTTATCCCACGTTCACACCAATGTGATTTGTCATGCAATTTGAAGGTTCAAAATTGCATGACAAGCCATACCCTATTTGTTCCTATGGAACCGTTCAAATCACCACGGCTCTGACTTGCCCCAATTTTGAAAACAGCATTATTTTTGGTGATTTCATGTGCGACTTGCATTGACATCTGTGCATGAAGTCGAACAGATGTCGGCACATAAAATCGAACTGACCTGCGGCTTTGAAATCACTCTACTTCAGCTGAAGTGGCTCAATTTCAAAGCCGTATTCCGTGTGAACCAGCGTGTAGTTTGTCATAATTTCCAGCTCTGTTTTTATTCACCTGAGTGTTTGTTGATTGCAGTTTTGTCTCCTTTAGTTGCATGCCTTATAATATCAAAGCAATACAAAATTCATCAAGGAAAGTGGGAGCCGTTCATATTAGCCAGAGCAGCTGTGCAATCATAGGAACTGAAGTGAACATAGCTGATCAGCAGAGTCCTCAAGAAAATGTCAGGTGGTTTAACATTGCACTTTCCAGAATCTGCCAAAAACCAAATTATATACGAGGGGCGTTTAATATTACCAGACTTTTAATATTACAGGTAAAAAAAGGGATGCTAGTGTGGCGGTACTAACAAGAGAAATATTTGGCATCCTAAAAACAAAAAGACTAGATGTATAATGTGATGGTTAGTATATTAACCGCACAAGTAAAGTCCTTAAAGTCCAAAGGTGGTTGAGGGATAATCCAACAATGCTTGGCAGCCGATTCAAAAAGAGCTAGAAGAGACTCTGTGTGAGCCATAAAAAAGAGAGAAGCAGCGCCATCTAAATGCAGCAATAAAAGCAAATAATGTATTTCCACAAAATTGACAACTCACAGTTGTCAAATGAGCGCTTGTTAAAGTGGTGTCACCCGCTGTGCAACTTCTGGTTGGTCCCGCTGCAGGCAGGTCTCCAATGCACTGTCCTTGACTGTGCTGGTGGTTCCCAGTATTTCTTAGTTAATGTGGATCCACAGAGCAGGCAGGGGTGTTGTCAGCTCCAGATACAGCAGCAGTAGGCATGGCACACGTTCGGAGCATGCATGTTCCTTCATCAGGCCACAATTTTGTGGAAATAAATTATTTGCTTTTATTGCTGCACTTAGATGGCACTGCTTCTCTATTTTTTATAGTGTGGCGGTACTACACGCAGTACTAAGTGGCAAGGGCGTCCTATTACCGATAGGTGGCGCACATGTCGCGGGACAGTCTAGAAACCATTAATCAAGATGGCAGACAACAGAGTTAGTGCGAGCATGGGACAGCGTTTGGTGATGATGTTTCTTGTGAATGAAGGCGTAAAACCCATGGATATATACAGAAGACTTCAAGCACATTATGGTGATGAGACGCTCAGCCGCCGTAAGATACTGTATTTGAATGGTGTAATTGTTTCAAAGATGGCCATACGTCCGACAGTGACGATCCCAGCTGTGGTGGTTCCCAGCACACAGCAATCATTCCTGTGAACATTCAGCCTGATCCTGGATAATCGACCCATAACCTGTCATGAAATTGCACAAGAGACAAATCTTTCTGTGGGAACTGTGAACACAATGTTGACGAAGTGAAGCAGGATGTCCTAATATGGTTCAAGCGTACTGACAGATCTTTCTATGCCAAAACTTTCCAGGCATTAGTTAAATGGGATAAGTGTACAAAAAGTTTCAGGGGAGTATGTTAAAAAATAAATGCAGATTCCACTCCTTGAATTTTGTACTTTTATTATATAAACTCAAAAGTCCCAGTTTGACTTGAATTCCCCTCCTATTTTGGGTGGCCTGAACCTGTAAAGGGATTCTCCACAAAATAACAAGATCTTTTGAACAATTTAGCCGGTATGTTTTGAAAGAGGTAATCCTGTTAATTATATTTTCTGTGCTCAGTAAAATGGCAGCTGAATAGTTATAGAGATATTTCTAAGTTTTTTTTTTCCTTTTTTAATGGTTTAGAACTTGCTAAGTGATGTACTGTAAATAATAGCTAGCTAAACTCCTAGAAGACTTAGGGGTTTATTTATCAATGTTTTCACCCAAGAGTCATACAACTTTCACCCAGGATTTACACATTTTCCAATGAAATGCCATAAAATTTTGCTGCACAGCAGAGAAATCCTCTCGCCCTAAGACAGCATCACTGGTATGAGAGACTTTATGGTAGCTGTTATCTGGTTGTTTCTCAAATATGTTTTGTTTGCATACAATTAAGTGTGTGTATTATTGTCTGTTTACCCACAGTTTCACCTCAAAACTGGCATTACTAGGGTCGCTGGTTCAAATCCCAACCACGGCACCACCTGCTTGGAGTTTGCATGTTCTCCCTGTGCCTGCGTGGCTTTCCTCGGGGTACTCCGGTTTCCTCCCACCCTCCAAAGACCTGCTGATAGGTGAATTGGCTCCTGTCTAAATTGTCCCTAGTATGTGTATGTATGAATGTGAGTTAGGGACTTTAGATTGTACGCCCCTTGAGGGTTAGGGACTGATGTGAATGTACAATATATATATGTAAAGCGCTGCGTAAATTGATGGCGCTATATAAGTACCTGTAATAAATAAATAACCCTGTTTTTGCAATAAAGACCATAGACTGGCTTATTGGAGAGCAGGAAGGTTTAGCTGTCTGTCGAGCTGCATACACGCCACATGACAACACATGTAGTGGGGACAGAACACTCCCCAATAACGCATCAGAGGCACAGTAGTGGATGGCCATATCGGGTAAAGATATAATCACTACAGAGTGGTTTTGATCATTCGTGAATAATCAGACTCTCTCAGGTATAGACAGCAATTGTATTGTTTTACAAGTGTTCACAATCCCCTAACTCCTCCAGTATATATTTACTGCTAGGATTTGAACACAGACTTTTTATTTTATGTGTTGTAGGCCAGAGACAAGGCCTCATTTGTTGCTCTCCTCCAGCTGCTTTAGATTATCCCATTGGGCTTCATGTATTACACATCATGGAATTTATAGAGCAAGTGTAACACAAAGGATGTATTTAAATCTTTTATTGTTTACATCTAGTGTAGCTTGACATGGTTGCTCAGCTTAACTACATGTATTGTATACAGTATGTTTTAATATAGAGTAAGGAGTATGTGTATAAGTGTATAATAGTAAGTAGAGGGTTAAACCGAATGTGTTATATGTGGCCTATACACTTGCCTAAAAAGGTTTGAGACCAAACTTTTTATTTTATTTTATTGCCTGAAAAGACCCATCTTAAACATGTAATTATAACACAGAGAACTAGCTGTATATTACTGGTGCTGCAGTTTCTCATGTTTGAAACTCTAGACTAATGTAAACTGATCCTGGCTTTGATTTATGACCAGAGCCTAATTTGTACTTTCAGAACCTATAAGCCAACTACATGGTGTTTTCACTTCCTCTTCCCCTTTCCCGCTCATCCAGCTTTGATAAATTCATAAATGGCTAAAGGAGCACAGGAATATTTTACCTTTCCTACATCTGGACTCCCTGCAATTAAGTTTACATTTGCAACTACCAGGGGGTTGATTTACTAGAGGCAAATAGACTGTTCACTTTGCAAGGGAAGTTGTACTTTGCATGGGAATTTCGCAAATAAGCTCTGCTGACTGCCATCATCCAGTCGTATGCAAGGAAAAATGTTTATTTTTTATTTCCATTGCACATGATTGAGTATTCTTTGCAAAGTGAAATTTCCTCACATTATTTAAGCTCTAGGGAATATCCCCTTGTAAATTGCAACGCCCCTTGAAAAGTGAATAGCCTATATACCTAGATATGGCCCTAGGTCTTTGGTGTTGCAATGCCAGCTAATGGGGATGCTATTACAGAGAAGAAGAGAGAGAGAGACACATGTATACAATGTGAAAATGGATTTTACTGGTGCCACACCCCTTAATGAAAAGACACTGAAAAATTGGACTCTAACAAACTACTGGGGCTTTATTAGGCACCATACCAACAAAACTCCATACACAAATTATAAAAGATGTATAGCTTTATGGGACGTCATTAAAACACAATTGAAATAGAAAATTTGAGCATGGATATAGCTCCTGTGTACAAAAACATGTAGCCATTACAGATTGTGGTTTTACAAAACATCAGGCTTGTTACAAAATATTCCAAAGGGTTCTCATACACAATACAATGGGTGTATGTACAACTTGTATGTAATGTCTTGGACTCCACTATTTGGTATCTATTTATTGTTTTCTCCTCCAGGTAAAATAACTGAGTGGGCTTGACCTGCCCAAATATAGATGGGTGAATCATGGCTTTATGGATGGAGATTCTTGTCATGGAATAACTTGATCCTATGCATGGTGTCCCAATTTATTGCATTGAAACAAGTGTGGGGAGTGGTGGTGTAGTTTGGAAATCTATGGGACGCAGTAGCAGTAATAACCTAGATGAGTGAATTTATATAGTAGATAACTTTACACTTATAAGGGACAAAATATTATAATTTCAGAGCTGTGTACTAAATCTCCCTGAGGAAACAGGCTTTCGTCCTGAGAAACACGTTGGAGAAAATTTCCAAGACATTACATACAAGCTGTACCGGAGTAGGTTTGTCGATGGATCAGCATTTTCGTTCCACCAAGCATCATTCGTCATGACTGATGAGGATCTGCATTGATGAAAGAAGTGATAGATTACATAATGGGACATTTTTTCCTTTTCTTTTAATGAGTTGTCAAAGTGTGTGGTGTGTTTATTTACAGGTTTTTTTTTGTGTGACTATAACCAGCCTCCTGCGTGCAAACCTCCACAACCCCCAGACCAGCGTTGTGGGGAAGAGGCCCTTGTCCTCAACAAAATGGGGACAAATTTCTTTGCCATGGCCCTTCTCCCAGAAAAGCACTCGCCCCCATGTTGAGGGCATGTGGTTTGGTATGGTTCAGGAGGAAATGGGGTGCATGCTTGGATGAGTGTTTGCTATGAGACACAATACTTTTTTTGTGGGGCTCTCCTTTAAAATCCATAACAGTCAGGAGGAGGCAGACCTTACACTCATTAGCCCATTCTCCTTTCATAGTGTGCTTTTCATTGAAGGAAGCGATAGTACAGATTTTTTTAATAGAGTGGAGGGCAGAAAGGTAGGGCATAGTCTGCACTTTTGACAAGTGCCTGTTATACATCCGGACCCTTGTATCAACCCCTGAAAAATCACAGATGCGGGGGGGGGGGGTTCTGTTAGGTGCAGAGGACTGAAGATTTCAACAAACATGGCAGCCACCAGCACAAGAGGCACCTTACATTCATTATAAGTACCATCCCTGTTGCTGATTTAGAATAGAACAAATCTCAAAATGTAAGCTTTAAGAACATTTGATAAGAACAGTTAAAGAATATTTGACCTACAGTATAGATAAAATAGCCTTAGACCATTGGATCAGAAGAGGGAGTTTGAGGGAGTCATCTGTACTGTAAACGAAGGGGTGTTGTCAGGACCAGCTTTGAGTTGGGGATCTCTTTGATGTCTGGCTGTGACTTTCCTTGCTGTGCTATCTGAGATGCTGGATGATGCCTTGCCTAATTTCTTGGATAACCTTATTTTGTAACTTGTTTGTGGTGAACCTTGCTTGCTTGTCCTTTGAACTTCCTGTTTAGGCTGTGTCTCTGCTTCCTTTTTGCTAGTTTATTGTGCTCTCCTCCAGCCATTATTTTGCTCCTTATGCTTCTGCTGCTGTCCGTATCTTCATTACCACTTGTTACCAACCTTTGGCTTGCTCCTCAACTCTGCTTTCACTTGATCCTAACCTGAAAACCTTGGGCTTGTTTACTATGTTTCTGCTTGATCCTTACTTGCTATATCCATTACTGGACACTGGTATGCTTGCCTCCTGGTGGGGCAACCTGGTACTAACACAAAGCAAAACCCATCTCTACGATTAGGAGCTCTGGTTAAAACCAGCTAGTGCTTAGGCCCCGTCCCTCAGGTGTACCTGCATCAACCGCCAGGGGGATGTGCTTGTGCATATATCCTGCTAGTTTCTGTGTGAACATTTCCATTTCCATTGCTATAGCTACTGACCTTTTCTCATCAGTAGTTAGAGCAGTCTTGTGACTTCTATCAGTGTCCAGCAGAGCACTGGTTAAATCTTGTAGGAGGAGTTTTAATTCTCTCCTGATAAGGCTGCATAACCCCTGACCCTCTGTCTGATCTTGTGCTGATCACATGCACTCTCCCCCCCAAAAAAAACTCTCTAGCAATGTACACCAAACTGAGCATGTGAAACTTGCCCCTAAGGTTCTATTTTATCAAGAGATGGATTGGGGACAGTAGAAGAAGGGGAGGATCAGAGAAGACAGGATCAAACATCCTTTTTACACAATGTGAAGGATTAACCCCTTAGGCTTCACAGTGAGTAGAACAAGCATGCTTTACTGCATATACGGACTGATTTTACTGTAGTGGGTTTAGTAACACTTTAAGCATAATCAATCAGCTACTACAGAGATGGAACTGCTATACAGAATTGATAAATGCTGCAGAGATGAAATTCTATTGTTTGACAAGTTTACAGGACTGAAACCCTTCACAGATCACCTAAGGTAAACAAAGGAGTTCTGTCTCTGCATTAGGCTTCATGTACACTGTTCCTCCTAAATGTGAGTTTAGGAGCTTTTGACATTTTTTTTGCCAAAGCCCCTGAATTCAGCTCAATACAGTGGTATGTGTCCATGTACAAATAGGCTTTTCCCAGAGTTTAGGAGCAGTTTCCTCAACAAAGAAGAATCATGCTCAGGAGAGGTAAGATTTGGCCAAAAAAAAAGGTAAACTCTACAAAAACGAATCTAAACGCATGTAAACACATCTAAACGCTAGCCACATTCAGTGCCTTGCCATTTATTCATACCAATGGAAAATACTCTGGCCAATCAAATAAATAAACTTCCAAGCGCTAAATGTGGCCAAACTCGGTAGAGCGTTTACACTCGATTATGCCATCTTTAGCGGTTTTCTGCTGTTTGGAGAGCTAAACCTATAGGTGTGTTCATGTGTATATGAGGTCTTATTGTTTCAGTTCTGCATAGCAGCTCATTCCCTGCACTAGCTGATTCAATACATTGCCATTGGTAACCACAAGAATCTCCATACACTTTGTACACAGAGCAGAGGTCTTCCCCATAATATTTCCTCCTCTGGCTGAAAGTTTTTAGCCTATAGTGTTAGGCTGTTTTCTGTATTGATTGAATGTTCTTTAATTCCTAGTCAAATGTTCTTAAATATATTTTTATCTTAGGAATGAATGTTAGCAAATGTTACATTCATCTTGCAAAAGGCAAGAAGTAGAACTTGACATTTTACACATTACAAACATTACGGAGACTTTATGTGGATTTCGGAAGACTGTTAAATCATTTGTCTCCCTGCTATGCACTGACTTTCTGAAAACTTTGGGTAAATGCTGTGACGTGATCTTCACCTTAAACTGTCTCCTTGCTATGCACTGACTTTGTGCAAACTTAGGGTAAATGCAGGTATGTGATCTCCACCTTAAACTGTCTCCCTTCCATGCACTGACTTTCTGCAAAACTCAGGATAATTAGTCCTATATCTTTTTGTCTGTTTGTAGCGATTGATTCTCACCTCCTTTGCCTTTCTGTGATCAGAGAATCAATCATCTTTTATGACTTTGGCCTGTGTCTGTAGCTGGTCTGGTTTTGACCAACCTCCCTCCAAATTCATGTGATCCTTATCAGTTCCTAATTGGGGTGGAGAAGAGTTGTTCATATGATCATCTCCCTATAAATTTAGACCAGCTTATGTGAGAGGTCACAGACAAGGGGAACAGTCGCACATGGGGGGCATTGTCTGTTGTGAGTGCATTTTCTGCTTGAGTGCAAAACAGCAGTTGAACACAGCAGTTTAACCAAAGCAGGAAAGCTCAAGCAGCAGGAAGATACAACAAAAAACTCTATTGCATGCTGAATGGACTGCAAGAAAACACCCTGGGAAACATCTTCTACAAGTTTGATTCCCACTCTATTTACCTTTTTAAAATGCCCCCTCTGCTCCTCCTTTTCATATTACTATCCTCTGTTCTCAAAATCTCCTTTCTTTACCACTCTGCTCCACCCCAAAGCTTATACTTATCACCCTCATGTCTATCATCTCCCTAATACTGCTCTCATCACCTCCTGCTAATACTTTACTCACCTACTGACCCAAACACCAGGACAGGAAGGCATGTGCAGTCATATACATTCCACTCCCACCTTACTTTGCTCACCCTCCTTCTCCTAACCTCTGGAAATATCTCCCATAACCCTGGTCCTCCAGTATCTCACTCCTACACCAGGCACCCTCCTTCCTCCAGGAATAGCCACTCCATTTAATCTCAATCCCCATGCTCCTAAAAACCACCCTACTTTTTCATGTGCACTCTGGAATGCCCACTCTGTCTGTAATAAGCTCACCTCTGTCCATGACCTTTTTGTCTCCCACTCTCTTAACCTACTAGCAATTACAGAAACCTGGCTTCAAGCATCAGATTCAGCTTCTCCTAGAGCACTTTCCTATGGAGGCCTTCTCTGAACCCACTCACCCAGTCCCAGTGGTCGGAAAGGAGGTTTGCTCCTATCCCCACTGAGCACCTTTCAAGTCCTCCCTAACCCACCCTCTCTATCCTTCTCTTCTTTCGAGACTCACTGCATTCAGCTGTTATCTCCCATTTCTCTGAGGATTGCAGTGATCTACCAGCCTCCTGGACTGGTGTTGCGCTTTCTTGATGACTTCTTGGCTACCCTACTTTCTCTCCTCTAAAATACCCACTATCAATCTTGGAGATTTTAACATCCCAATTAATGTGAACAACCCAGCTACAGCCCAACTCTTCAACCTAACCTCATCTTTTGCCTTAACACAATGGATACACTCCTCCACTCAGTCTGATGGGAATACATTAGACCTTGTTTTCTCCCATCTTTGCACTCCTACAGCCTCACAAACACCCCCTTTCCTCTCTTAGATCACAATCTCATCACCTTTACAGTGCCATCGTCTTCAAACACTTATCCCCTCAAGCAGCAAACAATTACCTGCAGAAACCTTCACAACTTAAATCCTTCTCTTTTCCACTCTGCAACTGTCCGCCTCTAGGACAGAATCTCCCCCCTGTCTTGCCCTGACCTGGCCACTGCCATCTACAACAGTTTGCTTTCATCCACGCTAGACTCACTTGCTCCTCTAAGTACACAAAGTATCAGGCCCGAACCATTACAACTGTGGCAGACTGACAACACCAGAAATCTTGAGCGACATAGTCGTGCACTGGAGCGATTGTGGCATAAAACCAAATCTCAGCAAGAATTCACCCTATATAAATCTGCTTTCTTAACATACAATTCCTCCCTCCATGCTGCCAAACAAGCATACTTTGTCATTCTTAATACCTCGTCATCCAGTCCTCATGGTCTCTTCTCTACTTTTAATTCTCTACTTTCTATACGCCCAGTAACTCACTCACTGCTTACGAGATTGCAAATAATTTCAAAAACAAGATTGATGCAATTCGTAGGGGCATCTCCACTGCATAGACATCTGTCCCACTTAGCATACCTTCCACTAAACCTCCCTCAACACTTTCTTCTTTTGACCTTGCTACTACTGAAGAGGTCACTAAAGTTTTCTCAGAAGCCCATCTCACAACATGCCCCCTGGATCCTATCCCCTCTTAACTACTACAGTCACCCTCTTCTTCTGTCCTATGCTCCCTCACTCACATCTTTAATCTCTCCCTCTCTAATGGTGCCTTCCCCATCCCTCTAAAGCATGCACAGATAACTCCCATACTTAATAAACCATCAATGGACCCCACCAACCTGAACAACTTAAGACCCATCTCCCTGCTCCCGTTTACCCCTAAACTCTTAGAACTCTTAGTCTACAATCGCCTGAGCTCCTACCTCACTGACAACAACCTTCTTGACCCTTTACTTTCGCTCACTACACTCCACTGAAACTGCCCTACTAAAACTCACTAATGATCTACTAACTGCTAAAACCAATGGCCACTACACCATACTCTTACTACTTGACCTCTCTGGGGCTTTTGATACTGTTGACCATTCCCTCCTCCTGAAAAAAACTCCACTCTCTTGGCTTCCGAGACTCTGCTCTCTCCTGCTCCTCCAACTTACCACAGCGCTCCTTCAGCATTACCTACAAACTCTGTCTCCTCTCCACTTCCTTTTTCTGTAGGGGTCCCTCAAGGTTCTGTCCTTGGACCCCTTCTCTTCTCCATCTACACCTCCTCCCTTGGTCACTTGATAAACTCCCATGGCTTTAAGTACCATCTCTATGCTTATGACACACAAATCTCTCCTCCTCCTCACCTCACCCCTTCAGTCTCCTCTCGCATTACTAACCTACTAAGTGACATATCAGCATGAATGTCACTCCACTTCCTTAAACTAAATCTTTTCAAAACAGAGCTCATACTATTCCCTCCAGCCTGTGCTCCCTCCCCTGACTTCTCCATCAAGATCAATAATACAACCATCAGTCATGCCAGGGTACTAGGTATAATCTTGGATTCCCATCTGTTCTTTCAGCCCCAAATCAAATCACTGTCCAAATCTTGTAGACTGCACCTCTGCAACATCTTCAAGAAATGCCCATTCTTAACCTCTGAAACCACTAAGCAACTTATTCACTCCCTTGTTATCTCTCACCTTGACTATTGTGACTCCCTCCTCATTGGTCTACCTAATGGCAGGCTATCCCCTCTTCAGTCTATCATGAATGCTGCTGCCAGACTCATCCACCTTACTAACCATTCCATATCTGCCATCCCTCTCTGCCAATCCCTCCACTGGCTTCCCATTGCACAACAAATAAAATTGAAAACATTGACAATAACATATAAAGCTGTTTATAATTCTGCCCCAAATTACATCACCAATCTTGTCTCCAAATATCGCCCAAACGTCCTCTCCGCTTCTCCCATGACCTCCTGCTCTCTAGTTCCCTTGTCTCCTCCTCCCATGCTCATCTCCAGGACTTCTCCAGAGCCTCCCCCATCCTCTGGAACTCTCTACCCCAATCTATCTGACTATTGCCTACTCTGCCCACTTTTAGGCGATCTCTGAAAACCTATCTCTTCAGGGAAGCCTATCCCATCTTCAGCTAATAACAGAATCTTCTATTCCTCCTATCAGTTCATCCCCCACAGTTATTACCTTTTGTACCACCAGCCCCTCCCTCTTAGATTGTAAGCTCCAAGGAGCAGGACTCTCCTAATCCTCTTGTATTGAACTGTATCGTTGCTGTATTGTCTCCCTTTATATTGTAAATCGCTGAGCAAACTGTTGGCGCTATGTAAATCCTGTATAATAATAATAATCATAATAATTTGCACAGCAATGGTTTTTTATAAATAGGACCCCTTAGATTTAAGTATGGCATAATATGCAAGTAATCTTTGAAAGCTTACTCTTTATAGTAAAAGCTCTACAGTCACAATTAGAGATGAGCGAATCGAAGTATCCGAAGTGGAATTCGAGTCGAATATCGGAAAAATTTCGATTCGTGCCGAATCCGAAAAATAGCCTAATTCAGATGCGCGAATCGAAATTTTTCAGAAAATGGCGGCTGACATGTGCGGCGACGGAGCGGGGATGTCTGGGAAGGCGCGCAGACAAGGCGCGCTAACCCATAATGCATTCCTCAACTACATGTGATCGCATCAGCCAATCAGCAGCCAGCCAGCCAGCACTGTGTAATGGTCGAGCTATAAATAGCGGCCATTTTGGAATTCTTCATTTGCCTGCAGTTATTGAACAGAGGCAGACCGCTCTGTACTAGGGACAGGGACAGAGTTAGGGCCACAGAAACGATAATTGGGGACAGAGAAAAGTTACTTAGGGACAGAGAACCATTACTCAGGGACACAGACTTGTTAATGAGGGCCACAGAATCGTTATTTAGGGACAAAGAAACGCTAGTTAGGGCCACAGAATTCATACTCAGGGACAGACAGAATTGTTACTCAGTGCCAGAGAATTGTTACTTAGGGCCACAGAAACGTTATTAGGGCCACAGAATTTTTACTCAGGGACAGACAGAATTGTTACTGAGTGCCAGAGAATTGTTACTCAGGGACAGACAGAATTGTTACTGAGTGCCAGAGAATTGTTACTTAGGGCCACAGAAACTTTAATTAGGGCCACAGAATTTTTACTCAGGGACAGACAGAATTGTTACTGAGTGCCAGAGAATTGTTACTCAGGGACAGACAGAATTGTTACTGAGTGCCAGAGAATTGTTACTTAGGGCCACAGAAACTTTACTTAGGGCCACAGAATTTTTACTCAGGGACAGACAGAATTGTTACTGAGTGCCAGAGAATTGTTACTCAGGGACAGACAGAATTGTTACTGAGTGCCAGAGAATTGTTACTCAGGGCCCCAGAAACTTTACTTAGGGCCACAGAATTTTTACTCAGGGACAGACAGAATTGTTACTGAGTGCCAGAGAATTGTTACTCAGGGACAGACAGAATTGTTACTGAGTGCCAGAGAATTGTTACTTAGGGCCACAGAAACTTTACTTAGGGCCACAGAATTGTAACTCGCACAGACACAGAATTGTTACTCGCACAGACACAGAATTGTTACTGAAGGCCACAGAACTGTTACTTAGGGCCACAGAATTGTTACTCGCACAGACACAGAATTGTTACTCGCACAGACACAGAACTGTTACTGAGGGCCACAGAACTGTTACTTAGGGCCACAGAATTGTTACTCGCACAGACACAGAATTGTTACTCAGGGCCACAGAACTGTTACTTAGGGACAAAGAAACGCTAGTTAGGGCCACAGAATTCATACTCAGGGACAGACAGAATTGTTACGGAGTGCCAGAGAATTGTTACTCAGGGCCACAGAAACTTTACTTAGGGCCACAGAATTTTTACTCAGGGACAGACAGAATTGTTACTGAGTGCCAGAGAATTGTTACTCAGGGACAGACAGAATTGTTACGGAGTGCCAGAGAATTGTTACTCAGGGCCACAGAAACTTTACTTAGGGCCACAGAATTTTTACTCAGGGACAGACAGAATTGTTACTGAGTGCCAGAGAATTGTTACTCAGGGACAGACAGAATTGTTACTGAGTGCCAGAGAATTTTTACTTAGGGCCACAGAAACTTTACTTAGGGCCACAGAATTGTTACTCGCACAGACACAGAATTGTTACTCGCACAGACACAGAACTGTTACTGAGGGCCACAGAAACTTTACTTAGGGCCACAGAATTGTTACTCGCACAGACACAGAATTGTTACTCGCACAGACACAGAACTGTTACTGAGGGCCACAGAACTGTTACTTAGGGCCACAGAATTGTTACTCGCACAGACACAGAATTGTTACTCAGGGCCACAGAACTGTTACTTAGGGACAAAGAAACGCTAGTTAGGGCCACAGAATTCATACTCAGGGACAGACAGAATTGTTACGGAGTGCCAGAGAATTGTTACTCAGGGCCACAGAAACTTTACTTAGGGCCACAGAATTTTTACTTAGGGACAGACAGAATTGTTACTGAGTGCCAGAGAATTGTTACTCAGGGACAGACAGAATTGTTACTGAGTGCCAGAGAATTGTTACTCAGGGCCACAGAAACTTTACTTAGGGCCACAGAATTTTTACTCAGGGACAGATAGAATTGTTACTGAGTGCCAGAGAATTGTTACTCAGGGACAGACAGAATTGTTACTGAGTGCCAGAGAATTGTTACTCAGGGACAGACAGAATTGTTACGGAGTGCCAGAGAATTGTTACTCAGGGACAGACAGAATTGTTACTGAGTGCCAGAGAATTGTTACTTAGGGCCACAGAAACTTTAATTAGGGCCACAGAATTTTTACTCAGGGACAGACAGAATTGTTACTGAGTGCCAGAGAATTGTTACTCAGGGACAGACAGAATTGTTACGGAGTGCCAGAGAATTGTTACTCAGGGCCACAGAAACTTTACTTAGGGCCACAGAATTTTTACTCAGGGACAGACAGAATTGTTACTGAGTGCCAGAGAATTGTTACTCAGGGACAGACAGAATTGTTACTGAGTGCCAGAGAATTGTTACTTAGGGCCACAGAAACTTTACTTAGGGCCACAGAATTGTTACTCGCACAGACACAGAATTGTTACTCGCACAGACACAGAATTGTTACTGAAGGCCACAGAACTGTTACTTAGGGCCACAGAATTGTTACTCGCACAGACACAGAATTGTTACTCGCACAGACACAGAACTGTTACTGAGGGCCACAGAACTGTTACTTAGGGCCACAGAATTGTTACTCGCACAGACACAGAATTGTTACTCAGGGCCACAGAACTGTTACTTAGGGACAAAGAAACGCTAGTTAGGGCCACAGAATTCATACTCAGGGACAGACAGAATTGTTACGGAGTGCCAGAGAATTGTTACTCAGTGCCACAGAAACTTTACTTAGGGCCACAGAATTTTTACTCAGGGACAGACAGAATTGTTACTGAGTGCCAGAGAATTGTTACTCAGGGACAGACAGAATTGTTACTGAGTGCCAGAGAATTGTTACTTAGGGCCACAGAAACTTTACTTAGGGCCACAGAATTGTTACTCGCACAGACACAGAATTGTTACTCGCACAGACACAGAATTGTTACTGAAGGCCACAGAACTTTTACTTAGGGCCACAGAATTGTTACTCGCACAGACACAGAATTGTTACTCGCACAGACACAGAACTGTTACTGAGGGCCACAGAACTGTTACTTAGGGCCACAGAATTGTTACTCGCACAGACACAGAATTGTTACTCAGGGCCACAGAACTGTTACTTAGGGACAAAGAAACGCTAGTTAGGGCCACAGAATTCATACTCAGGGACAGACAGAATTGTTACGGAGTGCCAGAGAATTGTTACTCAGGGCCACAGAAACTTTAATTAGGGCCACAGAATTTTTACTCAGGGACAGACAGAATTGTTACTGAGTGCCAGAGAATTGTTACTCAGGGACAGACAGAATTGTTACGGAGTGCCAGAGAATTGTTACTCAGGGACAGACAGAATTGTTACTGAGTGCCAGAGAATTGTTACTTAGGGCCACAGAAACTTTAATTAGGGCCACAGAATTTTTACTCAGGGACAGACAGAATTGTTACTGAGTGCCAGAGAATTGTTACTCAGGGACAGACAGAATTGTTACCGAGTGCCAGAGAATTGTTACTCAGGGACAGACAGAATTGTTACTGAGTGCCAGAGAATTGTTACTTAGGGCCACAGAAACTTTAATTAGGGCCACAGAATTTTTACTCAGGGACAGACAGAATTGTTACTGAGTGCCAGAGAATTGTTACTCAGGGACAGACAGAATTGTTACTGAGTGCCAGAGAATTGTTACTCAGGGCCCCAGAAACTTTACTTAGGGCCACAGAATTTTTACTCA
This sequence comes from Staurois parvus, assembly GCF_062004578.1. Classification (NCBI taxonomy): domain Eukaryota; kingdom Metazoa; phylum Chordata; class Amphibia; order Anura; family Ranidae; genus Staurois; species Staurois parvus. Next base: position 13,014,888 of record NW_028318083.1, on the reverse strand, counting down.
GGGACAGACAGAATTGTTACGGAGTGCCAGAGAATTGTTACTCAGGGCCACAGAAACTTTAATTAGGGCCACAGAATTTTTACTCAGGGACAGACAGAATTGTTACTGAGTGCCAGAGAATTGTTGCTCAGGGACACATAATCGTTGAATTAAAGAGTATGTCAGACAACATGCAGAGGAGTGGCAGAGGAGGCAATTTTTTAGGAGCGAGCAGACGTGGCAGCAGAGGAAGGGGTCGAGGCAGCACTATTCGCAGCCAGAGGCCAGTGCTCCCGTTGTCATCCAGCGGTCGTGTCTCCACCGACAACCCTGCCGTCATTGATTGGTTGGCTCGGTCGTCTTCCTCTTCCCAGGTCACCTCTGACACCTACAGCCAACGGTCGGTGGGTACGTCAGACACAACCGTTAGTTGGCATGGCCCGGGAGCAAGCCCACTGAAATCACATGTCCTCTACCTGCCCCTGTCCTTTGCTGTTCCCTCACCAAGCGAAGTATCGCATGCTGTGGGCTCAGCCCCACTGTACAGTGAGGAAGAGCTAACAGAGGGCGGTCAGGAACGGGGGGAGACATCGGCCTTTTCAGCAGCCAGGCGAAGAAGTACTGGAGAGGAGAGTGACATAGGGTGCTGGCAGATTACGGACCTCCCATAGCTGCTGCCAGGCCCCTAATCTGCCATGGGCCCCTATATACCGCCTCCTCATGCTGCTGCCAAGTCCAGAGTCTCTCATGGGTCCCTGTACGGCCTCCCATTGCTGCTGTCTCCATCGCCACACTCTGCCATGTGCCACTTTGAGGTCTCCTCACACACTGCTGGTGTGTTGAATTTTTTGACATAGGGTGCTGGCAGATTACGGGCCTCCTATAGCTGCTGCCAGGCCCCTAATCTGCCATGGGCCCCTATATACCGCCTCCTCATGCTGCTGCCAAGTCCAGAGTCTCTCATGGGTCCCTGTACGGCCTCCCATTGCTGCTGTCTCCATCGCCACACTCTGCCATGTGCCACTTTCAGGTCTCCTCACACACTGCTGGTGTGTAGAATTTTTTGACATAGGGTGCTGGCAGATTACGGGCCCCCTATAGCTGCTGCCAGGCCCCTAATCTGCCATGGGCCCCTATATACCGCCTCCTCATGCTGCTGCCAGTTCCAGAGTCTCTCATGGGTCCCTGTACGGCCTCCCATTGCTGCTGTCTCCATCGCCACACTCTGCCATGTGCCACTTTCAGGTCTCCTCACACACTGCTGGTGTGTTGAATTTTTTGACATAGGGTGCTGGCAGATTACGGGCCTCCTATAGCTGCTGCCAGGCCCCTAATCTGCCATGGGCCCCTATATACCGCCTCCTCATGCTGCTGCCAAGTCCAGAGTCTCTCATGGGTCCCTATACGGCCTCCCATTGCTGCTGTCTCCATCGCCACACTCTGCCATGTGCCACATTCAGGTCTCTTCACACTGCTGGTGTGTTGAATTTTTTGACATAGGGTGCTGGCAGATTACGGGCCTCCCATAGCTGCTGCCAGGCCCCTAATCTGCCATGGGCCCCTATATACCGCCTCCTCATGCTGCTGCCAAGTCCAGAGTCTCTCATGAGTCCCTGTACGGCCTCCCATTGCTGCTGTCTCCATCGCCACACTCTGCCATGTGCCACTTTCAGGTCTCCTCACACACTGCTGGTGTGTTGAATTTTTTGACATAGGGTGCTGGCAGATTACGGGCCTCCTATAGCTGCTGCCAGGCCCCTAATCTGCCATGGGCCCCTATATACCGCCTCCTCATGCTGCTGCCAAGTCCAGAGTCTCTCATGGGTCCCTGTACGGCCTCCCATTGCTGCTGTCTCCATCGCCACACTCTGCCATGTGCCACTTTCAGGTCTCCTCACACACTGCTGTTGTGTTGAATTTTTTGACATAGGGTGCTGGCAGATTACGGGCCTCCCATAGCTGCTGCCAGGCCCCTAATCTGCCATGGGCCCCTATATACCGCCTCCTCATGCTGCTGCCAGTTCCAGAGTCTCTCATGGGTCCCTGTACGGCCTCCCATTGCTGCTGTCTCCATCGCCACACTCTGCCATGTGCCACTTTCAGGTCTCCTCACACTGCTGGTGTGTTCAATTTTTTGACATAGGGTGCTGCCAGATTACGGGCCTCCCATTGCTGCTGCCAGGCACGTAATCTGCCATGGGCCCCCGTACCGACTCCTCATGCTGTGACGTTGCAACAAGGTGGAATTCAACCCTACATATGTTAGACCGCCTTTACGAACAGCGAAAGGCCATCACAGATTTCCTGATGTTAAAAGCGGATAAAGGTACTCCCTGTGTAACTTAGATGTCAGCCATTGGCAGCTCATGCGTGACACCTGCCGCTTGCTCAGGCCCTTTGAGGAGGCCACGCTATTCGTGAGTCGGCAGGACTATGGGATGAACGACGTCATTCCTCTGTTGCACGTCCTGGAACAAATGCTGTTAACAATGGCTGGTCAGGGTGCGGTAGACGTGGCGCACAGATCTCAACGCCACATGACCCCTGTGGGGGCAGGACAGGAAGAAGAGGAGGAGGTAGAGGAGGACATTGGTGCTCAGGAATTATTGAGTGAAATGGGTGGTTTTTCCACTCAGCGGACAGGAGTGGAGGAGCAGGAGCATCTGGTAGAGGAGGAGGAGGAGGAGACAGAGGACCAGACGCACCGTGGCAGTATGCTGTGGAGATGGAGGCAGGGAGTCCCTCGCATTCCTTGGCACAAATGGCCCATAGCATGCTCGCTTGCTTGCGTAGCGACAGCCGAATAATAACCATCAGACAGAGGGATGACTTTTGGCTGTCCACCTTGTTGGACCCTCGCTACCGGTCCAAAATGGTGGCCTTTTTCACACCTGCTGAGAGGGAGGCCAAAATTACGTACTATAAAAACCACCTATGTAGTCAGTTGGTCTCTGCCTTTGTGCGCCAACGTCCATCCTCAGACACTGTGGGCCCTGTGCGCTCGCGTTCCGCTGGCATGGCAGCAGGGGAGGGGTGGGGTGGTAGGAGCAGTGGCAGCTCCACCAGCAGTGGCTGCCTCAGTCTGCAGTCGATGATGAGTAGCTTTCTTCACCAGCGCAGTGAGGAAACTACTAACCAGCCGCAGCAGCAGCAGCAGCATCAGGTGGACCTGGAGCAGGAGCTCAAACAACAGGCTTGGGCCTACTTGGACAGCACCCTGCCAACCGAGGTAGACAATCCCCTTGACTACTGGGCAACGAAACTTGACCTTTGGCCCCAACTAGCTGAATTTGCCCTTGAAAGGCTGTCATGCCCGGCCAGTAGCGTGGCATCGGAGCGCGTGTTTAGTGCGGCAGGAGGTATTGCAACTCCGCGGAGGACACGACTGTCCACCCAAAGTGTGGAGAGACTGACGTTTGTGAAAATGAATCAGGCGTGGATTAGTCTGGATTTCAAACCACCAGTTCCTGACACAACTGACTAAATCCGCCATGAATCATGCCTCAAACATGTGCCACTTTGAGGTCTCCTCACACACTGCTGGTGTGTTGAATTTTTTGACATAGGGTGCTGGCAGATTACGGGCCTCCTATAGCTGCTGCCAGGCCCCTAATCTGCCATAGGCCCCTATATACCGCCTCCTCATGCTGCTGCTAGGTCCAGAGTCTCTCATGGGTCCCTGTACGGCCTCCCATTGCTGCTGTTTCCATCGCCACACTCTGCCATGTGCCACATTCAGGTCTCTTCACACTGCTGGTGTGTAGAATTTTTTGACATAGGGTGCTGGCAGATTACGGGCCTCCTATAGCTGCTGCCAGGCCCCTAATCTGCCATGGGCCCCTATATACCGCCTCCTCATGCTGCTGCCAAGTCCAGAGTCTCTCATGGGTCCCTGTACGGCCTCCCATTGCTGCTGTCTCCATCGCCACACTCTGCCATGTGCCACTTTCAGGTCTCCTCACACACTGCTGTTGTGTTGAATTTTTTGACATAGGGTACTGGCAGATTACGGGCCTCCCATAGCTGCTGCCAGGCCCCTAATCTGCCATGGGCCCCTATATACCGCCTCCTCATGCTGCTGCCAAGTCCAGAGTCTCTCATGGGTCCCTGTACAGCCTCCCATTGCTGCTGTCTCCATCACCACACTCTGCCATGTGCCACATTCAGGTCTCTTCACACTGCTTGTGTTTTCAATTTTTTGACATAGGGTGCTGGCAGATTACGGGCCTCCCATAGCTGCTGCCAGGCCCCTAATCTGCCATGGGCCCCTATATACCGCCTCCTCATGCTGCTGCCAAGTCCAGAGTCTCTCATGGGTCCCTGTACGGCCTCCCATTGCTGCTGTCTCCATCGCCACACTCTGCCATGTGCCACTTTCAGGTCTCCTCACACACTGCTGTTGTGTTGAATTTTTTGACATAGGGTGCTGGCAGATTACGGGCCTCCCATAGCTGCTGCCAGGCCCCTAATCTGCCATGGGCCCCTATATACCGCCTCCTCATGCTGCTGCCAAGTCCAGAGTCTCTCATGGGTCCCTGTACGGCCTCCCATTGCTGCTGTCTCCATCGCCACACTCTGCCATGTGCCACATTCAGGTCTCTTCACACTGCTTGTGTTTTCAATTTTTTGACATAGGGTGCTGGCAGATTACGGGCCTCCCATAGCTGCTGCCAGGCCCCTAATCTGCCATGGGCCCCTATATACCGCCTCCTCATGCTGCTGCCAAGTCCAGAGTCTCTCATGGGTCCCTGTACGGCCTCCCATTGCTGCTGTCTCCATCGCCACACTCTGCCATGTGCCACATTCAGGTCTCTTCACACTGCTTGTGTTTTCAATTTTTTGACATAGGGTGCTGGCAGATTACGGGCCTCCCATAGCTGCTGCCAGGCCCCTAATCTGCCATGGGCCCCTATATACCGCCTCCTCATGCTGCTGCCAAGTCCAGAGTCTCTCATGGGTCCCTGTACGGCCTCCCATTGCTGCTGTCTCCATCGCCACACTCTGCCATGTGCCACATTCAGGTCTCTTCACACTGCTTGTGTTTTCAATTTTTTGACATAGGGTGCTGGCAGATTACGGGCCTCCCATAGCTGCTGCCAGGCCCCTAATCTGCCATGGGCCCCTATATACCGCCTCCTCATGCTGCTGCCAAGTCCAGAGTCTCTCATGGGTCCCTGTACGGCCTCCCATTGCTGCTGTCTCCATCGCCACACTCTGCCATGTGCCACATTCAGGTCTCTTCACACTGCTTGTGTTTTCAATTTTTTGACATAGGGTGCTGGCAGATTACGGGCCTCCCATAGCTGCTGCCAGGCCCCTAATCTGCCATGGGCCCCTATATACCGCCTCCTCATGCTGCTGCCAAGTCCAGAGTCTCTCATGGGTCCCTGTACGGCCTCCCATTGCTGCTGTCTCCATCACCACACTCTGCCATGTGCCACATTCAGGTCTCTTCACACTGCTTGTGTTTTCAATTTTTTGACATAGGGTGCTGGCAGATTACGGGCCTCCCATAGCTGCTGCCAGGCCCCTAATCTGCCATGGGCCCCTATATACCGCCTCCTCATGCTGCTGCCAAGTCCAGAGTCTCTCATGGGTCCCTGTACGGCCTCCCATTGCTGCTGTCTCCATCGCCACACTCTGCCATGTGCCACTTTCAGGTCTCCTCACACACTGCTGTTGTGTTGAATTTTTTGACATAGGGTGCTGGCAGATTACGGGCCTCCCATAGCTGCTGCCAGGCCCCTAATCTGCCATGGGCCCCTATATACCGCCTCCTCATGCTGCTGCCAAGTCCAGAGTCTCTCATGGGTCCCTGTACGGCCTCCCATTGCTGCTGTCTCCATCGCCACACTCTGCCATGTGCCACATTCAGGTCTCTTCACACTGCTTGTGTTTTCAATTTTTTGACATAGGGTGCTGGCAGATTACGGGCCTCCCATAGCTGCTGCCAGGCCCCTAATCTGCCATGGGCCCCTATATACCACCTCCTCATGCTGCTGCCAAGTCCAGAGTCTCTCATGGGTCCCTGTACGGCCTCCCATTGCTGCTGTCTCCATCGCCACACTCTGCCATGTGCCACTTTCAGGTCTCCTCACACACTGCTGTTGTGTTGAATTTTTTGACATAGGGTGCTGGCAGATTACGGGCCTCCCATAGCTGCTGCCAGGCCCCTAATCTGCCATGGGCCCCTATATACCGCCTCCTCATGCTGCTGCCAAGTCCAGAGTCTCTCATGGGTCCCTGTACGGCCTCCCATTGCTGCTGTCTCCATCGCCACACTCTGCCATGTGCCACATTCAGGTCTCTTCACACTGCTGGTGTGTAGAATTTTTTGACATAGGGTGCTGGCAGATTACGGGCCTCCTATAGCTGCTGCCAGGCCCCTAATCTGCCATAGGCCCCTATATACCGCCTCCTCATGCTGCTGCTAGGTCCAGAGTCTCTCATGGGTCCCTGTACGGCCTCCCATTGCTGCTGTTTCCATCGCCACACTCTGCCATGTGCCACATTCAGGTCTCTTCACACTGCTGGTGTGTAGAATTTTTTGACATAGGGTGCTGGCAGATTACGGGCCTCCTATAGCTGCTGCCAGGCCCCTAATCTGCCATAGGCCCCTATATACCGCCTCCTCATGCTGCTGCCAAGTCCAGAGTCTCTCATGGGTCCCTGTACGGCCTCCCATTGCTGCTGTTTCCATCGCCACACTCTGCCATGTGCCACATTCAGGTCTCTTCACACTGCTGGTGTGTTGAATTTTTTGACATAGGGTGCTGGCAAATTACGGGCCTCCCATAGCTGCTGCCAGGCCCCTAATCTGCCATGGGCCCCTATATACCGCCTCCTCATGCTGCTGCCAAGTCCAGAGTCTCTCATGGGTCCCTGTACGGCCTCCCATTGCTGCTGCCAGGAGGCAGCAGGGTCGCAGCAGTGTCAGTGGAGGCAAACGGCCACGGAGTAGAGCACCAGCTCCACTGCAGCCTACCACCACGGCCAGTAGTGGTGCCGGTGTGCACGGAGGAAGTAGCAGTCAGCCAGTGAGGAGTAGAGGAGGCAAAGTTTCCTACTCTGCGGTGTGGCAATTTTTCGTCAAGCCGCCCGAGGAAGTAAACGTAGCCGTATGTCGACTATGTGGCCAGAAAGTCAAGCGTGGCCAGGGGGCCCATGTTGGGACTACAGCGTTGCGTCAGCATATGCAGCGTCGCCATTCGGTGGCCTGGGAAAACCGTGATAAAGATACGGCGGTTCTGCCTGCCCCAGCCCAGGGTTCCATTTTGTCATAGGGTGCTGGCAGATTACAGGCCTCCCATAGGTGCTGCCAGGCCCCAAATCTGCCATGGACCCCCGTACCGCCTGGTCACGCTGCTGCTGGGCCCACAGTGTGACCTGGGTCCCTGTACCGCCTCCCATTGCTCCCACTCTGCCATGTGCCACTTTCAGGTCTCCTCACACTCCTGCTGGTTTCCATTTTGTCATAGGTTGCTGTATGGCCTCCCATTGCTGCTGCCTCCACCGCCACACTGTGGCTCCAAACACTGGTTTTGGCCCCGTGACTGGCCAAATGAGTGAAGTGTGCGGTGATTCTAAGATCGACGGCACTCATCTGCATGTCATACTGAGTGACAGTATTATTTCTCTTCCCCAGCAGACTCCAAGGGCATTTAAATTAAAGGTACAGTGTTCTGCACTAATATTAAATCTCTCTGAAGCCTAGAAACACCCTTTTTTAAGTTAAATTCACAGCGAATTTATTCGACTCGAATCGAATATTGTCCATGAATTCGCCGAATCAGTCGAATCGAATTTTTCATTTCTTCGCTCATCTCTAGTCACAATGCATATATATAGTAGTTCCACTTTAAGCCTCATCAATAGATCATATAACAAAAGTTCCAAAATTTAGTCCTGTGACTATTATTGGGTAGAAACTGGAGCGTGATATTTGCAAGAAAGATATATTAAGTAGTCTACCATTGCTTACTGTTTTTACTTTAATTCTTTTTTGTAAAATCAATATAGGCCCACTGTAACTACAAAATAAAATGTAAAAACAGGCACTTAGGAGTACTTGTTTCTCCCTTACAAAGTGTCCCAGGCTACCCCAAAGCTGTTAAATTGCAGCTGGATAGGATTTAGAAAATACGTTATTGCTTATAATACTCAGTAAGATATTACAAGACCTATTCAAAGGCTGTACTAAGAGAGAAGTAGCTAGGATTGGCAACAGGGATGAGCTGTTTGGTGTGCCTTTTGTTCTTTGGACTTACTAACCATAACCAGTATATTGTATATAAAGTTGGTGCAGCACAAGACCTTTTTAGTGTGTGAAAAGTTTATGAAGTAAAAACCCCAGTTTGACCTAAGGTAATGGCAAATTCACTTAGATTGATTTGAAGATGATCACGAGTTAGAGCAGTTGGCCTAATAAGTATTGTGACTGTAATTTGAGTTACTGTGGTTGAAGTTTCCATATAATATAAAGTGGAGACTCTGGAGAGCTACCAAAATGACCACTGCTATACTATTGCAATGCTTTTATAAGAGGGTTGAGTCTGATCATAAAACTCCCTTTGGATGGGTATGAGAAAGGATGGCAATACATCAAGTGGGGGACAATAGGCAGGTTCATTAAACAACTCTGAAAACATTTAATTATGTTTTGGAAATGCCAAAATTCATGCTTATCCATATCAAGTGAACTGACATGATCCAAGTTGAATTCCAGTTGAAGGAAATTAGCTTGTTTCTCTCTTGGTATATGTTCTATAGCTAAAAGGATTAATCAATACAATATCAATATAATATGATAATTCACCTCCTATTCATTATTTCTTTCTCTTACCTGTAAACTTGCAGGTTTGTGAGTCAAAAGAGAACAAATGAATAGTATATGTCATGATATTTCAAATACATCACATAACAACTAAGATTTTATTTTACAAGAGAAACATTATGACATTGATACTTAATACTTGGTATAATTCCAGAGCCTTGCTGTCTGAATGAGCACATTGTTTTGTGGAAAAAGACACATCTTTCTTTGTGTAATTAGGCTGTTAATTCATCCTGCCTTGAAACATTACTTGATAACCTGAGGCTATATTGTATGAAGAGCGCCTGATTTGACCTCAGAATACAATATGATTTTAGACTGTTTTTCTCATTAATAATACATGAAAAAACTGTCTGGCTGCAAAGTACAATAGGAAATTGCCATATGTTTGTTTGCTCAGTTGTCTTGCTTTCTTTGTGAGCATCTACAACTGCAAGACTTCTGAAATCTTATGGTATCCTGGTGTTATGGCTACATTTTCCCAGAAGCTATTAAGCTCCTGGACTAAGGGGATTTGTTAATCACATGTAGTGTCCTCACTTTCACTGAATTATGACCAAAACAACATTTATAAAAATGAAACAGTGTTACAACAATGATAATGTTAAACCTCACACTTTCAAAGGAAGGCCCAGTGCAAGCAGTGGGATTTAGTACTGCAAAGAATGTGAGACTTCTCCTTTTCAATATTTTCAACAGTCTTATTGATTGCAAGTCTTTACATTTCAAGTTACACAGTTGGTAAGGTTGACTAAACAAAATGATCCATCCAGTTCAACCTGAGGGTGTGTGTGTGTGTGTGTGTGTGTGTCTGCTGTTTTCCATATCCCTGTACATTCTGTTCACTAAGAAACATATCTAAAGGTTATTTGAACTTGTCTCCACTTACCACTAACACCACCAACTGTGGAAGGGAGTTCCATACCCTTACCACCCTAACAGTAAAGAACTCCTTATGCAGTTAAAGATTGAACCATTTCTCATCCAACTTCATTGTGTGACAGTGTGACTGCATTTAAAGGCTAAGTTCACCTTTTGGAACATGTTACATGTTCCATGCATATTTATGGTGGAATATGTAACATGTTCCAGCTCCTGTTGCCAGTTCTGCCGATCCCCCGCTCAGTGTGATAGCACTTGGGAGATCTTCGCACACCAGCTGTCACTTTTTGAAATGAACAAGATCATGTGGGGCTCTGTTGATGTGGTCGTGTCATTCATTCACAGTGTCCCGTGAATGAATAGACTACAAGTACCCTTAACCATTGCGGCTGATGGCTTGTAGTTCTCAATGGACTACAAGGGTGCTGGTAAGCGCTCTCATAGTTTATTGACATACCTGCTTTCAAGTAACTGCCTGCTTGTATAAGGTATGGGCAGAAAATTATCCTGATGGTCTGCAGGAGCTGAAATTGCAATCACGATCTGCTGGTGGTGGGTGCATGGCTCTGCAGGCTCCTTAGAAAACAAATAATAAATGCACACTTTTTTACTTAAATATAAAAATGTGCATTTATTATTTATTTTTTAAAAGGTGAACTTATCCTTTAATATTTGCAGTTGTTCCGCATAACTGAGGTTCTCCAGGCCCCTTATTAGCTTTGTTGTCCTTCTCTGAACTCTTTCCAGTTGAAGAACATTTCTCCTGAGGATTGTTGACCAGAACTGGATGGCATACTCAAGATTTTGCCGAATCATAGTTTTGAAAAGTGGTAGAATTACAGCTTTATCTCTTGAGTAAGTACCCTTTTTAATGTATGCTAATAGTCTGCTGGTCTTGATTTCTGCAGCTTGGCATTGCATGCTGTTTCTGAGTCTGTCAACTAGATCCTTCTCCATTCTCAATTCCCCTAGAGGTTCTTCTCCCAGCATGTAACTTGTATGCATATTTTGAGCTCCCAAGTGCATTATTTTACATTTTCTTAAACTGAACCTCATCTGCATATAGCTGCTTACCCATTTATTTTACCTAAGTCTTCTTGTAAAAATGATGTATCCTGTTGTGAAGTTATTGCCCTGCTTACTTTTGTATCATCAGCAAACTTTGAGATTAAACTATTTATTCCAACACCTATATCATTAGCAAGTTAAACAGAATTGGTTCCAGGACAGAGCCCTGGAGCACCCTGCTCACAACTCCAGACCATTCAGAAAATATCCATAATCACCACTTTGTGGGCCCTATCCTGTAACCAGTTTTTTTTAATCTAGGTACATACTATCTAGGTACATACCATGTGATCAATGCCAAAAGACTCTAATTTGTAAATTAATCATGTGTGGGGTACTGTATAAACTGCCTTACCTATACTCACAGGCCTTTCTCTATGCAAATTACAGTTCACCTCCTCAAAGAATGTTAAAAGATTGGTCCGGCAAGAATGATTCTTCATAAATCCATGTTGGTTGCTACTGGTTATACTATTTTCAACAGCAGATTTTGGTATATGGTCCCTTATCATTCCTTTCAATAGTTTAAATACTATTGATGTTTGGCTGACTGATCTGTTTTTCCCAGGTATATACTGTATCTTGGCCCTTTTTTGGATATCATTACCACTTTTGCTTTTCACCAATCAGCTGGTACCATTCTAGTCAATAACCTGTTCTTAAATATTAGAAATATTGGCTAAGCTATCTGGTCCTGAAGATTTATTCACATAAAGTTTTTCTAGACTTTTTTTAATACTGGCCTCTTACAGTCACTGGGTACATTTAGTATAATGTTATTAACATTGCTGCCTTGCTTCTAATACCCCTCTTTTTCCTTCATAAAAAACTGAGGACAGCAATGTATTTAATACAGCTTCTTTCTCTCTATCACTTGTGACCAAGTTCCCGTAATCATCTTTTATGGGGCCAATATGTTCTGACCTGGCCTTGTTACTATTATTATATTGTAACTGAAAAAAAATTGGGGATTTTTTTTAGCAATGTTAGCTATTAGCAGTAAAAACACTCACTTTGGTACTTTTTTATGTAGTGTGTTTAGAAGAACTACAGAAAAGCTCATAGCACATTGTGTGCTACTGAGTTTCACTGGAAATTGATCAACAACATGTGCTATCCAGCCCACAAAAAAACTTGTGACAACTACAGCCTCTACAGCATTGTGAATGATAAATGAAAGTACGTTAGTATAAGAAATGAGCAGTCTTAAAAAAAATAACTCCGCTCTTAATTCCTATAGATAGAGCTTAGGAGTACAAATTGAGATTTTTATACTCTGGGCATGAAGTTTGTCAAAATGCCTTTACTCCACCTAAATATTTTAAGCCATCCTCCTTTAAAGTAGGTTGCTGATGCTTTCCGATGACTCTCTTTGCTTATTGGGTATAAACCGAAGAAGCTGGTAAAATGAAATAGTGCACATATGAATATTTTGCATTTACAGACAACAAAATATGTGTGAGATGCTTTTCATATGTTAATCTGCCTTTTCTTAGCTCATTTAGTGAACACGGCTTGTTTTTTACAGAGCACAAAGCTCAAACCAGACCTTACACATGCAACTGAATGATTCAGAAGAGTGGTTCATTCCTTTCCCCTGAACTTGCTCTGTCAGTCAGGGAGTACAGCATTTTCATCAGAGCCAGAGAATGTAAAGACACAGAGGCACTTGCTCCCTGTTTGGAAAACCAGCAAGGCTCATGACACCAGTGTTTTAAGAACATCCTGTATTCAATTCATACTTGTGAAATTAATTTTGAATCTGCCTATTCCTAGCTAATTTAGTGAAGGCAGCTTGTTTTCACAGAGCACACAAACTTAAAGTAAACCTTGCACATGCAACTGAATAATTCAGAAGAGTGGGTCGTTCCTTCCCCCTGAACTTGCTCTATTCAGTCAGAGAGTACGGCATTTCAATCAAAGACAGAGAGTGTAAAGGCAAATAGGCATTTGCTCTCTGTTTAGAAAATCAGCAAGGCTTGTGCCACCAGTGTCTTAAGAACATTCTGTATTCAATTCCTATTTGTGAAATTAATTTTTTGAAATAGCAAAAAAAATATAAAACATTTTAAAACATAGACCTAAAGAAACTGGCCAAACAATTTTTTGTTTTTGATATTAGGACAGTTCGGGAGGCAGCACTAAAGTGAAATCCTGTTGCGGATTACGATTAAACGCTGAAGTTAGCCTGATAAGCGTGAACTTTCCCCCCCCCGCACTGGCATATAGCATGGTGTTTTTAATCTGCTTTTCTATACAATAAAGTGGATATGTGCTTTAGTGTGGCCTCCCAGACGTTCTTTTGATCGACAGCACAGGTGTGCAAACTGGGCCAACACACGCTGAAGGATTGTGGAGTGTGGGAGCGGTGAGCCTACCTGGAGCAGCACTACCTTCTGTTTCAACATTTTGTTTTACTTTAAGAAAGAAAAAGATGGAGATACAACTTATGAAGTTGTGTGATTTTTTGATCATACAATTTACAACCATTATGATTCTTCTGCCAATATCTCCATTTAAAAGGGTGAAGAAAATAGGACCAAAATGTTATAAGCAATATAGGGAATATTTGTGTATAACTGAGAAGACAACACTATGATATTAAAGTTCTGATGGGAAATATAAGTAAGAATAAAAAATTCTCTAACTAAGCCTAGTTTAGTAATACGCGTCAGAAGGGGTGGTCCTAGGTGAAGGTCTGTCATTGACATGATTAAGGATGTTTTTTTCCAGTAAACTCAGATGGCAGTGATTTATTCAATGTGTGGAAACTTTTTCTATTCACATCAAGAATAAAAAACATGCAATCTTCATGCTAATCCACCTGTTGTCATCGATATGAATAGTATATTCACTAAGAAAGTAAGCCTATAGGAAACCGCTGATAAGAGAAGTATGTCCACACATCACATTTTTAATCATTACAAATTGTTTTAGCAGACTAATGCAGTCTCCTAATTAAAGTAAAACCATAGGCAGAACCTTTTCCGTCATTATGGTAAAGTAAAGGAGGGTTTTAACCCCTGTAATTTTTCCCATTTATATCCCACTGGGGAGATTTACCTTCATTTCCTGTCTTCTAGCCAAAACAGGAAGTGAGAGGAAATCCCTATAAATTAAGGGAATCCCTTGTGCCCCCCACAGGTCATCAGAATTAGTGTCTGCATTGCAAGATTTCTCATCCATTACTATTCTGGGGACAACCCCAGAGGCACAGACAGCAATTGAAACCTAATAGGTGATCTGATCCATCTCCACTTTATCCAAAAGTAAAAACAAGTTTTGCCTTAGGTATATAGTAGAGTTAAAATTACTGTAGAGTCTTTAGTTTATCTAATCTTGTATTCTTTTTTAAATTCCCAAAATATTAATTCAATGTTTTATCATTTGGAAATAAGTGTTTTGTCATATAACTTATTGTTCACTGCGTACACTGCACTACATAACAGTTAAATTGAGATAGTTTATTAAAAACTACTGACAATAATTTGTGCCAGTTTTTAACTGCACTTTGTATGCATCTATTATAGTAGAATTAACTTAAACACCTGCAAGGCTGGGAATTAAATGTCCATCCACATGCAGTGTTCTTCAAATGATCTGTAAATTTTCTCATAATACAAATTAAACCTTATGAGTACTGTGCCTCCCAAGAACAATACAAGTTAAACTTACTACAGTGCTCCTTATTCAGTTTCCAGACAATAAAGGTAGACATTAACTTGAGACAATTGCTCGATTTTTTTAAATTGATCAATTTGGAAATGGTTATATGATTTTTTTTAGAATGCAAAAGATTCTGAATTTTTTGTTATAGAATATATATATATATATATATATATATATATATATATATACATATATATATATATATATATATACAGTTGTGCTCAAAATAATAGCAGTCAGACATCACTAACCTGATCAATCACTGTTTTTGGTAGAAATATTTCTACATGGCAAATAATTTACTAGCAGGTGTAGTAGAGTAGTAGAAATCCAACAGACCCAACAGTCATGACATGCATGCTGCTGATTCTGTGTAATTGAATCACTAATTGAAAGGGGCATTCAAAATAATAGCACTGTGGAGTTCTATTAGTGAGGTCATTCATTCTTTGAAAAACAGGTGGCATTTATTGCCCTTATTTAAGGAAGGAAGGCAGCCAATCTTGTACATGCTGGTTACAGTGCATTTCTCTCTGAAATTCTGAGGAAAATGGGTCGTTCCAGACATTGTTCAGAAGAACAGCATACCTTGATTAAAAAGTTGATTGCAGAGGGGAAAACATATAAAGAAGTGTAGAAAATGATAGGCTGCTCAGCTAAAATGATCGCAAATGCTTTAAAATGGCAACCAAAACCTGAAAGACGAGGAAGAAAGCGAAAAACTACCATTCGAATGGATAGAAGAATAGCCAAAATGGCAAGGACTCCGCCAACAATCAGCTCCAGGAAGATCAAAGAAGGTCTAAAGTTACCTGTGAGTACTGTTACAATTTGAAGACGCCTATGTGAAGCCAAGCTATCTGCAAGAAGCCCCCGCAAAGTCCCACTGTTGAAAAAAGGCATGTGCTAAAGAGGTTACAATTTGCGAAAGAGCACATTGACTGGCCTAAAGAGAAATGGCGCAACATTTTGTGGACTGATGAAAGTAAGATTGTTCTTTTTGGGTCTAGTGGCCGGAGACAGTTTGTCAGACGACTCCCAAACACTGAATTCAAGCCACAGTACACGGTGAAGACAGTGAAGCATGGTGGTGCAAGCACCATGATATGGGGATGTTTCTCATACTACGGTGTTGGGCCTATTTATCGTATACCAGGGATCATGGATCAGTTTGAATACATCAGAATACTTGAAGAGGTCATGCTGCCTTATGCTGAAGAGGAAATGCCCTTGAAATGGCTGTTCCAACAAGGCAACGACCCCAAACACACCAGTAAACGTGCAACATCTTGGTTCCAGACCAACAAGATTGACCTTATGGAGTGTCCAGCCCAATCCCCGGATCTTAATCCAATAGAAAACTTGTGGGGTGACATCAAAAATGCAGTTTCTGAGGCAAAACCAAGAAATAGAGAAGAACTGTGGATTGTAGTCCAATCATCCTGGGCTGGAATACCTGTTCACAGGTGCCAGAAGTTGGTTGACTCCATGCAACACAGATGTACAGCAGTTCTCAGAAACAGTGCTTATACAACTAAATATTAATTAAGTGATTCAAAGGAAAGCAAAATCTTCAAACATTTTTTAGTTTATATAGTGAATGTTTGAGTTTGTAAAGAAGAATACAAACACTGCTATTTTTTTGAACAGTCTAATATTCACTTTTCTTCAATTTTGTTTAGAGGAACAACACAAATTTGATATATTTTTCTTCATGTTTTGATTTGGAATAGAATATGTAATGTTCCCAATGCATTTGTGTGTATGGAAATAAAAGCTATTAGAAAGATTTTGAGCTTTATTCACTTTTTTTCAATACACTGCTATTATTTTGAACACCTCTGTATATATATATATATATATATATAATGTTTTGGAAGATGCATTAAACTTTACCAATATTTCCTTTTGTAGAAAATGACCTACAGTAAATGCCACACTTTCATCACAACTTCAAGTGTATGTCATCTCTGTAATAAATTCTCATTTCTTAATTTGTCTTTTAAAGAACACTACAAGCACAGAAAAATAGCAATTGAACTTACCAGAAATCCAGTGATTTCCTGCATAACTTACAGTTGTGGGCTGACAACACTTTCTATGCTACACTAAAATCTCAAGTGTTGTTGTTAGCCCTGCCTGAATTTTCTCCTTCTAGGCTACAGAACTCCTCCTCCTTATGTTATGGAGATGAGAATAAAGACAGGTGTAATGTAGTGTATACAGGGCAGTCTTTAATATTGATTGAACCCTGGGCTAACATTTTCTTGGGGCCCCCACCACTAATGCAAATTTTCTCTCCACCTGCTCTGAGACATACAACAAATAGCAGCTAGACTCAAAACTAGTCTATTGCAGCAAATCAGGCAGCAATTGTGATTGCCAGAGGTAGAGCATATCATTACCACTCACTGGCTGATTGATAGAGATTACTGCACAACATTACTGCTCACTGATTGGTTGCTAGATGCTAATGCACATTATTACTGCTCACTGGTTGCTAGAGGTTACAGCATATCATTACCACTCACCCATTAGTTGCTAGGACTGGGGGAGGATGGGATCAGTGGCAGTGATCGGGGGGCTGATGGGATTAGTGGCAGTGCTGGGGGGGGGGGTGGGGGGATGGGATCAGTGGCAGTGCTTGGGGGGATGAGATCAGTGGCAGTGTTGGATGAGGATGGGATCAATGGCACTTACTTGCTGTCGCCTATCAGTCAGTGTCCACTTGTTTCCACTGGTCTGCATGCAAGCTCTTGGCTCCCTCCACATGTACAGTATCTATCAGTCAGTGTCCCGAGATGGGTTTCCTCAAACAATGACATCCTCCAGCTTCTCCCCTTCATTGCACTTGCCAGGGTCAGCTGATATTAGCTGACAGGAGAGACTGGGTGGGCAAAAACTAGTTCTTTTTTTCATTCAGCGGGCCCTCCAACAGTGGCGGAACACCAGGGCCTAGTCACAAGTGTGACTTTTGCAACCCTGGCAGTTCCGCCACTGGCACGGGCTAGTGTTTCCAGCCTCCCACAACTTTTTTTTACTGAAAAACCATGAAAAATTTACTGACAGAGCATTTTTTTTTTACTGAGCATATTTTTATGACTGAAATGAATATTAAAAACGAATAGAATCAATATTTAGAATATAAATAGAATCAATAAAACAACATTTAAATTTTAACAACACCCATAACAAGTAACTTGCTGGTTTACAATTTTAGAAAGTCAAAACAGAGTGAGAAAATGTGAGCATGAATACAATAATGAATGAATAACTCTGGGATAAAGCAGGAAATCAAGTTCAGTTGCACGCATAGCATGCCATGGTGTATGATGTGCTTAGACAGATTTTGCCTAAAGCCTAGTATCCATGGGCCAAACATTCCCTGGTTCAGCAGGAACTGGCCTGCTTTCAGTCAGTGTATACTGCTGTCTGTTCAAAAGAAGCCAGTCTAATGGGCATGCTGGAAAACCAGCATTCGATCTGCCCTTTCAGCCAATGGCTACAAGCACCGATCACATCAAATTCCTCCCTTACATCATAAATTCCCATCAGAGTCCCTCCTACCCATCAGAGTCATCCCCTTCCTTCGAGGTTCACAGAGTCACCCCCTTACTCCAAGGTCTACAGAGCCACCCCCCTTACATTAGGATTCTGAAAGCCACCTTAATGTGCATCAGGGTTCCCAGAACCCTCCTCCTTACATCAGGGTCCCCAGAATTATTCCTTCCTTGTATTAGGGTCCCCAGAATCATCCCACCTTATATCAGGGTCCTCAGAGTCATCTTTCATATATCAGGGTCCCCAGAGCCCCCCTCCTTACATTGGGCCCCCCCAGAGCCCCCCTCCTTACATTGGGCCCCCCCGAATTATCCCTCCCTTACAACAAGGTCCTCAGAGCCCCCTCCTTAGATCAGAGTCCACAGAATTATCCCCTCCTTGTCCCCAGAATCACCCCTTGTTATATCAGGATCCACAGAGTCACCTCTCTTATATCAGGGTCCCCAGAGCCCCCTCCTTACACTGGAGTCCCCAGAGCCCCTCCTTCTTACATTGGGGTCCCCAGAGCCCCCATCCTTACATTGGAGTCCCCAGAGTTATCCCCTCTTTAAATCAAGGTCCCCAGAGCCCCCTTCTTAGATCAGGGTGCCCAGAGTTTCCCCACCCTTTCCTCAGATCCACCCCCTGCCTTACATTAGGGTCCACACATTTCCCCCCTTCATCAGCGTCCCCTCCATAGAATCAACCCTTCATATATCAGGCTCCCCAGAGCCACCCCCCTTTACATCAGGGTTCCCTGAGCCCCCCTCCCATGCATCAGGATTGCCAGAGCCCTCCTTCCTAAATTAGTGTCCCCAGAGTTATCTTATATTAAGGTCACAAGAGGTACTTTCCTTATATCAGGGTCTCTAGAGCCCCCATCCTTTCATCTGGGTCCCCAGAGTTATATCCCTTCTATACATTAGGATCCCCAGAGCCTCTTCCTTACATCAGGGTCCCCAGAGTTTCCTCGCCTTATATCATGGTCCCCAGAGTCACCTTCCATATATCAGGGTCCCCATACCTACATCAGGGTCCTCAGAGTTATCCCATCTATACATTAGGGTCCCCAGAGTCCCCCCTTCTTTCATTGTTGGCCCCTTATATTGAGGTCCCCAGAGCGCTCCTCCTTACATTGGGGTCCCCAGAGTTATCCCATCTATACATTAGGGTCCCCAGAGCCCTCCATCCTTACATCGTGGCCCCAGATCCCCCCTCCTTACATCAAGATCCCCAAAGCCCCCATCTTTGCATCAGGGTCCCTAGAGCCCCCCTTCTTATATTGGGGTCCCCAGAGCCCCCCTCTTTCATCAGGGTCCCCAGAGCCACCCTCCATACATCCAGGTTCCCAGAGCCCCCCTCCTTACATTAGGGTCCCCAGAGTTACCCCATCCATACATTAGGGTCCCTAGAGCCTCCTCCTTACATTGAGGTCTCCATTGCCCCCTCCTTGCACTGAGGTCCCAAGAACCCTCCTCCTTACATTGGGGTCCAGAGAGTTATCCTCTACTTACATCAGGGTCCCAAGAATTTCTCCATGCTTACAACAGGGTCCTCAGGCCCACCCCTCCTTACATCAGGGTCCACACACACCTTCTTATATCAGGAACCCCAGAGCTGCTTCTACTCTAACATTAAATATGAGCCTCCAGAAGATCCTCATCTTCTTTGAGTTCACTCACTAAGCCCTCAACTACATGTGAAGCATGGGGGGGAGGCAAGGCACTGGCAGCAGCCAGGTCTAAATGAGGAAGTTGCGTTCTTCTCCACTGAACACTGGGGATGGAGTCAGACAAACCACGTGGTTGGTTGCTAGATGCTGGGCAGTGCAAGCAACCAACCATTATTATTGACAGCTGCAGGAGCCAGGAGAAGAGGCAACAGCCATGACTTGAGAAAGTTCTGCTCCCCGCTGAATGGCGGGGGGCGGAGTTGTACTACCCATGTGGTTGGTTGCTAGACACCAGGCTGTTCTAGCAACCATCCACTAATGCTTGCCTGTCAGCAGTGAGCAGGAGCTGGGACTGCAGCAGCGCCGTTGCGCCCAGCAAAATAAAATAATGTCTGATGTACAGCAAAACTAGTGCTGGTCTGCTTTAGACTTTTCTTGGGAAAGTGCATGTGATCAGCACATGGCCAATCAGCACTGTCCAGACAGCAGATTGAAAACTCCTCCTACAAGTTTTAACATATGCTCTGCTGGACACTGATAGAAGTCACAAGACTGCTCTAACTGCTGAACCTGTCATGAGAGATACAATGAGGTTGCAAATCGTTAATTTTCTTTCTATAATATTAGTTACCTGGCTCTCATGCTGTCCCTCTTGCATTAACCCTTTTATTGCCACTGAAATAACTACTACATTTGTGACATTAGTAGCAACTAAACAAATTAATAGCCACAATAGCAGCTGTGAGTTTGTTTGCTTTTCAAGAGCAGGCTGTTGACTATATTGTAGAAGGAGTCTGAGGGTTATTCAGTCCCCCTTAGTTAATTAGTCATATTTGGTCAATGACATCAGCCACCATACCCACCCCTTTGTTTCCTCTCACCTGTCAATCATGAATCAGCCATTCTGTGAGGAGTAGCATCAGGAGCGGATCATTTCAGTGGTCAGATTTTTTTGTATTCTTCCAGAGGGTTGGAAGGTGTTGCTCATTGTGATTGAATGTGGATCTGCATCACCCACTGGATGATGTGACGAATTTAAATTATAAGACTTTTTTTTTATAAAGACTTGTCAAAGTGTGTGGTATGTTTATTTACTGTTTACTTTTTTATGAATGAGTAAAGATACTCATTCACATGGGGGGTGGTATCTGGTTGTCCCCTAATTTTAAAATGGGGTGTCCAGATCGCAATAAGCCCCTTGCCTGCCTTACTCCCACAGCCACACAATCACCAGGCCAGGGTTGTGGAGAAGAGGTCATTGTCTTCATTAACAGGTAGACAAGGTCCTTCATCAAGGCCCCCCTCCTAGCAGTGTACCTTCCCCATGTTAAGGACATTGAAGATATAAGTCATGGAATGTTTAAGGAGAGGGGCGCATGCTTTTTCCTCCTTTTCCTGGCAAGCTAGACTGCAAGTTTAGGGGGCAGTTTAGGATGGAGCCTCTTTTTTGCATGGGATACCCCTTTAAATCTATACCAGGTCCTCATTAAAGATATTTTGAGGGGGGATTTCGCACCATTTTTGTTTTTCATTTTTGCTGTAGGATATACTATAGCAAAAATAACATTTTAGAAGGAAGAACAAAATGCTCACAGTACCCAGTCTCTATGCCATTTGTTTAACAGTACCTTGTCTCTTAGCTTTGAGAAGCGCCAAAACTAATTTTATAGATTCACATTTAGAATTTCAGCACAGTTCGACAAACCTTTAATGAACCAAACCTAGACACATTATGCTCATCCTTAATGGTCAGCATGACAACCAGTCAGCTAGCATTTTCAGAATAAGGTCAGTAATTATAAGCTTTGTATTCCTCTCTTGCAATTAATATCAATGCAAAGGTTTTTTTTTTATTTTCCTGTGTGTTTTGTTTGTCATTAGGATGCACACAAGTTCATCACATACACACTCTCTGGCATCATATACTTCAAACCCCTACAGTCTTGAAATGTCACCACTTATTTTCCATTATCCGGATAGTCCAAACCTTTATTTATTTATCAATGATTTCCTCATACATTATCTAATTTCCAGGCACATAGATTATGTCACAGGTTTACAAATCTGCCAGCTGGGACAAAGGGCTTGGATAAAAACCCACAGTATTGCCCTACTTCCATCTCACACTCTGTTTAACATCTGTTACAAAAGTGTGGAAGTGTCAATTTAGAAAAATGTGAGTACTTCACTTTGTATTTTTATGTAATCCTAACAAAAAACGATGCTAAGAAAATAAACTGCTCATAGATTTGCTTTAATACATACAGCCACATTTCCATAAATGAAAAAAAATAGCATATCTATATTCAAATTACATGAAAGATATTTTCAAATTTGGCCTGTTCCCTTCAGAGAATGTATTAAACACATGTTCTAATGTTGCTTGGAAGTCCTGTGAGAAGCAAGGCTTGATTGAAGGTTCTCTGTTCTACTGAAGTGGGTGGCCAAGGCACTGGAACAGAATGAGAACAGCTGCTAGAAACTTACTGAACTTTGTCATTTATAAATTATTTTGCATGCCATCTGGAGCAAGGATGGTGCCACTGCCTATCAAATTGTATGCACGGATGTATATCCATAACTTATTTTCCCCGGCTGAAAGTCATTTTCTTCAAGTTGCCTGCCGTTTTTAAATACAACAAATCTAGGCACAGATTTGTATACAATTTCTTTCCCTCGTTGTGTGATGCATATTTTATTTTTAGCTGCTCTACAAATTGATCTCTTCTCCAGAACTGCCTCAGAGGTTTCCTTTCTAATGTAAGGTGCCAGCTGGACTACATTCCCTCCCTTCCGCTAGTTAGTAACCTTCAGGCAAAAGTTTGCCAAAATGAATTGCACTGTGCTGGCCAAAACTTTCCATGATTGATTTTTATCATACTGTACAACCTAGTACACATGCTGAGGTTTAGTAATGAAATTAAAATATGGTGAATTCATTATGTTCCACATTTTAAAGAGAACCCATCATGGCCACATTGAGGTGCATTTTTGAAAAGCAGTGGTATGGCCTATACGCATCTATAAAGCAGAGGTGGCAGGGCACAATGAAAAGAACAATAAAAATTAATGGGGTTGCAAAGGAAATAAAACAGTTGAGAGAAAAACCAGGTCACTTGACCTGCCAAAGTCACATGGCTGGCTCTCCTCCAGTCACAGTCTTACATTACCTTATTATTTGTTCAAAAAACAGGCTTCATCCCTGCCAGATGACCAGTTCCCTAAAGTAGCTCCTCTTCAACCCCTCCCTAACATCATTGCTATATTCCCTATATTCCCAGCAATCTGTAAAAGAATAAATTATAAATAAAAGAGATACATCCAAGAGGTGGCATACACCTATGTGGACTTAACCTTTTATAAGCCAGTACATTTTAAAAAGTGCATACATTCCTTTTTTTTTAGGTTAAGATGTGTAGAGTTCACATAGAAATCTCTTGTAGGTAAGCCAGCACATTTCTGATCATTTAAAATGGAATATTTAGATTATTGCATTCTTGTTTCTTTTTAACTCTATGAGGAATTCATTGTAATAGATAGCAACTGTTAATGAATCTCCTCATACACACATTGTCAATTCAATGCCAACGTCTGTAATAGTTGATTCTATAAGAGCATATCTAAGGTATGTCTCTTTAGAGGTGCATGATTCCTGCTAATCCAAGACTACCTATCATAAACTATTTTAGGGAGCAGGTACTTTCTAAGAAGAAGAGAAAATGATACATTATACTTGCAAACTTGATTGTATTCCACAGATACAACATATTAAGGTGGCTACTTTATGGCAATTTTCTACTTTAGTATGACCATTGTATTGTAAATATACTGTCTCCTTTTGCTCTTTTGAAAACTGTTGGTGCTGTATAAATCCTGTGTATAATATTAATGGTCCTTTGAATGTGCATCTGCGTGGGCTATGTGGTCTGTTTCAAGCTCTCTGGCTGGTTTCCATGTGTGTATAGTATAAAGTACTTTGAAGGTAACTTGAAGATGAGATGTAATCAGTTTATATTTTGCTTCCTTTCAACATATGAACGTAACTTTCCAATAAAACGTCACACCACTAACTTAAACTCAATCTTTCCAAAACCGAGCTTCTAATATTTCCTCCTCCTGATCCCCCACTCACGACTTTACCATGAAGATCAGAAGCACAACCATTGGTCTTTCCCCTCATGCCAGGGTGCCAGGCATAATCCTAGACTCTGACCTCTCCTTTGGGCCCCACATCCAATCACTGGCTAAATCCTGCCGCCTCAACCCCCGGAACATTTCCAGAATCCACCCCTTTCTGACCAATGACACCACTAAACAACTTACCCAAACCTTGGTTTCATACCGCCTTGATTACTGCAACTCCCTCCTCACTTGTCTACCGTTACACAGGCTATCCCCCCTTTAGTCTATTATGAATACTGCTGCTAGACTCATACACCTTTCCAGCCGATCAGTGACTGCTGCCCCTCTCTGCCAATCCCTTTACTGGCTT
The DNA here is from genome assembly GCF_062004578.1 of Staurois parvus. Lineage (NCBI taxonomy): Eukaryota > Metazoa > Chordata > Amphibia > Anura > Ranidae > Staurois > Staurois parvus. The sequence goes on along the minus strand of NW_028318083.1, from coordinate 12,990,753 downwards.
CCACTAACCCAACGTATAAAATTCAAAATACTAACCACAGCTTACAAAGCCATCCACAACACTGCCCCTAGCTACATTGCCAACCTCATCCACAGATATCGCCCAAATTGCCCACTCCGCTCCTCCCAAGATATTTTCCTCTCTAGCTCCCTTGTCACCTCCTCCCACGCTCGCCTCCAGGACTTCTCCAGAGCATCTCCCATCCTCTGGAACTCCCTACCACAGTATGTCCAGTCAGTCCCCACCCTGCCTGCCTTTAGGCGATCTTTGAAAACTCACTTATTCAGGGAAGCTTACCCCACCTCCACCTAAGAACTGTACTTGAATCACCTCCACCACAGCTATCACCTTTTGTATCACCTACCCCTTTCTTTAGATTGTAAGCTCCACGAGCAGTGCCCTCACATTTCTTCTGTACTGAAATGTATTTAATTGCACTGTCTCCCTTATATTGTAAAGCACTGCACAAACTGTTGGCGCTATATAAATCCTGTATAATAATAATACTAATAATAATAATAATAATAAAACCTTTCCATTTCTATTATATACATTATTTTAGGCCCTATGATATCATCATTGGGTATGCAATGCAGGTAGATCATGACTGATGGGAAGGGCCAGTAGCTGGGGAGGCTGTACTACCTGAAAAAAAAACAACACCCTAAGTACTCCTAATGCAAGCAACTGGCTGGATTGTGGGAGGAGTTCTGCAAATTTCAAAATGTCTTGATTAATGGATGGAATTTTTTTAGGAATGGGAGGTCCTAGGCAGGCTACATTTGAATGAAGACAGCTCTAGCTCATGTCCAAGTGTGATGTTTTCCTCCATGATTGAAAGAACTGAAATTCGATGAATGAAGGGGACAGGGAAGATAAAGTCAGGCTTTTGAAAAAAGGGCCCTACGAAGATGGATCAGCCAGAAAATGAAGTGAGCTCTATTTGACTTGCTGCAGGTTCTAATAAACACTGTGAAAATCATACTGTGTGCAGTGAAATCAGAATAAACAGTTCCAGTACAGGAGAGAGGTCTGCACAACTTTGCAAGACTTAAAGGTAAGGCTCGAGTTCAGCTTTAAATGTCAAACATTGGTGTCTGTTGCTTGACGTGATTCTATACTGTAGCTAAGTGAGATCTTATTATCAGAAGGGGTTGTAAAGCACAATTAAGGCCTTTGACCCAATAATCTGAAACATTAATGAAAACTTCAACATCAGTCAATTCAATGTTAAAATTAGCTTGGATAGCAGAGTTCAACAGCATTCTCCTGACCCCTGCAGCCAAACTGAGTACAAAGCCTTTGAGCAGATTTGACATGCCTCAGTTGGGGTTAAATAAGCTTTCATTTGTTTATGACTCCATGTGTATTGGCCTTTACAGTTGTGTCATATGACAGCTTTTATGCTGCATTTATTTCTGGTGCATTTTTGAAGATGTTGACCACGAAATGAAAGAGAATTGCCAACAGAGTACTGTACTGAACTGAATTTCAGTTCCCACATCTGTTACAAAGCTTCAAGCACTGCGTAGAACCAAATTAAAAACAGCAAATGAAAAAAATGTTTCATAGAAATATATGATAAATTCTTGAAATCTGTCACAAATGTTCATATGCAGCTGCTAGAAGCTTCTTTGGTTTATTGTCAGCTATTTCTGTCAGTATTTTTCCTGAAAGTAAGAAGAGTGTAATAGTGCAGACTTGGCCTTTAAATAATGAGATCTTTAGCAAAATCACTATTGGACCAGATAGCTTCTCTCCTTCCATGTTAAAGCTAAACCTTTACTTTTACAGCCCCCCATTCTCCACTGCAAGGGTTAACTGCTTGTCTTGCCTAGGTGATCATGAATAAGTTGACATACTTACCTTATCCACTTAAGCTTGAGAAGGCTTTACCCTCTTCATGACCAGGCCATTTTTTGCTATATGACACTGTGCTATTTTAACTGGCAATTGTGCGCAACAAGCTGTACCAAAATGGAATTTATATCACTTTATTTTACACAAATACAGCTTTCTTTTGGAAGTATTTGATCTCCACTGCTTTTTTTTTTTATTTTTATCATGTAAACAAAACAGACTGAACATTTTGACAAAAAATGATATTTTCTACTTTCTGTTATAAAAAAATATCCAATAAAATAATTTTGCCAAAATATATTCTGCTACATGTCTTTGGTAAAAAAAAAAAATCTTAACAAGTGTCCCAACAATTAATTGGTTTGTGTGAAAGTTATAGCGTCCAAAAAATACGGTATATACAGTATATTTGAAAATCGATCAGTCCTGATGTACTGACGGCCCATCTCATTTCTTGAGGCCCTAAAACACCAGGACAGTACAATTGCCATGAAAATGACCCTCTTTTGGAAAGTAAACAGTCTGAGGTATTTAGTAAGAGGCATGTCGAGTTTTTTGAAGTTGTAATTTTTTTGTTACAATTTTTGGAAAATAAAGAAATTAAATAACCTTGGTTTTTTTTTACATATTGTCATCAGTGCAGTACATTGTCATCATGGGGTTTATTTACTAAAGCTGGAGAGTCCAAAATCAGACTCCCTTCTGCATAGAAACCAATCAGCTTCTAACCTCAGCTTGTTCAATGAAGCTTTGGCAATGAAACCTGGAAGCTGATTGGTTTCTATGCAGAAGGGAGTCTGATTTTGGACTCTCCAGCTTTAGTAAATAAACCCCCATATGTCTGGTGTGGTGGTGTTAGGTATATTATATATATAATTTTTTTTTCTTTTTTTCTATTCAAATGTTTTACTTTTTTTACTATTTTTTTACACCCTTTCATCAGAGTAGCTTGTTGTCACCGTATTGACATTGTGCTACTCTGGAGGGTGAACAGGGATTTTTTTTTTACACTGTTATTGCTTATAACTTTAATATACAAAAATTGCCCATGGGGCTTTAAAAGAGCTGCACCAAACAAAAACAAATCAATACAATTCTTTAAATATTCCTAGTTTTTATTCACATACAACATTAAAATCATGTTAAAATTGTATTTATATTTATATCCAAAAATAGTAAGTAATTGTATAATAGCATATATGCATATAAGAATAGACAGTTGATATCCTAAAACTCGACAGGTTTTGTGAAGCAACATTCACTTCTTCCAGAGTTAGTAATATTCAAAAGGATATCTGCAGAGAAACCATGTCATACTATAGTAAATAGCAAGTATCCAAGAGATGATATCTGCAATAAGGAAAACACTCCTCAATGATTGAAAGTTGATGAGCAGTAAAAAGGTTATAACTTACCCACCAACCAAACAACATATATAGAATATAAAACCCTTGTGTGGCAAAAAAAAAAAAATCACTGTATGTGCAATAGCTTTAGCTGTCATGAATGGGTTTCCCATTCATAAACAGCTTGCTTTTGGCTGGGATTTGTGATCACAGATGAAAGCCCAAGAACTCCCAGGTGGGCAGCAACAGAGTGGAACAATGGCAGGGAGATCTTGCTTTGAGTAAATCAACAATGTATAAAGGCAACAGCAGAAATAAAACATACTACTAGAGTAAAAACTCTTGCCAGAACTCTAGGTGTGAAAAGGCCTTTAAGTAAGTCAGTCCATGTAATTTCAGAGCAGGCTCCTCTTCAATTTTGTCAATGAGGATAGTATAACTACCACTATGGATGGACACATTTCCAGTGGTTAGCTCTGAGGAAGAGGGCATAGCCCTTGAAATGCATAAGATACCCCCCATGGGTGGACAAATTTCCAGTGGATTAGCTCGGAGGAAGATGTAAAACTGGTAAAATGTCCCACCGCTTACACTATTTCTGCCAGCATCGCAATAGCAAGACAAATAGCAAAATAATATATAGACATCCCCCTGGGACTTTATATGGCAAAAAAAGTGTGTACAACAATATAAAACAATACATTTTTATTACAAAAATTTGATAAAAGAATCAACAGATTCAATAAAATCAAACTGCGGTACAGCAATTCATAACTCAAAGTGTGGATAACATTGTGTAGTATACATATAACCTGACAGTCCATACATCAACTGACAAGTGGGCTGTCAGCCTATTGGACTTGAACAATGATGATAAAAAGACAAATCCAACCTGTTTCGGAACTCATATATCTTTCTTTCAGGGAATAAATATGTTAGGTCTATAACATAACAAAACATCAAATGGATACTGTACATATAACATGATAAGAAATATCAAATTCAAAATATACAAAGATGGCTGACTACTCATGCACTTAACCACTTGCCCTCCTGAGGATATACCTCTCTTCCTGACTAGGCTATTTTTTGCATTACGGTGCTGCGTTACTTTAACTGACAATTGCAGTGCTGCACCCAAATCAAATTTACGTCCTTTTTTCCCATGAATTGAGCTTTATTTTGGTGGTATTTGATCTCCTGTGCTATTAAAAAAAAAAGTCCATCAATTTTGAGAAAAAAACTATATTTTTGACTTTTTGCTATGTGACAGTGTGGCGATCTGTCACCCAGGATTCTCAACAAGGCAGGTTGAGGGGCTCCAGGGTAAGTGTTTGATATGGAGGAAAGTGGCTTTTCACCTTCCTCCTTTGTTTGTAAGGTCTGTTTTGGGAGCTGGAGCCTGGAGATTTCGAAGCGATCTGGGAGGGATGAAATCTCCAATCCTGGGACCAGGTTTTGGGAATGGCCAGGAGACTGATTGCACAGGTGTGTGCAGGCCTCTTCATAGAGTCAGGACCATGGTTCTGGGCTCCACCCCAGCAGATAGGAGTCAGGAGGGCTCCACTTGGAAGACAGGAGGTCACTGCCTGGAAGTCAGGTGGGCTTCACCTAGGAGAGGTGGAAGCCAAAAGCAGCAAGGGGCTGCTAGAGACTAGCTGTGTGCTAGAGGCCAGCGGTGTGCAAGTGCCATATTTTGGGAAGAAGTCTGCAGGAGACAGACAGCAAGCTGAGTATAAGCCAGGAGGCTGAACCGTTGTTTATGTGGATGATCGATACCCCTGTGTGGGAAACTTCTGTTTTGAACTTTCATTTAAATAAAAGTGGGCTAAAAAGGCCCTGAAAAAGAAAGCGAGTAGCTGTGTGCGTTTAAAAGCTCTACCACTTTGAAGCGAGTTCCCACAGCTATTAAACATGTCCAGTAAAAAAATGTAAAAAATCTAATTTCGTCATAAATTTAGGCCAAAATTTTTCCTGCTATATGTCTTTGCTAAAAAAAAATCCCAATACATGTAAATTAATTGGTTAACGTGAAAGTTTTAACGTTTAAAAAAGACGGTATAGATACTGGAATTTTTTTTACATTTTTACTAGTAATGGCGGTGATCAGTGATTTATAGCGGGACTGCGGCGGGCATTTTGACACTGGGCGAACTCATTTGGTGTCACTGACATCCCCAGTGACACCAATACAGTGATCAGTGCTAAAAAAAAGCACTGACACTGTACTAATGGCACTGGGCAGGAAGGGGTTAACATGAGGGGCGATCGAAGGGTTACCTGTGTGCTGGGAGTGTTTTACATAGGGGGCCTTGTCAGTGTGCTTCACTGTAAGCTATCCAAAGCAGTGTGCCGTCGGAGCTGACAGGGAGGAGGACTGTTAGTAAACAAAGGTCTGGGAAAAAAAGTTTTTGTCATTGGGGAGTCTAATTTCCACTGGTGTGTCCATGAATTTGCAATAGGAACAAGACCCACAGGGAAAATTCCCTTGTCTTTTGCATGGATCTCCCATGTTGGCCCCCCTGTACTCACCATGAATCAATCGATCTCCCACTGAGGGAACCCTCCTGTAGGTGATGGCCAGCGCAATGGGCGCATACGGAGCACATACGGGGTCCATAGTAAGTAAATGCCAGTATTTTTCTACAATCTGTCTGACTTCTTTGTGTTGTGTGGAATAGCGAGCAATGATCCGTAAAGTGTCATCATGTTTTTTAGCTTTAGTTGAAAAGAGAAGATCATGACGTGTAGATGAACATGCCCTCTTATAAGCTCCTCTTAAACAGGAGTTTGTATAGCCACGTTCTAGTAAACGTTGTCTCAAAAGGTCAGCTTCCTTTTTGAATAATATATTTTTAGAACAGTTATGTCTTGCACAAAGGTACTGACTGTAAGGAATAGAGGCTAACCAATGCTTTCGGAATGGAAACTGGTGGCATGCAAAATAGTATTCCCAGATGATGGTTTGCGAAATAATTTGCTCGCCAATTGGCCATCAGCTGTTCTTTGGATACGGACATCAAAAAGGCAGTTTCAGACCTATAAAATACCATTGTAAATTTGAGATTTTACTCATTAGAATTAATGGCCAAGTAAATATATCTTCAGGGCCCTCCCACAAAATGAAGATGTCATCGATGTATCGGTATCACATGAGGATGTGGTCCACATACATCAAGAACATGTCATCCATAAGCAACAAATGCTCCCACTCCCCCCAGGTACAAGTTGGCATAAGAGGGTGCACAGCACGTCCCCATAGCCACGCCCTGCACCTTTAGGAATCAGGAGCCATTGAAGGAGAATAAATTGTGTCTGAAATCAAGAGATGCCAAAAGAAATTCATTGAGAGGGCACTGTGCTTGTCTTTTGTGATAAAAAGTGTTGTATCACCGATAGTCCTTTTTCATGAAGTATGGAATTGTATAAGGTCTCTACATCAATCGTGACAAGGGGAGTATCATCAAGAATGTGGATGCTATTTAAGGTGGTTAATAGATTAATGGTATCCCGTATGTAAGATGGTAAACTTGGTCTCAGTTGGAAGTCAACAAAATAACTAAGATTATAAGTTAGTGCTCCCTTTCCTGAGATAATTGGTCTGCCAGGGGGATTGGAAATGCTTTTGTGGGCCTTGAAAAGAGCATAGAAAGTAGCAACCCTGGGGAAGTCCATTTGAATGAATTCCTATGTGTATTTAGGGATGATATTATTATAGTAGGCCTGATCAACCAAGAGATAAAATTCTTTGTTGAATTTATCTACAGTATTAACCATTAGCCGCCCGGCCAATGGCCGAATTGCGGCGTGCAATATCCATTAGCGTTCTGGGTGGATGCCATATGGTGCCCTCCCGGGCATGCGCAGTCTGCGCGCCTGCAGAGCCGTGCAGTGGCACGATCTGTCACTGGCCATGTACCTCGGACACGGCCGATGACAGATCTGAGTACCAGCCCCGTTGACGATACCATGTGACCTGCTGTGACCAATCACAGCAGGTCACATGACAGTTTATACAATGGATGGCTTCATTCATGCAATCCATTGTATACTAGTGTGTGTAGCTGTGATTGGTCACAGCGATCACATGCACAAGCTGGGCTAATCACAGCCCAGATGTGTCATGTGATTAGCTGTGGCCAAATCACAGCTAAGCACAAAAAAAAAAAAAAAAACCCTGAATGAATCAATGTCATTCGGGTAAATGCTTGCTTATAGCAAAGTAATTCTTTACTATAAGCAAATTGTGTAAAAAAAAAAAAAAACATACTGATCACTTCCCCAAAGTAGTACAATGTTACTATGGTGCTACTTTGATCATAGTGAAATATGAAAAGAAAATCGTAAAAAAAAAGAAAAAAATGTAATAAAAAATTAAAAATAATAAAAAAATAAAAAAAAAATTAAAGTAAAAGTATATATATTTTTTTCATACTGTCACTAGTCAGTGTCCCTGATCACCGCCATGCCAGTTATATGATGACGCTGTACTGCACTGGTGACAGTATGTAAAAAAGAAATAGTGAAAATATTTTTTTGAATTTTTTCATTTTCCGAAAAATTATGACAAAAAAAATACAACTTCAAAAAACTCACCATGCCTCTTATGAAGTACGTCGGACTGTCTACTTTGCAAAAAAGGGTAATTTGGGGGATATCTGTACTGTTCTGACATTCTTGGACCTCAAGAAATTAGATTGGCTGTCAGTACTTCAGAATCGATCAATATTCAGATCTATACCATAGTTTGTGAACTCTATAACTTTACTACAAACTAAATAATACATCCTAATTTGGGTTATTTTCACCAAAGACATGTAGTAGAATACATTTTGGCCTAAATTTATGAAGAACAATTATTTATTTGCAAACGTTTATAACAGAAACAAAGAAAAACTTGTTTTTTTTTTAAAATTTTTGCCCTTTTTTTGTCAATTTAGCAAAAAATAAAAACCCCAGCGGTGATTAATACCACCAAAAGAAAGCTCTAGTTGTGTGAAGAAAATGATAAAATTTTAGTTTGGGTACAATGTTGTATGACCGCGCAATTGTCATTCAAAGTGTGAGAGCACTGAAACCTGAAAAATGGCCTGGGCAGGAAGGGGATAAAAGTGCCCAGTATGGAAGCGGTTAAAGATGTACAAATGGGACAATACCAGTTAGCCAAAATTTTGTTACACATCTGGACATACCCTCATTGTCCGAAAGGACAACATTCCCCCCTTTATCTGAGGGTTTAATTGTTATATTGCTTTTGGCCATTAATGACTGTTGATTCTTTTATCAATTTTTTGTTTACTGTTTTATATTGTTGTACACCTTTTTGCAATACAAAGTCCCAGGGGATATCTGTATATCTTTTTGATCTTTAGCTCTGAGAAAGAGAGCATAGCCCTTAAAACACATTAGCTGCATCCCTATAGTTAGACATTTTTCCAGTGGGTTACCTTTGAGGAAGAGGGAATAGCCCTTGAAACATGTAAACAATGCCCATATGGATGGACACATTTCCAGTGGGCATTTGTTGCATGAACTTGATTTTGTACTTTTGTGAGTAAAAAAATATTGTTTTTATTTAATATAGAGTCTTACAGTAATGCACTAGGTCGGTGCTCCTTTTTCTGTTTGTATACCGCAATCACTGCTTGAAAAGTAAATAGATTGTACAAAAAGCAAATGACTCTCCATTGATAGTATTTACTGTAAATATATATCCAATAATGGCTTTAGGCCCCAGCTGCAAATATTAAAAATTAAAATACAGTTCCTAAACAATTGTGAGAGTTTTTTCATAAGGAAAAATGAATGTAGAGAAGGACCCAAAACCACATCACAACAAATGCTTACCACTCTGATCTAGCCACTCCCCTAAGTTGACATCTCACTGCAATTTACTGAGACCTTTAGCATGTGTCCATTTATAAGTCTTCCTAGATAATTTTAGATGTTCCTGTGTAAGCATTGCCATGCCCATCCGCAAAGTAACCTGTCCATCATTTACGTGTGCTGAAAACCTGCAAAGTAGACCAGCCCTGCTCCTTTAAAAACTGGGCTTTATGCTGGCAGTTGAGCATCCTACCCATCTTTAATAGAATGCAGACATACAAACTATTTATTCACATTACTATATATACAGTAGATATGACTGAATATTGTGTTTTTAGCTGTAGCTCTCTTTCAAAAACTTTGTCTGACCTAGAAACCTTTCATCTGCTGAGTATTTGTTTTATTAACTAACAGAATAAGAGGATTAATATATACATGCTTTCAGGTCCTCTGAAGACCTTGTCTTTCCATAATGCTGGTTCATATATGTATGAAACTTTCACCTTTTTAATATTTGAACTGGAAATACATGTTATACTGTAATTTTATAGCCACAGTATGCTGCCAAGAAAATATGTCTCCCAAATCATTACCATCAATTATGATATTTCAGCGGTGCTTTCAACATGAGATACTCAGAACTGATGAGAGAGCAGTACTTATTTACAGATCAATTAATGGAACTCTACTTTAACATTCTATTAGTCAATAGAAATCTAGGAAGTGAATGTCATTGATAAGACCATGCAATAAAAAGAGATCAATTTTCATTTGTTATTTAAAATAATGAAGAGTATAAAAGAATTAACCTGCAATGCAAAGCAGGACCATTTTATGGAAATTGCTAGTGTGCATTTTTGAATAATTGAACATTCAACTGCAAAGAACTGATGAGAGAAAAAAGTGAATATACTTTTTGCTGAACTCCATATATTAAAATTCTTTTACGTAAATGCCAAGTTCACTGATACATGACATTGAGGTATTGTGTAGCTCTGTGACACTATGAAAGACATTGTGCAAATGCAGAATTTATGGTACCCTGAGTGACTCAATGGAAATTGACAGAACATCTGCTTAATTGAATCTATTCAAAGTCATGCAGACAGCAATTCAAATGAACTAATGACCTTATTATATTTTAACCTCTCTCTATGGTGGACAGGGCAGAGAATTCTGAATTGACATGTTAAGAGAAGTAAACCACAACATCCAAAACTGATTTACAAATAGAATTAAAACACAAATCAATGAACAGGGACAATGCAAAAGATAAAAAAAAGATGATTGAACTATGTAAAGAATGCCTAGATGTAAGAAAAAATGGATACTGCAGTATTGCCAAATGTACTAAATGTAGTAAAAAAATAAATAAAACACATTATTATAAATACACCAGCCATTGTTAGAAATTCTGTTTTGTTGTTAATTGAATTATTGTGAACAAATTCTACAGATGCAGTCCTTTAAGAGGGAGGTTGCACTATATCTTTCAATATTGTGCACTGTTTAACTCCTATTTTTGAACAACATAAGTAAATATTAGTCAGAACAAAAAGAAAGAGAGACCCTAACAAAATGAGCTTAGCTCACTTAAAGCATACAGTGCCCTCTCCTTATCACCATCACTTTATTTTCTGGGAGGCTAAGTATCCTCTACATTTCCAAAAAACATTTATTTTTATTAAAGAGTGTATATAGCCAAACATTTTTTATTATTGATTTCGAAATTGTAGAACTTCTGTCAGGTTTTTGTTGATGACTGCTAAGTAAATTTCCCCTTACTATTTGTCCTGTGACCGCTGTTACTCCTTTTGACCCAAACTGTTAAACATGATCAATTTGGTTGTTTTGAAGGCTGGCTGGCAAGTGTGCTGGGAAATCCTTCGTTTGTTATGTGCATTGCCCTTCCATATGCACCTTGCTGCCAAAGCTGGTTATAAGTTGGGACAGTTGCCATTTTTTTGTACAGTTGGCTGAATTGGATGCAGGGACGCACTGGATGCCTTTGCTGTCATTTTGCTATAGCTCGGCATCACTTGCATCCTGTGCCTTTGAGGAGGGGTGTGCTCCCTCTAAGCACACCTGCCCTTAACCTATCCTTTGATATATGTGCTCCCCTGTGAAGGCTCTGGAAATTGTAAAGTTAGGACTGCAATATACAGAAGCACCTTGACACAGGACTGCAGCCTACGCATGTTGTGCAAACAAAACCCTCTGTTTTTAAAACAAACTGTTATAAAGGGCCTGTTTGGTTGTTTTTCAGGCTTGCTGGTAAGTGTGCTGAGAAATCCTTTGTTTGTGATGTGCATTGCCCTTCCATGTGCACCTTGCTGCTAAGGCTGGTTATAGGTTGGGACGGTTGCCAACAGACCACTGTTACTGAGACTGAAAGTGAGAGTAAATCTAAAAATGTTACAGTTCTAGCCACAACCAAGGGCGGACTGACCGTTCAGGCTTTTGGCCAGTGCCTGAGGGCCCAAGGGCCCGGGGCCAGTAGGGGGCCCCATGTAGCTGCTGGCTTCTGTCCATACCAGGAGTCTGGTCCCCTTTCATGACCAGTCATATTCATCCAGTCTGCTGCCCCCCACTGATAAGAGCACAGATGTAACAGTGTAACAGTGACCACATTTCTGGGATAATACACAGTAAGATGTTTTCCTTCAGGCGGTGAGCTGATTGAGTGGGGGGGGGGGCGTGGGTTTGGGGGGTGGTTACATGCAGACAGACAGCCAAGCAGCCTGTCATCCTTAATGTATATGGTATGGTAAGTGTATAGAAGTGGCACATCCCCACCTCTGCTACACCATCCTATCCAGTCTGTTGCTGCTGATTGTATTGCCTTCTTGCCTTCTTTTTTTTAATGTTTTGGAAATGATCCATATGTTGTTGATGGTGACCTGTTTTATATCCAAGTTGCTGTCAAAAGATTCACCATTGTGGTTTGTTAAAGTGATACTAAAGGGTATTATTTTTGTTCTTTAAAATTAAAAAGATATCATACTTACCTGCTGACTATCTCCTGTAGCATATCTGCAGTCTCTGACCATCTTTTGTACCATGTCTGCAGTCTCTGACCATCTCCTGTAGTATGTCTGCAGTCTCTGACCATCTCCAGTAGTATGTCTGCAGTCTCTGACTATCTTCTACAGTATGTCTGCAGTCTCTGACCATCTCCTGTAGTAAGTCTGCAGTCTCTGAACATTTCCTGTACTTTGTCTTCAGTCTCTGACCTTTGTCCTGTAGCATATCCGCAGTCTTTGACCATCTCCTATAGTATGTCCACAGTCTCTGATCATCTCCTGTAGTATGTCTGTCGTCTCTGACCATCTCCTGTAATATGTATGCAGTCTCTGATCATCTCTTGTAGTATGTCCGCAGACTCTGACCATCTCCTGTAGTATATCCACAGTCTCTGATCATCTCCTGTAGTATGTCTGCAGTCTCTGACCATCTCCTGTAGTATGTCTGCAGTCTATGAGCATCTCCTGTAATATGTACGTGGTCTCTGACCATCTCCTGTATTATATCTGCAGTCTCTGATCATCTCCTGTACAATGTCTGCCGTCTCTGATCATCTCCTGTGGTATGTCTGCAGTCTCTGATCATCTCCTGTAGTGTGCCCGCAGTCAATGACCATCTCCTCTAGTATGCATGCAGTCTCAGGCCCTCTCCTGTAGTAGGTCTGTAGTCTCTGACCCTCTCCTGTAGCATGTCCACAGTCTCTGACCATCTCCTGTAGTAGGTCTGCAGTCTCTGACCCTCTCCTGTAGCATCGTTTTAATTGACCATCACAGAAATGTGTATACACCCAATTAGCTGCTATGTTCACGTAAAGAGAGGTGGTCAAGAGGCAGTTCTCTTTTGAGCCACTCTTAGATGCAGTCTAGTCATGCCCATTGCTGTCTGTGGCATGCATAGCAGAACTTGTTTTTCCGTTGATTCAGCTGAAGTGTAAACCAGGCAAATTACTTGTTATGGATATTATCAGTCTTTGCATATTGTGTTTATACTGTTTATTGATTGTCTTCATTTTTAATAGGAGTTCTGTCATTTTTCAGGTTGTCAGTAAAAATGTAGCTCTGTCAGTAAATTTGCCATGCTTTGTCAGTGAAAAATACTGCGGGAGTTTGGATACCCTGGCCACATGAAAGGCTCCTGGTACCTTTATTGTGTCATCAATTTTAAGTCTCCTGCCACTCCATTGGACAGCATGCTCTGGTTGATGTTCCCATTGCACAGTCTCTAGTTGAGGAGGCAGTTGGGGTTCCTGAGGACTGACTCCAGGTAGTCTTGCCTCATCATCCAGTTCAGTCAGTCCAGGTCCTCCAGCATCACCAGCTGGGCCATCAGGGCTTAGAAATGGCTATTGATGGTCAGGCTTGCTGGCTCTGACTGATTAGCGAGGTCCAGGCAGCAGCTGCAGCAGTCCAGGTTGATAAAAGAGTGGCAACTATCCTCAGACATGGCAGGGAAAAGTTCTGTCAGGGGAGAGGAGGCTGAGTGTGAGGAGATGGAGGCTCCATCTGAGGTGAAATTATGGATGAAGGCTCCATGGATGAAGGCTGCGCCTGAGAGACAAAGACTGTCTGTGAGGAGACGGAGGCTCCTCTGAGCTGATATGAGGGTGACAGGGTGACAGAGCTTATCACCAAATATTTCTACATACAGAGACTGCTATGTGTCCTGTCACTGAACATTACTACATAAACAGTCTCCTTATCTTGGCAATATGGAGGTGGGGCTTTGTTTGGGTGTGGCTTGAGTGTGGGCAGGGACACAGATGGCCCTCATGATCTCTTATTGCCCAGGGGCCCTATGAGTTGTCAGTCCACCCCTGACCACAACATTATGTAAGGGGAAATCTTCCAATGGGGCACCTGTTGTGGTGACATCTAAGATGTTCTAAGGAATGAAGGTATAGGTATCTCCCAAATTGGACATAGGTATCACAAAATGAACTTACAGGGTTTGAACATTTCCCACTCTATCCAAAAATAAAATAAAATTAAAAAAGTGGGCTTTACATACACCTAAATTTATCATACCTTGACTTGGACTGAAATATTTTGATAGGTTGATTATATAGGTTTAATGAATTTAGGAATGTAATGGCAATGTTTTTATTGATTATGATTTTTTTGCATTTGCAAGTTTTAAGTGGTAATAATTCGGCAAATTGGATTCTTCGTGCATGATTCCTTCAGGAGTGCATATTCTAAAGTGGCAGTAAAGCTATAAAAGGTAAATATTTGCAAAAATAGAAACAAGCAAACCTGCCTGGGTTTGGTTCATAACCTCTTGCTCAAAGTTGAAAGTTTGCAGATTTTACAGCAAACTCGATTGAAGACTTTGGAAAGCATATCTTGTTACTCAATTCTGGCCATTTGTACGGTTTATAATCAAGCTATTCTAACACAAAAAGGCATGCCATTTCAAAATTTAAAAAAAAAAGTAAATATAAAAAATTATTCTTTGATGCACAGAAGTGTCAGCTCTCAGCTCTTGATTCCTAACAGTTACAGCACACACTTTACAATAAGTCTGCTGTGGGCCCACCCTTTTAAAGAAAGTAGACTGTATTATCCATTCCTGTATATTACTGACTCTTGTGACTCAATTGATCTGGGTTAAAGGCTATGCACTGCATTAAAGGTTGCTAGGCTCTGGTGACTACCCTGCAAACCTTTGCATTTAAGTATAAATGTATGATAGCAGCAAACCTGAACTACCAATAAATCAAATTTTGAATATTTTCCTAAGCAGATTTATATACAGAGTAAATACTGTATAGTATATGTGGTATAATATTTATACACTGTATTTTGGAGACATTAATTGATAAAAGATTGGTAAAGCAGATGTATTCCCTCTTGTAATTATCTCTTAATATGTATTCCCTTTTGTAATTAGCTCTTAATATCTCATAATTAGGGATGAGCTGTGTGTACCTGGGTTTGCCAAATTGTGCTAAAGTTCTGAATGTTAATCCAAACCCTCTTAAAGAAAATGGGAGTTAAATCTTTAAAATAAGTTCTGACCATTTTTAGCTGTTATGGGCAAAAAATTGTCAAAAAAGGGCTTGGGGAGCTGGGCACTGCTCTGGGTGACATGTACCAATGCAAAAAAATATATAAACAAAAACACCTTTTAAGTAATGCTTAACATAAAACATTAAAATGCATATTAAAAAACATACTTGGGATGGGTGCATGTGCGGGTCTTTGCATGGCAGACATGCAAAGAGCTCCATATCTATTGAGAATAGGTGGCAGGACTAAAGGTCACCTGACAACCTGTTTAATATTTTAGCATGCTGCACAACTGCATCTGACCTAGAGGCGATCACAAGGATGGTCCTAACCTCCTCCAGAGCTAAAGTGAAGCAAAATGTAATACAGGATACCCTAGTTCATGCATCAGCCAAAATGGCAATGAAATCCACTCCTGTATTCCACCCTTCTGGTTCCCCTGCATCCAACCTCCACATACGGGGGTAACCCATATAAATCCTGGACCTCCAGTCATCCGTTACAGTGTGTTATTCTGGGAGATAGCTCCATCAATACCCATTGAAGGTCCTGAGCTAGACCAGCTACATTGTGCACTTGTGTGTGGTCAGCCAGACGCCCCTCTGGGACATTATACAGTTGTGGCCAAAATTATTCAACCCCCAATGCTGTAAAGGGGTTTAGGGACTATAGTGTACATTTGGAATTGTATTCAGAATCAAATCCTACAAGGACGTTGTAACTACCCAAATGCAACTAAAATGACATCAATTGTTTATGTAATACAGTAGTAAATGGTTCTTATGTGGTTTCTTCATTGCCACAATTATTCAACCCCTTAAAGACTACCACTCTGAAGAACAGAGGTTCATACAGGTGCTTTCCATCAGGTATTGAAAACACCTGTGGATGTCACCGAGCAGCAATCAAGCATAATAAGCACCAATTAGGCAGCTTTAAAATGACTGTGATACTCAGCTCCTTCTAGACATTTACTGGTGTGGTTACAAACATGGTGAAGGCAAGAGAATGGTCCAGGAAGACAAGAGAAGAGGTGATTTCTCTTCACAGGAAGGGCAATGGCTATAAGAAGATTGCAAAGATGTTAAACATACCAAGAGACACCTTAGGAAGCATCATTCGCAAATTCAAGGCAAAGGGCACTGTTGAAACGCTACCTGGTCGTGGCAGAAAGAAGATGCTGACTTCGACTGCTGTGCGCTACCTGAAGCGTAGAGTGGAGAGAAGTCCCCGTGTGACTGCTGAGGAACTGAGAAAAGATTTGTCAGATGTGGGTACAGAAGTTTCAGCCCAGACAATAAGACGCACACTGCGTAATGAAGGCCTCCGTGCCAGAACTCCCAGGCGTACCCCCTTGCTGTCTCCAAAGAATAAGAAGAGTCGACTGCAGTATGCCAAAAGCCATGTGGACAAACCACAAAAGTTGTGGGATAGTGTTCTGTGGACTGATGAAACAAAATTAGAACTGTTTGGGCCCATGGATCAACGCTATGTTTGGAGGAGGAAGAACAAGGCCTATGATGAAAAGAACACCTTGCCTACTGTGAAGCATGGTGGAGGGTCAATCATGCTTTGGGGCTGTTTTGCTTCTGCAGGTACAGGGAAGCTTCAGCGTGTGCAAGGTACCATGAATTCTCTTCAGTACCAGGAGATATTGGATGGAAACGTGATGCAGTCCGTCACACACCTGAGGCTTGGGAGACGTTGGACCTTTCAACAGGACAATGATCCCAAGCATACCTCCAAGTCCACTAGAGCATGGTTGCAGAGGAAAGGCTGGAACATTTTGGAGTGGCCATCGCAGTCACCAGACTTAAATCCGATTGAGAACCTCTGGTGGGACTTAAAGAAAGCAGTTGCAGTGCGCAAGCCTAAGAATGTGACTGAACTGGAGGCCTTTGCCCATGAAGAATGGGCGAAGATACCCGTAGATCGCTGCAAGACACTTGTGTCAAGCTATGCTTCACGTTTAAAAGCTGTTATAACTGTAAAAGGATGCTGTACTAAGTACTAAGATTGAATGTCACTTGGGGGTTGAATAAAACTGATAATGCTGTGAGCACAGAAAAGACATTTGTGGTTATTTCATTATAACTGTTATGTTATATTTGTCTGACCTACAAGTGCCTCTTTAATGTAAATGTAAGCAAGATGACTGAATGATCAAAAGCAATGTCAAACTGGCCAAAACACTCAATTTCAGTGGGGGTTGAATAATTTTGGCCACAACTGTAGCTAAGTTGCACTATTTTTGAACGAAAGAGCAGTTGCTGTTAGCTACTCAGGACAATGATGGACTCTTCTTCCAAGGACATGCTTACCAATTTTCATGGATTTGGCTCCATTAACAATCACCAGGTAGAGGGCAATGAAGTGCTACTTCAACAACAGCTCAGGTATCAGTGGGGATTCCAGTTTGCACTTCAGTTTTCTTTCCAAGACAAGAAGCAAGCAACAGCTCATATAATCGACACTGTACAGATGAACTCAAGGAAGGTTAGTTTCTCTGCCCTTCACATGGGATTTCATTGCCTAACTCCAGGAAATAGCATGTCATCTTTGTAAATGTCATCCTACGAAAATGCATATTTACTTAGTTGTGTTTAGGTAGTCCAAATATTACTTATGTACAGGGCAGGGGCGGACTGACAACTCATGGGGCCCCCGGGCAATAGGGGATCATGGGGCCCCTGTGTCCTTGCCCAAACTCAAAAAAGCCTATGAAAAAGGTACCAGGGGCATCTCATGGGGCCCCCTAATGACCCCGGGCCCTCGGGCAGTGCTGAGTTTCCAATTGGTCAGTCCGCCCCTGGTACAGGGCTTTATTATAGTGTTCTTTCCAGTCATTGTATAACCAGATTGATTCGGTTTCATGATGTGCCTTGCCTACTGCTTGCCTTTATGCTTTTGATGCACCATTATATATACCGTTCAGATAATTGTTCTATTAGTTGCACCTTTTATGTTTATCATGTTTTGATGGTTCTACAGCTGATTACTGGGAAACTGCCACTGTGACCCTCCGTCATTTCTTCTTCCCAGGTATTCCCTCATGAGTATCTTGGTGAGAACTACCCTTTTAGGATTGCATTCTATTTTCTACACTGTGATATTATATTTTTACTTTGTATTGCTTCCTATCCCCTTTTTTCTTCCACTCCCCTCCCCTCTTCCCTCTAGGAGTTGTCTTTCACGGCACATCAGAAAGATCCCTAGTCATACAAATTTACCCAAACCTATAACATGGCTCCTCAAATGTCCTATCCCTATGTTAAAGGACTTACTTACCCTAATAAATGTATTAAGGTGTTCCAGACTTTTGTAGCCATTAAGGCCTGTGTTGTGTGCCTACATATGACCCACTGTTTGTCCATGCAGGAAACATAGGAGCCTCCTAATAGGTTTCCACTGCACTACCCTATTTTCCCTTCACACTGAAATTAGGGACCCGGAAGGGTAGTGCCTTATCCTGACTGGTTTATTAAATTACACTGAAGTCACACTTGTCTCTTATTATGCACCTAATTCTATTCAACTCCCATTTCTGTCCCATCTCCTACAAGTAATAGATGTACCTAAATGGGGCACATTACTCATGTGTGCTGACTTGAATATTATTATTATATTACAGGATTTATATAGTGCTAACAGTTTGCGCAGAGCTTTACAATATGAATGGTACTATACCCCTACCTGGATAAATCCCCTTGTGACCTTGGGTACTCCAGCTCTTCAACAACCTTCTGCACACTCTTATCCTGACATTCTCTCATTGACACTTGCAGGGAGCATAATCCCTCCCACAAACTCTACACTTTTCATGCATGTCAACACAGCTTGTTTTCCAGAATCTACCACATCTTCCTTTCCTCAGCCTCAATACCCTTCATGCTACATTCAGCCTTTAAGCCTGTTCAGATCACAGTATCCTCTTTAATTCCCAGATGTCAAGACACTGCAAGGAAAATAATGAAGTGTTTCTTGCTAACCTGTCTTGCACGTTAAATATACAAATCAGCCTTTGCAAATACCATACTTTCAATTTCACGCCAGATGTTTTGCTCACAACCTTATGGGAGGCCCATAAACATATTATTTGAGGTGTTTGCATTCAAAGAGCCATTCAATTAAAGAGAGAAAAACATCAGCTGTTGCTCCTTGACCAGAGTCGAGCCAAACTTAATTTTCTACCCATGAATCAACAGAAAAGGTGATCTGTAGATGTCGATTTAGCCTTTACACCAAAGCTAATAAGCTAGACACTCTCTTAGATAGGGTTCACAAACACAGCCACCTAAAACTATCCAGAGATATATATGAGTAGAGATGAGCGAAGAAATGAAAAATTCGATTCGACTGATTCGGCGAATTCGTGGACAATATTCTATTCGAGTCGAATAAATTCGCTGTGAATTTAACTTAAAAAAGGGTGTTTCTAGGCTTCAGAGAGACTTAATATTAGTGCAGAACACTGTACCTTTAATTTAAATGCCCTTGGAGTCTGCTGGGGAAGAGAAATAATACTGTCTGTCAGTATGACATGCAGATGAGTGCCGTCGATCTTAGAATCACTGCACACTTCACTCCTTTGGCCAGTCACGGGGCCAAAACCAGTGTTTGGAGCCACAGTGTGGCGGTGGAGGCAGCAGCAATGGGAGGCCATACAGCAACCTATGACAAAATGGAAACCAGCAGGAGCGTGAGGAGACCTGAAAGTGGCACATGGCAGAGTGGGAGCAATGGGAGGCGGTACAGGGACCCAGGTCACACTGTGGGCCCAGCAGCAGCGTGACCAGGCGGTACGGGGGCCCATGGCCGATATGGGGCTTGGTGGCACCTATGGAAGGCCTGTAATCTGCCAGCGACCTATGACAAAATGGACAACCGCAGGAGTGTGAGGAGATTTCAAAGTGGCACATGGCAGAGTGGAAGCAATGGGAGGCCGTACAGGGACCCAGGTCACACTGTGGGCTCAGCAGCAGCGTGACCAGGAGGTACGGGGGCCCATGGTCGATATGGGGCCTGGCGGCACCTATGGAAGGCCGCTAATCTGCCAGCAACCTATGACAAAATGGACAACCGCAGGAGTGTGAGGAGATTTCAAAGAGGTACATGGCAGAGTGGAAGCAATGGGAGGCCGTACAGGGACCCAGGTCACACTGTGGGACCAGCATCAGCGTGAACAGGCGGTACGGGGGCCCATGGCCGATTTGACCTCATTCATCCCATAGTCCTGCCGACTCACGAATAGCGTGGCCTCCTCAAAGGGCCTGAGCAAGCGCAGGTGTCACACATGAGCTGACAATGGCTGACATCTAAGTTACACAGGGAGTACCTTTATCCGCTTTTAACATCAGGAAATCTGTGATGGCCTTTAGCTGTTCGTAAAGGCGGTCTAACATATGTAGGGTTGAATTACACCTTGTTGCAACGTCACAGCATGAGGAGTCGGTACGGGGGCCCATGGCAGATTACATGTCTGGCAGCAGCAATGGGAGGCCCGTAATCTGCCAGCACCCTATGTCAAAAAATTTAACACACCAGCAGTGTGAAGAGACCTGAAAGTGGCACATGGCAGCAGAGTGTGGCGATGGAGACAGCAGCAATGGGAGGCCGTACAGGGACCCATGAGAGACTCTGGACTTGGCAGCAGCATGAGGAGGCGGTATATAGGGGCCCATGGCAGATTAGGGGCCTGGCAGCAGCTATGTGAGGCCCGTAATCTGCCTGCACCCTATGTCAAAAAATTAAACACACCAGCAGTGTGAAGAGACCTGAAAGTGGCACATGGCAGCAGAGTGTGGCGATGGAGACAGCAGCAATGGGAGGCCGTACAGGGACCCATGAGAGACTCTAGACTTGGCAGCAGCATGAGGAGGCGGTATATAGGGGCCCATGGCAGATTAGGGGCCTGGCAGCAGCTATGTGAGGCCCGTAATCTGCCTGCACCCTATGTCAAAAAATTTAACACACCAGCAGTGTGAAGAGACCTGAAAGTGGCACATGGCAGCAGAGTGTGGCGATGGAGACAGCAGCAATGGGAGGCCGTACAGGGACCCATGAGAGACTCTAGACTTGGCAGCAGCATGAGGAGGCGGTATATAGGGGCCCATGGCAGATTAGGGGCCTGGCAGCAGCTATGTGAGGCCCGTAATCTGCCTGCACCCTATGTCAAAAAATTAAACACACCAGCAGTGTGAAGAGACCTGAAAGTGGCACATGGCAGCAGAGTGTGGCGATGGAGACAGCAGCAATGGGAGGCCGTACAGGGACCCATGAGAGACTCTGGACTTGGCAGCAGCATGAGGAGGCGGTATATAGGGGCCCATGGCAGATTAGGGGCCTGGCAGCAGCTATGTGAGGCCCGTAATCTGCCTGCACCCTATGTCAAAAAATTAAACACACCAGCAGTGTGAAGAGACCTGAAAGTGGCACATGGCAGCAGAGTGTGGCGATGGAGACAGCAACAATGGGAGGCCGTACAGGGACCCATGAGAGACTCTGGACTTGGCAGCAGCATGAGGAGGCGGTATATAGGGGCCCATGGCAGATTAGGGGCCTGGCAGCAGCTATGTGAGGCCCGTAATCTGCCTGCACCCTATGTCAAAAAATTAAACACACCAGCAGTGTGAAGAGACCTGAAAGTGGCACATGGCAGAGTGTGGCGATGGAGACAGCAGCAATGGGAGGCCGTACAGGGACCCATGACAGACTCTAGACTTGGCAGCAGCATGAGGAGGCGGTATATAGGGGCCCATGGCAGATTAGGGGCCTGGCAGCAGCTATGTGAGGCCCGTAATCTGCCTGCACCCTATGTCAAAAAATTAAACACACCAGCAGTGTGAAGAGACCTGAAAGTGGCACATGGCAGCAGAGTGTGGCGATGGAGACAGCAGCAATGGGAGGCCGTACAGGGACCCATGAGAGACTCTGGACTTGGCAGCAGCATGAGGAGGCGGTATATAGGGGCCCATGGCAGATTAGGGGCCTGGCAGCAGCTATGTGAGGCCCGTAATCTGCCTGCACCCTATGTCAAAAAATTAAACACACCAGCAGTGTGAAGAGACCTG
Organism: Staurois parvus; assembly: GCF_062004578.1. Classification (NCBI taxonomy): domain Eukaryota; kingdom Metazoa; phylum Chordata; class Amphibia; order Anura; family Ranidae; genus Staurois; species Staurois parvus. The sequence goes on along the minus strand of NW_028318083.1, from coordinate 12,968,619 downwards.
AAAGTGGCACATGGCAGCAGAGTGTGGCGATGGAGACAGCAACAATGGGAGGCCGTACAGGGACCCATGAGAGACTCTGGACTTGGCAGCAGCATGAGGAGGCGGTATATAGGGGCCCATGGCAGATTAGGGGCCTGGCAGCAGCTATGTGAGGCCCGTAATCTGCCTGCACCCTATGTCAAAAAATTAAACACACCAGCAGTGTGAAGAGACCTGAAAGTGGCACATGGCAGAGTGTGGCGATGGAGACAGCAGCAATGGGAGGCCGTACAGGGACCCATGACAGACTCTAGACTTGGCAGCAGCATGAGGAGGCGGTATATAGGGGCCCATGGCAGATTAGGGGCCTGGCAGCAGCTATGTGAGGCCCGTAATCTGCCTGCACCCTATGTCAAAAAATTTAACACACCAGCAGTGTGAAGAGACCTGAAAGTGGCACATGGCAGCAGAGTGTGGCGATGGAGACAGCAGCAATGGGAGGCCGTACAGGGACCCATGAGAGACTCTGGACTTGGCAGCAGCATGAGGAGGCGGTATATAGGGGCCCATGGCAGATTAGGGGCCTGGCAGCAGCTATGTGAGGCCCGTAATCTGCCTGCACCCTATGTCAAAAAATTAAACACACCAGCAGTGTGAAGAGACCTGAAAGTGGCACATGGCAGCAGAGTGTGGCGATGGAGACAGCAACAATGGGAGGCCGTACAGGGACCCATGAGAGACTCTGGACTTGGCAGCAGCATGAGGAGGCGGTATATAGGGGCCCATGGCAGATTAGGGGCCTGGCAGCAGCTATGTGAGGCCCGTAATCTGCCTGCACCCTATGTCAAAAAATTTAACACACCAGCAGTGTGAAGAGACCTGAAAGTGGCACATGGCAGCAGAGTGTGGCGATGGAGACAGCAGCAATGGGAGGCCGTACAGGGACCCATGAGAGACTCTGGACTTGGCAGCAGCATGAGGAGGCGGTATATAGGGGCCCATGGCAGATTAGGGGCCTGGCAGCAGCTATGTGAGGCCCGTAATCTGCCTGCACCCTATGTCAAAAAATTTAACACACCAGCAGTGTGAAGAGACCTGAAAGTGGTACATGGCAGCAGAGTGTGGCGATGGAGACAGCAGCAATGGGAGGCCGTACAGGGACCCATGAGAGACTCTGGACTTGGCAGCAGCATGAGGAGGCGGTATATAGGGGCCCATGGCAGATTAGGGGCCTGGCAGCAGCTATGTGAGGCCCGTAATCTGCCTGCACCCTATGTCAAAAAATTTAACACACCAGCAGTGTGAAGAGACCTGAAAGTGGCACATGGCAGCAGAGTGTGGCGATGGAGACAGCAACAATGGGAGGCCGTACAGGGACCCATGAGAGACTCTGGACTTGGCAGCAGCATGAGGAGGCGGTATATAGGGGCCCATGGCAGATTAGGGGCCTGGCAGCAGCTATGTGAGGCCCGTAATCTGCCTGCACCCTATGTCAAAAAATTAAACACACCAGCAGTGTGAAGAGACCTGAAAGTGGCACATGGCAGAGTGTGGCGATGGAGACAGCAGCAATGGGAGGCCGTACAGGGACCCATGACAGACTCTAGACTTGGCAGCAGCATGAGGAGGCGGTATATAGGGGCCCATGGCAGATTAGGGGCCTGGCAGCAGCTATGTGAGGCCCGTAATCTGCCTGCACCCTATGTCAAAAAATTTAACACACCAGCAGTGTGAAGAGACCTGAAAGTGGCACATGGCAGCAGAGTGTGGCGATGGAGACAGCAGCAATGGGAGGCCGTACAGGGACCCATGAGAGACTCTGGACTTGGCAGCAGCATGAGGAGGCGGTATATAGGGGCCCATGGCAGATTAGGGGCCTGGCAGCAGCTATGTGAGGCCCGTTATCTTGCAGCACCCTATGTCAAAAAATTAAACACACCAGCAGTGTGAAGAGACCTGAAAGTGGCACATGGCAGCAGAGTGTGGCGATGGAGACAGCAGCAATGGGAGGCCGTACAGGGACCCATGAGAGACTCTAGACTTGGCAGCAGCATGAGGAGGCGGTATATAGGGGCCCATGGCAGATTAGGGGCCTGGCAGCAGCTATGTGAGGCCCGTAATCTGCCTGCACCCTATGTCAAAAAATTAAACACACCAGCAGTGTGAAGAGACCTGAAAGTGGCACATGGCAGCAGAGTGTGGCGATGGAGACAGCAGCAATGGGAGGCCGTACAGGGACCCATGAGAGACTCTGGACTTGGCAGCAGCATGAGGAGGCGGTATATAGGGGCCCATGGCAGATTAGGGGCCTGGCAGCAGCTATGTGAGGCCCGTAATCTGCCTGCACCCTATGTCAAAAAATTTAACACACCAGCAGTGTGAAGAGACCTGAAAGTGGCACATGGCAGCAGAGTGTGGCGATGGAGACAGCAGCAATGGGAGGCCGTACAGGGACCCATGAGAGACTCTGGACTTGGCAGCAGCATGAGGAGGCGGTATATAGGGGCCCATGGCAGATTAGGGGCCTGGCAGCAGCTATGTGAGGCCCGTAATCTGCCTGCACCCTATGTCAAAAAATTTAACACACCAGCAGTGTGAAGAGACCTGAAAGTGGCACATGGCAGCAGAGTGTGGCGATGGAGACAGCAGCAATGGGAGGCCGTACAGGGACCCATGAGAGACTCTGGACTTGGCAGCAGCATGAGGAGGCGGTATATAGGGGCCCATGGCAGATTAGGGGCCTGGCAGCAGCTATGTGAGGCCCGTAATCTGCCTGCACCCTATGTCAAAAAATTAAACACACCAGCAGTGTGAAGAGACCTGAAAGTGGCACATGGCAGAGTGTGGCGATGGAGACAGCAGCAATGGGAGGCCGTACAGGGACCCATGACAGACTCTAGACTTGGCAGCAGCATGAGGAGGCGGTATATAGGGGCCCATGGCAGATTAGGGGCCTGGCAGCAGCTATGTGAGGCCCGTAATCTGCCTGCACCCTATGTCAAAAAATTTAACACACCAGCAGTGTGAAGAGACCTGAAAGTGGCACATGGCAGCAGAGTGTGGCGATGGAGACAGCAGCAATGGGAGGCCGTACAGGGACCCATGAGAGACTCTGGACTTGGCAGCAGCATGAGGAGGCGGTATATAGGGGCCCATGGCAGATTAGGGGCCTGGCAGCAGCTATGTGAGGCCCGTTATCTTGCAGCACCCTATGTCAAAAAATTAAACACACCAGCAGTGTGAAGAGACCTGAAAGTGGCACATGGCAGCAGAGTGTGGCGATGGAGACAGCAGCAATGGGAGGCCGTACAGGGACCCATGAGAGACTCTAGACTTGGCAGCAGCATGAGGAGGCGGTATATAGGGGCCCATGGCAGATTAGGGGCCTGGCAGCAGCTATGTGAGGCCCGTAATCTGCCTGCACCCTATGTCAAAAAATTAAACACACCAGCAGTGTGAAGAGACCTGAAAGTGGCACATGGCAGCAGAGTGTGGCGATGGAGACAGCAGCAATGGGAGGCCGTACAGGGACCCATGAGAGACTCTGGACTTGGCAGCAGCATGAGGAGGCGGTATATAGGGGCCCATGGCAGATTAGGGGCCTGGCAGCAGCTATGTGAGGCCCGTAATCTGCCTGCACCCTATGTCAAAAAATTAAACACACCAGCAGTGTGAAGAGACCTGAAAGTGGCACATGGCAGCAGAGTGTGGCGATGGAGACAGCAGCAATGGGAGGCCGTACAGGGACCCATGACAGACTCTAGACTTGGCAGCAGCATGAGGAGGCGGTATATAGGGGCCCATGGCAGATTAGGGGCCTGGCAGCAGCTATGTGAGGCCCGTAATCTGCCTGCACCCTATGTCAAAAAATTTAACACACCAGCAGTGTGAAGAGACCTGAAAGTGGCACATGGCAGCAGAGTGTGGCGATGGAGACAGCAGCAATGGGAGGCCGTACAGGGACCCATGAGAGACTCTGGACTTGGCAGCAGCATGAGGAGGCGGTATATAGGGGCCCATGGCAGATTAGGGGCCTGGCAGCAGCTATGTGAGGCCCGTTATCTTGCAGCACCCTATGTCAAAAAATTAAACACACCAGCAGTGTGAAGAGACCTGAAAGTGGCACATGGCAGCAGAGTGTGGCGATGGAGACAGCAGCAATGGGAGGCCGTACAGGGACCCATGAGAGACTCTAGACTTGGCAGCAGCATGAGGAGGCGGTATATAGGGGCCCATGGCAGATTAGGGGCCTGGCAGCAGCTATGTGAGGCCCGTAATCTGCCTGCACCCTATGTCAAAAAATTAAACACACCAGCAGTGTGAAGAGACCTGAAAGTGGCACATGGCAGCAGAGTGTGGCGATGGAGACAGCAGCAATGGGAGGCCGTACAGGGACCCATGAGAGACTCTGGACTTGGCAGCAGCATGAGGAGGCGGTATATAGGGGCCCATGGCAGATTAGGGGCCTGGCAGCAGCTATGTGAGGCCCGTAATCTGCCTGCACCCTATGTCAAAAAATTAAACACACCAGCAGTGTGAAGAGACCTGAAAGTGGCACATGGCAGCAGAGTGTGGCGATGGAGACAGCAGCAATGGGAGGCCGTACAGGGACCCATGAGAGACTCTAGACTTGGCAGCAGCATGAGGAGGCGGTATATAGGGGCCCATGGCAGATTAGGGGCCTGGCAGCAGCTATGTGAGGCCCGTAATCTGCCTGCACCCTATGTCAAAAAATTTAACACACCAGCAGTGTGAAGAGACCTGAAAGTGGCACATGGCAGCAGAGTGTGGCGATGGAGACAGCAGCAATGGGAGGCCGTACAGGGACCCATGAGAGACTCTAGACTTGGCAGCAGCATGAGGAGGCGGTTTATAGGGGCCCATGGCAGATTAGGGGCCTGGCAGCAGCTATGTGAGGCCCGTTATCTTGCAGCACCCTATGTCAAAAAATTAAACACACCAGCAGTGTGAAGAGACCTGAAAGTGGCACATGGCAGCAGAGTGTGGCGATGGAGACAGCAGCAATGGGAGGCCGTACAGGGACCCATGAGAGACTCTAGACTTGGCAGCAGCATGAGGAGGCGGTATATAGGGGCCCATGGCAGATTAGGGGCCTGGCAGCAGCTATGTGAGGCCCGTAATCTGCCTGCACCCTATGTCAAAAAATTAAACACACCAGCAGTGTGAAGAGACCTGAAAGTGGCACATGGCAGCAGAGTGTGGCGATGGAGACAGCAGCAATGGGAGGCCGTACAGGGACCCATGAGAGACTCTGGACTTGGCAGCAGCATGAGGAGGCGGTATATAGGGGCCCATGGCAGATTAGGGGCCTGGCAGCAGCTATGTGAGGCCCGTAATCTGCCTGCACCCTATGTCAAAAAATTAAACACACCAGCAGTGTGAAGAGACCTGAAAGTGGCACATGGCAGCAGAGTGTGGCGATGGAGACAGCAGCAATGGGAGGCCGTACAGGGACCCATGAGAGACTCTAGACTTGGCAGCAGCATGAGGAGGCGGTATATAGGGGCCCATGGCAGATTAGGGGCCTGGCAGCAGCTATGTGAGGCCCGTAATCTGCCTGCACCCTATGTCAAAAAATTTAACACACCAGCAGTGTGAAGAGACCTGAAAGTGGCACATGGCAGCAGAGTGTGGCGATGGAGACAGCAGCAATGGGAGGCCGTACAGGGACCCATGAGAGACTCTAGACTTGGCAGCAGCATGAGGAGGCGGTTTATAGGGGCCCATGGCAGATTAGGGGCCTGGCAGCAGCTATGTGAGGCCCGTAATCTGCCTGCACCCTATGTCAAAAAATTTAACACACCAGCAGTGTGAAGAGACCTGAAAGTGGCACATGGCAGCAGAGTGTGGCGATGGAGACAGCAGCAATGGGAGGCCGTACAGGGACCCATGAGAGACTCTGGACTTGGCAGCAGCATGAGGAGGCGGTATATAGGGGCCCATGGCAGATTAGGGGCCTGGCAGCAGCTATGTGAGGCCCGTAATCTGCCTGCACCCTATGTCAAAAAATTTAACACACCAGCAGTGTGAAGAGACCTGAAAGTGGCACATGGCAGCAGAGTGTGGCGATGGAGACAGCAGCAATGGGAGGCCGTACAGGGACCCATGAGAGACTCTGGACCTAGCAGCAGCATGAGGAGGCGGTATATAGGGGCCTATGGCAGATTAGGGGCCTGGCAGCAGCTATAGGAGGCCCGTAATCTGCCAGCACCCTATGTCAAAAAATTAAACACACCAGCAGTGTGAAGAGACCTGAAAGTGGCACATGGCAGCAGAGTGTGGCGATGGAGACAGCAGCAATGGGAGGCCGTACAGGGACCCATGAGAGACTCTAGACTTGGCAGCAGCATGAGGAGGCGGTATATAGGGGCCCATGGCAGATTAGGGGCCTGGCAGCAGCTATGTGAGGCCCGTAATCTGCCTGCACCCTATGTCAAAAAATTTAACACACCAGCAGTGTGAAGAGACCTGAAAGTGGCACATGGCAGCAGAGTGTGGCGATGGAGACAGCAGCAATGGGAGGCCGTACAGGGACCCATGAGAGACTCTAGACTTGGCAGCAGCATGAGGAGGCGGTTTATAGGGGCCCATGGCAGATTAGGGGCCTGGCAGCAGCTATGTGAGGCCCGTAATCTGCCTGCACCCTATGTCAAAAAATTTAACACACCAGCAGTGTGAAGAGACCTGAAAGTGGCACATGGCAGCAGAGTGTGGCGATGGAGACAGCAGCAATGGGAGGCCGTACAGGGACCCATGAGAGACTCTGGACTTGGCAGCAGCATGAGGAGGCGGTATATAGGGGCCCATGGCAGATTAGGGGCCTGGCAGCAGCTATGTGAGGCCCGTAATCTGCCTGCACCCTATGTCAAAAAATTAAACACACCAGCAGTGTGAAGAGACCTGAAAGTGGCACATGGCAGCAGAGTGTGGCGATGGAGACAGCAGCAATGGGAGGCCGTACAGGGACCCATGAGAGACTCTGGACCTAGCAGCAGCATGAGGAGGCGGTATATAGGGGCCTATGGCAGATTAGGGGCCTGGCAGCAGCTATAGGAGGCCCGTAATCTGCCAGCACCCTATGTCAAAAAATTAAACACACCAGCAGTGTGAGGAGACCTGAAAGTGGCACATGTTTGAGGCATGATTCATGGCGGATTTAGTCAGTTGTGTCAGGAACTGGTGGTTTGAAATCCAGACTAATCCACGCCTGATTCATTTTCACAAACGTGAGTCTCTCCACACTTTGGGTGGACAGTCGTGTCCTCCGCGGAGTTACAATACCTCCTGCCGCACTAAACACGCGCTCCGATGCCACGCTACTGGCCGGGCATGACAGCCTTTCAAGGGCAAATTCAGCTAGTTGGGGCCAAAGGTCAAGTTTCGTTGCCCAGTAGTCAAGGGGATTGTCTACCTCGGTTGGCAGGGTGCTGTCCAAGTAGGCCCAAGCCTGTTGTTTGAGCTCCTGCTCCAGGTCCACCTGATGCTGCTGCTGCTGCTGCGGCTGGTTAGTAGTTTCCTCACTGCGCTGGTGAAGAAAGCTACTCATCATCGACTGCAGACTGAGGCAGCCACTGCTGGTGGAGCTGCCACTGCTCCTACCACCCCACCCCTCCCCTGCTGCCATGCCAGCGGAACGCGAGCGCACAGGGCCCACAGTGTCTGAGGATGGACGTTGGCGCACAAAGGCAGAGACCAACTGACTACATAGGTGGTTTTTATAGTACGTAATTTTGGCCTCCCTCTCAGCAGGTGTGAAAAAGGCCACCATTTTGGACCGGTAGCGAGGGTCCAACAAGGTGGACAGCCAAAAGTCATCCCTCTGTCTGATGGTTATTATTCGGCTGTCGCTACGCAAGCAACCGAGCATGCTATGGGCCATTTGTGCCAAGGAATGCGAGGGACTCCCTGCCTCCATCTCCACAGCATACTGCCACGGTGCGTCTGGGTCCTCTGTCTCCTCCTCCTCCTCCTCTACCAGATGCTCCTGCTCCTCCACTCCTGTCCGCTGAGTGGAAAAACCACCCATTTCACTCAATAATTCCTGAGCACAAATGTCCTCCTCTACCTCCTCCTCTTCTTCCTGTCCTGCCCCCACAGGGGTCATGTGGCGTTGAGATCTGTGCGCCACGTCTACCGCACCCTGACCAGCCATTGTTAACAGCATTTGTTCCAGGACGTGCAACAGAGGAATGACGTCGTTCATCCCATAGTCCTGCCGACTCACGAATAGCGTGGCCTCCTCAAAGGGCCTGAGCAAGCGGCAGGTGTCACGCATGAGCTGCCAATGGCTGACATCTAAGTTACACAGGGGAGTACCTTTATCCGCTTGTAACATCAGGAAATCGGTGATGGCCTTTCGCTGCTTGTAAAGGCGGTCTAACATGTGTAGGGTTGAATTCCACCTTGTTGCAACGTCGCAGATCAGGCGATGCTGTGGAATTCCGTTCTGCCGCTGCAGCTCAATGAGGGTGTTCTTTGCGGTGTAGGAATGGCTGAAATGCATGCACAGTTTACGTGACATTTTAAGGATGTCTTGCAGTGGGATGGTGGATTTTAGGAACCGCTTGACAACCAGATTGAACACGTGAGCCATGCATGGCGCATGGCACAACCTTCCTTGACGCAGAGCAGACACCATGTTCTTTCCGTTGTCAGTCAACATGGTTCCGATTTTTAGTTTGCGCGGAGACAGCCATCTGTCGATTTCTCTGTTCATTACACTCAGCAGTTCCTCCCCTGTGTGACTACGTTCGCCAAGGCATACCAGGTGCAGCACAGCGTGACACCGTTGCGCCCTGCACATGTGATATGCCGGTCGGGTAATGGGACTTGGCACGGGGGTGGCGGCTGAGGACACGGCGGAAAAAGAGGTGGAAGAGGCGGACATGCTTGCTGGACCAAGGACGTGCAAACGTGGAGGCAAAAGCGTCGTGACCTGTCCAAGTTGCTGGTGCGGCTGTGCCGGCACCACGTTCACCCAGTGGGCCGTAAATGACATGTACTGTCCCTGACCGTAGTTACAGCTCCACACGTCGGCGCTGCCGTGCACTTTGGCAGAGACCGACATGCTCAAAGACTGGCCCACCATCTCTTCTACATGTGAATGCAGGGCTGGCACTGCCTTTTGGGCAAAGAAATGACGGCTTGGCACTCTCCACCGCGGCGCGGCACAAGCCATCATTTCTCGGAAAGGTGCTGAGTCCACCAGTTGGAAAGGGAGGGACTGCAGCACCAGCAACTTGGACAGGAGGACGTTCAGCTTTTGCACCGTCGGGTGCGTGCTCGCAAACTGTTGTCTCTTGGATACGGATTCCAAGAAAGACTGTTGACGGAATCCGAGAAGAGGAGTAGCAGGAGAAGGAGCATCTGAACGAGCGGAAGATGCCAACGAGCGACAACTCCCCTCAGCAGAGGTGTTGGAGCCTTGACTGGCTGATAGAGGGCGATTGACGACGTCGGGTGACGGAGCAAGTAACGGAGCGGGTGATGGAGCGGGGGCTGGGGCAGGCAGAACCGCCGTATGTTTATCACGGTTTTCCCAGGCCACCGAATGGTGACGCTGCATATGCTGACGCAACGCTGTAGTCCCAACATGGGCCCCCTGGCCACGCTTGCATTTCTGGCCACATAGTCGACATACGGCTACGTTTACTTCCTCGGGCGGCTTGAGGAAAAATTGCCACACCACCGAGTAGGAAACTTTGCCCCCGCTACTCTTCACTGGCTGACTGCTACTTCCTCCGTGCGCACCGGCACCACTACTGGCCGTGGTGGTAGGCTGCAGTGGAGCTGGTGCTCTACTCCGTGGACGTTTGGCTCCACTGACACTGATGCGACCCTGCTGCTGTCTCCTGGGCAACCCACCGACTGTTTTGCTCGCTGCCAAGCTGCCACCCTCTTCTCCTGATGATGCGGAAGAAATTGCCTGATGACGACGAGGCTGCCAAGTGCGATCAACCTCCTCATCATCAAGTAGGGTCTCCGCCTCACTACTAGCCCCCTCGGCTGCGTCTGGGTCAGGAGACAGACCTGTCTCTAGACCGGCTACCGAGCCACTCTCCTCGCCAGTACTTGTTCGCTTGGCTGCTGAAAAGGCCGATGTCTCCCCCCGTTCCTGACCGCCCTCTGTTAGCTCTTCCTCACTGTACAGTGGGGCTGAGCCCACAGCATGCGATACTTCGCTTGGTGAGGGAACAGCAAAGGACAGGGGCAGGTAGAGGACACGTGATTTCAGTGGGCTTGCTCCCGGGCCATGCCAACTAACGGTTGTGTCTGACGTACCCACCGACCGTTGGCTGTAGGTGTCAGAGGTGACCTGGGAAGAGGAAGACGACCGAGCCAACCAATCAATGACGGCAGGGTTGTCGGTGGAGACACGACCGCTGGATGACACCGGGAGCACTGGCCTCTGGCTGCGAATACTGCTGCCTCGACCCCTTCCTCTGCTGCCACGTCTGCTCGCTCCTAAAACATTGCCTCCTCTGCCACTCCTCTGCATGTTGTCTGACATACTATTTAATTCAACGATTAGGTGTCCCTGAGTAACAATTCTCTGGCACTCAGTAACAATTCTGTCTGTCCCTGAGTATGAATTCTGTGGCCCTGAGTAACAATTCTGTGTCTGTGCGAGTAACAATTCTGTGTCTGTGCGAGTAACAATTCTGTGTCTGTGCAAGTAACAATTTTGTGTCTGTGCGAGTAACAATTCTCTGGCACTCAGTAACAATTCTGTCTGTCCCTGAGTAACAATTCTCTGGCACTCAGTAACAATTCTGTCTGTCCCTGAGTAACAATTCTCTGGCACTCAGTAACAATTCTGTCTGTCCCTGAGTATGAATTCTGTGGCCCTGAGTAACAATTCTGTGTCTGTGCGAGTAACAATTCTGTGTCTGTGCAAGTAACAATTTTGTGTCTGTGCGAGTAACAATTCTCTGGCACTCAGTAACAATTCTGTCTGTCCCTGAGTAACAATTCTCTGGCACTCAGTAACAATTCTGTCTGTCCCTGAGTATGAATTCTGTGGCCCTGAGTAACAATTCTGTGTCTGTGCGAGTAACAATTCTGTGTCTGTGCAAGTAACAATTTTGTGTCTGTGCGAGTAACAATTCTCTGGCACTCAGTAACAATTCTGTCTGTCCCTGAGTAACAATTCTCTGGCACTCAGTAACAATTCTGTCTGTCCCTGAGTAACAATTCTCTGGCACTCAGTAACAATTCTGTGTCTGTGCGAGTAACAATTCTGTGTCTGTGCAAGTAACAATTTTGTGTCTGTGCGAGTAACAATTCTCTGGCACTCAGTAACAATTCTGTCTGTCCCTGAGTAACAATTCTCTGGCACTCAGTAACAATTCTGTCTGTCCCTGAGTAACAATTCTCTGGCACTCAGTAACAATTCTGTCTGTCCCTGAGTATGAATTCTGTGGCCCTGAGTAACAATTCTGTGTCTGTGCGAGTAACAATTCTGTGTCTGTGCAAGTAACAATTTTGTGTCTGTGCGAGTAACAATTCTCTGGCACTCAGTAACAATTCTGTCTGTCCCTGAGTAACAATTCTCTGGCACTCAGTAACAATTCTGTCTGTCCCTGAGTAACAATTCTCTGGCACTCAGTAACAATTCTGTCTGTCCCTGAGTAACAATTCTCTGGCACTCAGTAACAATTCTGTCTGTCCCTGAGTATGAATTCTGTGGCCCTGAGTAACAATTCTGTCTGTGCGAGTAACAATTCTGTGTCTGTGCAAGTAACAATTTTGTGTCTGTGCGAGTAACAATTCTCTGGCACTCAGTAACAATTCTGTCTGTCCCTGAGTAACAATTCTCTGGCACTCAGTAACAATTCTGTCTGTCCCTGAGTAACAATTCTCTGGCACTCAGTAACAATTCTGTCTGTCCCTGAGTAACAATTCTCTGGCACTCAGTAACAATTCTGTCTGTCCCTGAGTAACAATTCTGTCTGTCCCTGAGAATGAATTCTGTGGCCCTGAGTAAGAATTCTCTGGCACTCAGTAACAATTCTGTCTGTCCCTGAGTAACAATTCTCTGGCACTCAGTAACAATTCTGTCTGTCCCTGAGTAAAAATTCTGTGGCCCTAATAACGTTTCTGTGGCCCTAAGTAACAATTCTCTGGCACTGAGTGAAAATTCTGTCTGTCCCTGAGTATGAATTCTGTGGCCCTAACTAGCGTTTCTTTGTCCCTAAATAACGATTCTGTGGCCCTCATTAACAAGTCTGTGTCCCTGAGTAATGGTTCTCTGTCCCTAAGTAACTTCTCTCTGTCCCCAATTCTCGTTTCTGTGGCCCTAACTCTGTCCCTGTCCCTAGTACAGAGCGGTCTGCCTCTGTTCAATGACTGCAGGCAAATGAAGATTTCCAAAATGGCCGCTATATATACCTCGACCATTACACAGTGCTGGCTGGCTGGCTGCTGATTGGCTGATGCGATCACATGTCGTTGAGGAATGCATTATGGGGCAGCGCGCCTTGTCTGCGCGCCTTCCCCGACATCCCCGCTCCGTCGCCGCACATGTCAGCCGCCATTTTCGGAAAAATTTCGATTCGCGCGTCCGAATTAGGCTGTTTTTCGGATTCGGCACGAATCGAAATTTTTCCGATATTCGACTCGAATTCCACTTCGGATACTTCGATTCGCTCATCTCTATATATGAGTACAGGGCACATCTTTCTAAATTATATACACCGCAGGCTGTCTTTTCTCCCAGTCACAGGTTTTTTTTAAAACACCGAGCACCAGGCTAATGATAGGAAGAACCAGATTATTTTTCAACAAAAGACAGAGCATCAATAAAACATAGTATCATACGAAATTGCATATAAAGTTTTGTGTATGAAACAAAAAGGTATTATAGTGCAATAAACATTAAAGTACAATAAACCTACTAACAAAACGTTTATCTGAGTCCATTTATTCCAGCCAACATGACATATATAATCACATATCAACTATGACCATACAGAACTGGGTGTATGCATGTAATAGAGAAATATTCACTCTTTAGAAGATGCTAATGTTAAGGTAGATGCACACCACACATCCCAAATCTTGTTATATTTATGAGGACAATCCCTGTTTTCGTAGATAACCTTTTCATAGAGTAATACCGGGTTAACTGCACACCACTGATGGAGCGAGGGAGAGGAGGTCTATAACCATTTAAGTGCAATGAGTTTATAAGCAAAGAATAGGGTTTCTCTCAATAGTATTCTAGTGTATAGCTGCCATTGCTCTTCATCAAGGAGACCCAGTAGACAGACTTTAGGCATAAAGAGGACAGGGGTTGAAATTTTAGTAAATATTTTTTAATTTTTAAAAATTAAGAAGAGTGTGGAGTTTAGTTTTGTATCACAACTCTTATAGATAAATAAATTGTGTTTTTCTTCACTGTCAGCTCATTTGATAAACAGGTGACCAATTTATAAGTTCTCTGGGCAAAGGGTTAGCTAACAGAAACATTCACTGAAATACTTTCACGTGAAACTCCTAAAGAAAAAACTCATCTGTGCTCTGTAGCATGGTAGGAGTAGTACTAAACATCACCTGTGATAGCCTTCTATTATGCTGTACCTAGTGAAAAGCTAATCTGATGTTAGCAACAGTGAAAACACCTTATGACTTGTATTCTTGTATAGAAACAATTTACTGGTGAACAATTTTTACTAACAACTGAAACCTTTGTCTCTTACATGAATAAAGCACCACCAAGCTTTAGTTATTTGTAAAAAAGGGTTGATGGATTGATTTGAGAGTTATACTGAAGTAAATATGCTGATATACATCCAGAAGTGCCTCCTTTGTTGTTCTTTCTAGGATTACATTTACTTTGTTGTAGAGGCCTTATCCTCTCAACCAAAAGCATATTTAAACCTTGAAAAATATATTGCCTACCAGTCCTTGGATGTGGTTGTAAAAGCACAGAGTATAAAGTTGTATGGATTAATTGTTTCATCCTTTCATCCCATACCCTCATCCCAATATGAATATAGAGAAAATCTAAATTAAACACAATTGGGACTTTCACAGGTACTACATTATTATTTCTTTTGTAAAAATCAAGTGTGCACACAACATTGTACATGCCATTCAAATCTGTTTATACAAAACAATTGTTCTATTTATCCTTATGATCATCAGTGGTCCACATTTGGTGATATTCCTCTAAAGAGATGTTGCTCCTATTAAACTTTATTTAAATATTGTAGAATGTCTAATATAGTATGTAATTGTGATATTCTAGTAATGAAAGTGCAGGCAGACCTAAATGAGTTTGATTGGCAACTATTTGGCAAATGAGGTTTATGTTGAAAAATGTAAAGTTATGCACTTGGGTCCAAAAAACATAAATGCACCATACATTCTAGGGAAAAATAATTAGGGGCTTAAATGATCAAGAAGGATCTGGTTGTTCTGGTAGATCATAGACTTAATGACAGCATGCTACAACCCCTGACTGGAAACAACTAACATCTTTTGCAACATTCCGTTATGATTTACCTTCTTGAAGAAGTTGTATAATCCTCTCCTTTGTTTCAACTGAAATCTCTCATGTTGGAGCCATAATTCATGTCAATCAGCTTGCTGCAACAGCTCACCAAGGTGTGCAAGCACTCTTCTTTTAACTGCAGAATAATTAGCAGATGTAATCTGATGGAGATGTTTGGTGATTCCATAATATTTTCCTCAGAATTGAGTGAGTTCATAGTTTTTCTCCTCTTGCAGTTCTTTCTTTTTTATTTTTTAAGTGTTTCTTAAAGCCAGAAGGTTGGAATGTTAAATGAAAATAGTTTTGAGGCATGTCTGAGATTAGTTTTTTCTACACAATTAAACAATTTAATGAATATTTTCCAAGAGTGGTGATTCCATATTTTTTGCCAGGGATTGTATGCCAAGCTGCAGCTTTTAAATCAATGAAAACTGTTCTGCTGCTGGGCAATTTTACACTGTTGTATCCTCTGAAGTATTTTCATTTCTGTGTTTTTTTCTCTAATAAATTTGGTCCTTGCCTTGCTCATTAAAATCTCCTGCTTCTGGCCAATTTTACACTATAGTATTTCCTGCAGTCTTTGTATTCCTGAAGTAAACCACCTGCGCTCTTTGTCTTTAGTTCATTTCAGCAAATTCTTCCTAATTAAAAAAATGTTCTGCTACTGACCAATTTTACATTGTTGCATCATCTTTTCGGCTCTTAATTTTTATGAAGACTTGATAGAATTGGTCAGCAGTGGGACAGTTTTGTGTCAGGGAGAACATGGACAGTCACAATCAACTGGCCAGTTTCAAAAAGCTATAGATAATAAGAAAAGAGTTTTTATTAAATATAAAAATGAAGGAATGCTTCATTCCTGAAGGAATGAAGAAACATTACAACGAATATAACAGAATATGCAAAAAGGAAATAAAGGCCGCAAAAATTGAAAACGAACGACAGATTGCATAAGATAGCAGGACCAACTCCAAAAAAGTCTTTAAATTAATGGTAAAAAGGTTTGGTCCAAGCACGTAGGCTAATAATCTAGAGTGGGTGACTGGGGACAAAAGAAGGCAAATTTATTTAATACCTTCTTCAGCTCTGTGTATACAAAGGAGCATGGGGGACCTCTTGTCCATAATGGGCATGGTATTGACACAGCTCCAGATGATCCACATTGGCTCACAATTGATATGATCCAAAAATATTTAGACAGTATAAAGGTGAATAAAGCACCTGGACCGGGTGGCATACACACACAGGTCCTTAAAGAATTGAGGTCTGCCATTTCAAAGCCATTGTTTCTAATTTTTAGGACTCTTTAATGACAGGCATAGTACCATTGGATTGGCGTAAGGCCAATGTGGTGCCAATTTAAAAAGGGGTCAAAATCTTTACCAAGTAATTATAGACCTGTTAGTTTAACATCTTTAGTTGGAAAGATACTGGAGAGTTTAATAAAAGACCACAGAGATGAGTTCTTGCTTAAAAAAAAAAATTTAAGCAACAGACAGCATGGATTCATGAAAGACAGAAGTTGTCAAACAAATCTGATTTCTTTTTATGAGGGGGCGAGCAGAACCTTGGACAGAGGGGTGGTGGTGGATGTGGTATACTTGGATTTTGCAAAAGCGTTTGACACAGTTCCCCACACACGGCTAACGTGTAAGGTAAAGTCTACGGGCTTGGAAAAATCCGTATGTAAATGGATAAAAAACTGGCTAAAAGATCGTATTCAAAGAGTAGTGGTTAATGATTCATACTCTGAATGGTCTAGGGTCGTCAGTGGTGTACCCCAAGTTTCAGTGTTGGGACCCTTACTTTTTAATATATTTATAAACAATATAGGGTCTGGGATTATAAATCCCTTTTCAGTTTTTGCAGATGACACCAAGCTGTGCAGTGGAGTAACGTTCTTACAGGATGTCTCCAATTTACAAGCTGACCTCAATGCACTATTTAATTGGGCAACTATGTGGCAAATGAGGTTTAATGTTGATAAATGTAAGGTTATGCACTTGGGGGCTAAGAATATGCATACATCATACATACTAGGGGGAATGCAACTGGGGGAATCAATGGTGGAGAAGGATCTGGGAGTTCTGGTAGATCACAAGCTTAATAATGGCATACAATGCCAAGCTGCGGTTTCTAAAGCGAGCAAAATCCTCTCTTGTATTAAAAGAGGTATAGACTCCAGAGAGAGGTATCATATTACCCCTGCACAAATCATTAGTTAAACCTCATCTGGAATATGCAGTTCAGTTTTGGGCACCAATTCACAAAAAGAATATTGGGGAACTTGAGAAAGTACAGAGAAGGGCAACCAAACTGATATGAGGCATGGAGGAGCTCAGCTATGAGGAAAGATTAGAGGAACTGAATTTATTCTCTCTTGAGAAGAGGAGATTAAGGGGGAATATGATCATCATGTATAAATACATCAGTGGTTCATATAGTGAACTCTGTGTAGAGCTATTCACCCTGAGGTCATCACAGAGGACAAGGGGGCACTCTTTACATCTGGAGAAAAAGAAATATAATCTACAAACACGGAAAGGTCTCTTCACAGTGAGAGCTGTGGAAATGTGGAAATAGACTCCCTCAAGAGTTGGTTCTGGCCAGCTCAGTGGATTGCTTCAAAAAAGGCCTGGATTCTTTCTTAGATACACAGAATATAACTGGATACTAACATTTATAGGTAAGGTTGATCTAGGGAATATCCGATTGCCTCTCAGGGGATCAGGAATTTTTTCCCAGCAGGAGCAAATTGGATCATGCTTTACTGGATCTTTTTGCCTTCCGCTGGATCAACTGTGGGTATAGGATTATAACAATTTTTTTAAATTTTTTTCTATGGTTGAACTGAATGGACTTTTGTCTTTTTTCAGCCAGACTAACTATGTAACTATCTGCTGGTCAACGTGAGTCTATTACTGTTTGAAACTGAACAAAAAAAATCAGATAAGAGTGCTTTTGCTGCATGTAAACTGATCTAAAAGAATAAAATCTTTTCCACAGGCAAATATGCACTTTGGTTGTATGCTAAACTTCTCTGTGAAAATGGTACTATTTCATAACACCATGCACAGTTTTAAGACATCCCTCAAGCATGTTATTTAAAGGAGTTGTGTATGTTCAATGTTGGTCTCAATGCCACAAGGCTGTATGTTATTTTTTTTATTTATTTGCATTGATACATGTTCCATATGGCAGTGTCCATCTTTCTAAACATTTTTTGTAGTAGTTTTGCCTATTATCTTTGTAACTGGCAAGAAATGAATAAGATTTACTCCCCATAGATTTTAATAGGATTCATCAC
Source organism: Staurois parvus (assembly GCF_062004578.1). Lineage (NCBI taxonomy): Eukaryota > Metazoa > Chordata > Amphibia > Anura > Ranidae > Staurois > Staurois parvus. The sequence continues at coordinate 12,950,815 of NW_028318083.1, read as the reverse complement.
TAAGTTTGGATTAACCAAACTTTGATCAAGATTTGTTAAATTGAACCGGGCAGAGTTTGGATGTTGTTTGTATTAAAGATGCTGGGGCCTCTATAAGTTTATTTTGAGTTATTGAAAATGTATATTGTATATGAACATTCTCTTTCCAGCATAAAATAAAAATAAAAGACATGTGTAAGATAAAAAGTTACATGCAGAATATTAAAGCTGAATTTAGTAACTTTTTTAAAATCAAACTGCTAACATAAATGGAACCTGTCAAAATGCTAATTGCTTTGCTCAGAAGCCTGTAATGTTATTAGTCAGCTCTTGTGCATGTTTTACCATATGTGCAAGCAATACACAGTAACACTCAATCAACAGTGTGCTGTGTTGTGGTGCCATTCATTTTCAACAGCACCCCAGCATTCCTTACCAAACTCAATACAATGCACTTGTGTTGTACTGCAACTAACTGTGCATTGTGGTACACTGCATTAAATAAACGGGGCCTTATTTATTTTGCGTGCAGTAGGTTCTCTGGCAGCCCATTTAAAATGAGTAGGCTACCTAACACAACTTGCATTAATGGGAAACATTCCTCATGGTAATGTTCAAGTGGTAATGCCTTGCAATTATGTGAAGGGTCCTTAGTAATGTCATTTACAAAAAGTTAAATTGGTTTGACTGCTCTACCAAAACACTAGTACACATTCTTTAGAGGGTCTTCTAGGAGAGGTTCTTAGCTCTAAAAATAAAATAAATATCTACTAGTTACAGGAAAAAATAGCATACTATTGTAATGTTTGTGAAGTTTGTGTTATAAAATTTTCTTAATATGACCTATCCATTAAAGTTGTTTCTCCAACTTTTATAATAATAAATGTTAACACGGTTATTCGAACATCTAGCAATTTTTGACAGTCAATATAAACACTGTTATTTTATCTGGAAAATAAAAACATAAAATGATTTAATGGGTTGCTTGACAAAAAAAAGGATCAATGGGTAGATTTTACTGACAAGAAAATGTTCTGTGTTAAACCAGAACTCTTATTTTCTTTACATTTACTTACTATTGACAGATTTTTAAGAGTAGTGGTGTGTCATTGTGCCATAAAAACTTGTGACTGTGAATGTCAAAAGTTACAATCATATTTTTTGAAGATTAAGTTTATTATTTTGGGTATGTGTGCTGAGACGAATTTGCTTCCTCTTGCTTTCTTGCCCGACAATGTAACATGTAGTCTCAAACGTTTTACCTAATTATTAAATTTTTTTTAAAATATACAGTATTTTTTTAACTTTAGAATAATAACTAAAACAAAAAAATGGGAACGCAATGATTGTATTGTTGATAAAGATGATGATGACAATTGCTATGGTGGGTTTTTTTTTTAAATTTAAAGTAGTAAGTAAACTTTGGGGAGTTTACAGGATAGCACAGTTGGGTCCTAAATGACGTATATTTCCTCACTGTTTTGGTTATGGTCACTTTAAGGGGAGCAATTTGAAGGTATGTTGTCCTGCTAGAGAGGGGACTTTCAGTACTCTCTTAATTACAAAGTCATTAGTAGAGACCAAGAATTTCACAGGTTCAAAGAGTTTTGGGTGGAAAGAACCTCCAAACTCTGATTACAGAGACTTTGGTCCAGGAGGGGCTCATTAGTCTATGCCAGGCATGTCCAAATTCCGGCCCGCGGGCCATTTACGGCCCGAGGGTCGGTTTAATACGGCCCTCCATGTCAGTGTGTCAGTGTGTCTTATGGAGCGAATATGGAGCGACCGGTCCGGTATTTCCACCGCGGCCGTGTCAGAATACCGGGCCAGCCGCTCAGCTCTGCAGCGGGACCTTACCTGTTCCTCTATCCAGCGGCGCGCTGTCTTCCCGGCTTCTGTAGTGTGGGCGCTGGGCATGACAGCCGGGTGCCAAGTGTGCATGCGCAAGAAGCGGTGCTTTTTGTGAATGGTAAGGCGGTACCTGGGACACATGACAGATCCCAGAAGCCGCCGGACCAATCACAAAGCGCACGTGCTTCTCGCTCATGCGCACTGGGCACCCGGCTGTCGTGCCGAGCGCCATTACAGAAGCCGGGAAGACAGCGGACGGCTGGATCGAGGAACAGGTAAGATCAAAGAACAACTGCGAAAGTAAGAGCGGGTACCTGTCAAATTGAGGTACCCGCTCCCCACCTCCCCAAAGGTCAGCAGTCATCTGTACTGTCCGCAGTCTCTGGTCATCCCTGTGCTGTCCGCAGTCTCTGGTCATCCCTGTGCTGTCCGCAGTCTCTGGTCATCCCTGTGCTGTCCGCAGTCTCTGGTCATCCCTGTGCTGTCCGCAGTCTCTGGTCATCTCCTGTACTGTGTCTGCAGTCCATTAGTTCAGAATTTTTTTTTTTACCTGTTTTCTGCCTCTAAAACCTAGGTGCGTCTTATGGTCAGGTGCGTCTTATACTAAGAAAAATATGGTAACTTGGCATAAAATAATTTATTTGCATTTAATTGTAATGGTTCAAAGAATGTTTGGAAAAATGTTCGGCCCTCCACCATGTCCATAAAAGGAAAAGAAATCAGCTAGTACCTGGCAGTGAGAGAGTGAGCTGGACACACTTGAATGAACAAGGTGACCTAAGCATGGGATTGAAGTGTGAGAACCTTTTGTTTGGGACCGCTGAAGCAGACAGGATACTCCAAAACCCAGTGTGGGTCTGATAGTGTAGAGATGAGCCAATACCTTGTTTTTACCATTGAATGAGAGTACGGACTATGTTGTGCTTGTTAGCTGAAGTAAGCTTTTTTGTTTTAGCAAACACATAAGTAATGACAGCCTTAGCATACCAAAAATACTTAAGCTTACTTAAGATAATAAGTAAAAATAGTAATAATAATAATTAGAGATGAGTGAATCGAACCTGGCGAAGTGGAATTCGTTTCGAATATCAGGAAAAATTCGATTCGCATCGAATCCGAAATTTAGCAAACTTCGGGTGCACGAATCGAATTTTTCCCGATCAGCCGGCAAAAGTGTCACTGCAGAGAGCTCCGCTATTTCTGACAGTTCTGACAGTTCATTTACAGCGGTTGAAACATTGTATCTATTTGTTTCCATTTAGGATACAGATGTTTTTATTCGGAAATAAATAGATACAATGTTTCAACCGCTGTAAATGTGAAGGAACTGTCAGAGAACTGTCAGAAATAGCGGAGCTCTCTGCAGATACACTTTTTGCTGTACTTTAATTCTTCTTCTTTTCATTCTTCTTCTTCTTTTCATTCTTCCTCTTCTTCTTCTTCTTCTTTTCATTCTTCTTTTCATTCTTCTTCTTCTTCTTTTCATTCTTCTTCTTCTTCTTTTCATTCTTCTTTTCATTCTTCTTTTCATTCTTCTTCTTCTTCTTTTCATTCTTCTTCTTCTTTTCATTCTTTTCTGCTTCTTTTCATTCTTCTTCTTCTTTTCATTCTGCTTCTTCTTCTTTTCATTCTTCTTCTTCTTTTCATTCTTCTTCTTCTTCTTTTCATTCTTCTTTTCATTCTTCTTCTTCTTCTTTTCATTCTTCTTCTTCTTCATTTCATTCTTCTTCTTCTTCTTTTCATTCTTCTTTTCATTCTTCTTCTTCTTCTTCTTCTTTTCATTCTTCTTTTCATTCTTCTTCTTCTTCTTTTCATTCTTCTTCTTCTTCTTTTCATTCTTCTTTTCATTCTTCTTCTTCTTCTATTCATTCTTCTTCTTCTTTTCGTTCTTCCTCTTCTTCTTTTCATTCTTCTTTTCATTCTTCTTCTTCTTTTCATTCTTCTTCTTCTTCTTTTCACTCTTCTTTTTCTTCTTTTCATTCTGCTTCTTCTTCTTTTCATTCTTCTTCTTCTTCTTTTCATTCTTCTTCTTTTTCTTTTCATTCTTCTTCTTTTCATTCTTCTTTTCATTCTTCTTCTTCTTTTCATTCTTCTTCTTCTACTTTTCATTCTTCTTCTTCTTCTTTTCATTCTTCTTCTTCTTCTTTTCATTCTTCTTCTTCTTTTCATTCTTCTTTTCATTCTTCTTCTTCTTCTTTTCATTCTTCTACTTCTTCTTTTCATTCTTCTTTTCATTCTTCTTCTTTTCATTCTTCTTCTTCTTCTTTTCATTCTTCTTCTTCTCATTCTTCTTCTTCTTCTTTTCATTCTTCTTTTCATTCTTATTCTTCTTCTTTTCATTCTTCTTTTCATTCTTCTCATTCTTCTTTTCATTCTTCTTTTCATTCTTCTTCTTCTTCTTTTCATTCTTCTCATTCTTCTTTCCATTCTTCTTTTTATTCTTCTTCTCATTCTTCTTCTCATTCTTCTTCTTCTTCTTTTCATTCTTCTTCTTTTCATTCTTCTTTTCATTCTTCTTCTTTTCATTCTTCTTCTTTTCATTCTTCTTTTCATTCTTCTTCTTCTTCTTTTCATTCTTCTTCTTCTTTTCATTCTTCTTTTCATTCTTCTTCTTCTTCTTTTCATTCTTCTTTTCATTCTTCTTCTTCTTTTCATTCTTCTTCTTCTTCTTTTCATTCTTCTTTTCATTCTTCTTCTTCTTCTTTTCATTCTTCTTCTTCTTTTCATTCTTCTTCTTCTTTTTTTCATTCTTCTTCTTCTTCTTTTCATTCTTCTTCTTCTTCTTTTCATTCTTCTTTTCATTCTTCTTTTCATTCTTCTTCTCATTCTTCGTTTCATTCTTCTTCTTCTTTTCATTCTTCTTTTCATTCTTCTTCTTCTTCTTTTCATTCTTCTTCTTCTTCTTTTCATTCTTCTTCTTCTTCTTTTCATTCTTCTTTTCATTCTTCTTCTTCTTCTTTTCATTCTTCTTCCTCTTCTTCTTTTCATTCTTCTTCTTCTTCTTTTCATTCTTCTTTTCATTCTTCTTCTTCTTCTTTTCATTCTTCTTCTTCTTTTCATTCTTCTTTTCATTCATTCTTCTTCTTCTTTTCATTCTTCTTTTCATTCTTCTTTTTATTCTTTTCATTCCTCTTCTTCTTCTTTTCATTCTTCTTTTCATTCTTCTTCTTTTCATTCTTCTTCTTCTTTTCATTCTTCTTCTTCTTCTTCTTTTCATTCTTCTTTTCATTCTTCTTCTTTTCATTCTTCTTCTTTTCATTCTTCTTTTCATTCTTCTCATTCTTCTTTTCATTCTTCTTTTCATTCTTCTTCTCATTCTTCTTTTCATTCTTCTTCTTCTTTTCATTCTTCTCATTCTTCTTTTCATTCTTCTTTTCATTCTTCTTCTTCTTTTCATTCTTCTTCTTCTTCTTCTTTTCATTCTTCTTTTCATTCTTCTTCTTCTTTTCATTATTCTTCTTCTTCTTTTCATTCTTTTTTTCATTCTTCTTCTTCTTCTTTTCATTCTTCTTCTTCTTCTTTTCATTCTTCTTTTCATTCTTCTTCTTCTTTTCATTCTTCTTCTTCTTCTTCTTTTCATTATTCTTTTCATTCTTCTCATTCTTCTTTTCATTCTTCTTCTCATTCTTCTTTTCATTCTTCTTCTTCTTCTTTTCATTCTTCTTCTTCTTCTTTTCATTCTTCTTTTCATTCTTCTTCTTTTCATTCTTCTTCTTCTTTTCATTCTTCTTCTTCTTTTCATTCTTCTTCTTCTTCTTTTCATTCTTCTTCTTCTTTTCATTCTTCTTTTCATTCTTCTTCTTCTTCTTTTCATTCTTCTTCTTCTTCTTTTCATTCTTCTTTTCATTCTTCTTCTTCTTCTTTTCATTCTTCTTCTTTTCATTCTTCTTTTCATTCTTCTCATTCTTTTTTTCATTCTTCTTTTCATTCTTCTTCTCATTCTTCTTTTCATTCTTCTTCTTCTCCTTTTCATTCTTCTTCTTCT